>NC_137972.1:2201037-2590551 GCF_963924665.1 Micromys minutus
CACAGGGTGGGGGGAGAAAAACATTATGACTCCATTTAAATATTCATTTCAATATCTTTAGTTTCTCATTTGTGAACACCTGGGTCCTTCACTGATTAATAAGATAAACCTCTAACACAGGTCCATTTATATGTCAGCATAGAATATGATTTACTTTTTAATTAATACTTTTCCCTTGAGGGATCTGTTTCTCATTCCATGTACTTTTCAAAGTCAGACAAATAACAAACCTTTTATTCCATAATGTTCTAGGCTTCAGAGTAAGAAATGGCTTGATCTTAATCTCACAAGGAAGTGATTTATGCCTGACCACAGTGATTGGCTTAGGGATGGTCACATGATCAGAGGCACCCAATCTCTATGCCGCTGGGCTGTCAGCGTTTTGATGAGAAACGCTGCCGGTTGGGGGTGGTTATTACAGACATTCATTGCTGGCTAAAGCGCTGAGAAGACACTCTTATTTTCTTAGCCATGTGGGATCGCTCTATCATCCCCTTTCAAGAAAAAGGAGCATCATAGGAGCTGGAGGAAGAGAAGGAAACTGTAAGACTTTCTCTTTTGTGTACGATGTGTCCACAGCTGTCACCGAGGGGGTAGTGACTGATAAAACCTCCCTCTTCTGAGATTCATAAGCAGTTAGTGATTGCTGGAGAGGGAGGGCGGTGGCAGCCACTGAAGCCCTCCTGCATCTGTACATAACTCTAATTAAACTCATTGGGAAACAAAAGAGATGTAAAAAGAAAGAGGAAACTCTTTGGGAAAAGAAAGGGGACCAATGGGAGTTAAGAAGAAAATAGAAGGCAATGTGGGGGTGAATGTGGTCAAAATACATTATAAATATAGAGATAGATGCAGAATTAATAAATAATAATAAAACAACAATCCTGTCAGGTGTGGTTGCACATTTCTCTAATCTCAACTCCCGGGAGTCAGAAGCAGATGGGTCTCTGTGGGTTTGAGGACTGCCAAGTTTATACAGTGATTTCCAAGGCAGCCAGGGTTACACAGAGAGACCCTATCTCAGAAAACAAAAAACAAAAAAAAAAAAAAAAAAAAACAAAAAAAAAAAAAAACCCTACAACCTCTTCTCTGGTTTTTCTGATCCTCTTGGGGCAGATTCTTGTTTCCTTTGCTATCTTGTGCTTATAAGAAGAATGTCAGCATTTTCATGTTTCTCTTTGTGCAGGAATGAAGCTCTCCATGATGGGGAAGAAGCCATAATTTACAGGCAGCCATTCATAGTCTTCCAAGGGCCCCAGCTTCACCAAGTCTATCAGAATCAGCACTCTTTCCTCAAATTTCTTACAACCCATTCTTCAAGCACTACGTACCTGATCCCTAACCCAACATGTCTTGTGTGTCCCTCTTACTGGCCCCCACTGCACAGAGCAGGGTGGGATGAACTCAAAACAGTGACATCTTGCCAACAGACAGCTTGACCGAAAAGAATGCTTTCAGCCAAACCTGACAACCTGCTTGGTCCCCATGACCCAAATGATGGAAGAAGAGAACGGACCTTCACAAGCTGTCCTCTGACAATCCCCCCAAAATATGTAACTGTCATAAAAATATTCTAAAATACAAATGCACCAACTACTACCATTCCTCAAATCAGCAATCTGCGAGCATGCCTTCAACACGGGGGAAGAAAAGATGGAAAAGCTCTGGAGTCATCAGGAGTTCCCTTTTCTTCCAAATCAGTGACCAGTTACCTTCTGGCAACAGGCTTGATTGGCATCCCCAGTCATGCTAAAGAAAAGCCATGAAGAAAACCAGCCTTCCTTAGAGAAGAGTCAGTATTCCCTGATGCGATCAGGTACTGCTACCCCACTGCAAATGCTATGTATGGCTCACCTCTCTCTGAGGACTGTTTCCTACTGGGCATGCTCGAATCTAGCCCTCCAGGCTGGCTCTGCATTGGGTCTCCCCACAGGTGTTTACTACTGGCTCTTTCCTCCAAATCCATATCGTGAGAGAATGCACATTTTACAGGGACTGTATCTTTTACCCTACCAATTGTAAGACATGCAGTAAGGATTTGTTGGGGAGTGTAAATGCATTATCTTCCTAAGCAAGAATCTATGTGCACTTCCCTCTTCCCAAGCAGAGATCTTGTATGTGCCCCCTCTTTTGTTGTGACTTCATCACAGGAGTGGCTGGTATTGCACTTACCTCATTCCCACACGTGTGTTTGCAATTTTACTATTATTCCCTTTGGATCTCCCCCCAGAAAGTCTCTGACAGACTCTGAGTTGATTATAGGTTCTTATAACTAATTCTGTAATTCTCCTTTATTTGGTCAATCCCTGCCCATTCCTGTACTCACATCCAACAAATACCCACTTACCCAATTTCAAGTCTGTTATAAACGTGTTAGTGCTCACTGTGCTTGTAGGACTGCACACCTCCACAGTCGTTCTCTTTCTCTCTGTGTCTCCTATGTTTATCACTTCGACCTTATCCTCTAATGACCCAGAGCTTTACTGTGACTGTACTTCCAGCCAAACCCACACATCTGAGACTCTCTTTTAAAGCCCTTTCTGGCTGTCTTCATATCCCTCTCTGTCCTGGCCTTCACCTTCCAGACCAGCTAAATTTGTTGTTGTGGCTCCTTTTGCCCTGGGTTCTTCCTCTTCTGGCTCTTGGGCCTTTGCTCAGTCTCTTCCATATCTCTGGAACAACAACCCAACCACAGCCTTCTCCTCTGAATCACACTCAAGGTCCAGCTGCTTCAAAACGTTTTCCCCTCCCATCTTCCAATTCATCACATCATCACCGACCCAGCCTTGTACCACAGGACAGCCTTGAAGTGACTGGACTTATAAATATGGGGTGGCCGTAGTTCAACTTCTGGCTTACGTCAATACTAAACGCCTAATCTCAGAATCAATCAATGTTAACTTTGAGAAAGAACCAAAAGAAATGGCCAATAGTTCCTGAGTCAGCACTGCAGACAGTTAAGAGAAGTTCATTTTGGATTAATAGATTTATTCTCTGCCTTGCTCCTCCAGGACTCTGCAAGAGATCACAACAACACAGCCACAATACAATTGAAAATGGCCAAGATCGAGAAAACCATGGACAGACTCACACAGCAACATCATGGAGAAAGTTAGCATATGCATAGTCCTTCCACACAATTTCATGATTACTGAGGTTGAAATGCCCATTGGTTCCAATCAACTTGCCACTATGATTATTAATCCCTATTTTTTTTTCACCTAATATTTGAAGTTGCCCCATTTCAGACATAAAAACTGGTGTTTTTCTGGAGTTCAGGCAGGATGACATGAATCAGTGTCTGTGTTTCCAAAAATGTCTTAACTGACACATGTTCCCAAAAGACATGGCCTGGTGCAAAGTTCCTGTGTTCAGCTGGGGAAATTCCTGAGGAATTCTGCAGAAAATGACCTTGCTTTACTTTTTAAAAACCCGGTACTTTCCAAACTAATTTAAATCAAGTCCCCCAGGTTCTTTTCCATTCGGTTCTCTGTCAATATGCCGAGAGACCTTGATCAGAATCCATCCATGGATGACGCTTCTGCTCTGTAATCCTGTTATTCTAAGGGTGGTTCTGGGGTATGGATATTCATTTATACATTTATCTGCTTTCTGTGTAACTTATATGTTACCTAGATACAAAAACAAAATCCAGCAACTCAGGCCCTCCCACATGTATGCAACTGCTCCATCTCAGCACCACATCAGCAGCTCCCTTTATATACATACATATATATAATTTTGAGACAGACTGGCAAAGTTACCCAGGCTGGTCCTGCCCTCTATTGTCCTGGCCAAGTGCTGAAGGTCCAGTCACACCGCCTCAGCCTCTGGGGCAGCTAGACTCACAGGCAGGGTCCACCATGCCCAGCTTCTGAGAGATACATCTTAAGGTAATTTACTAAAATAATTGTAATTATTTGGCATGAAACAGAATGGTTTGGGCAAGCTTAAATCCATGACAGCCCGGGAGTGACCAGTAGGTGGCAGCACCAGAGTCAGCCAGCCTGGAATGACCCAACCAGGATAGATTTATGTGCCCTTTTGCCAGCTGCACACTAAGGCAGCTTAGGGAAGACCTAAATAAATAAATAAATAAATAAATAAATAAATAAATAATAATAATAATAATAATAATAATAATAACAAATAAAATAATAAAAGACAAAAACAAGAAAATGTTTAAGGGAGCATAAAAACTGATAGTTCCCTGAAGCTTTTCCTACGTATTTTTAACCTAGTTATAACAGACATGAAATTTGTTTTTGATCCGCACAGATGAGCTCTATCTTGCCTCCCTAAGATTTCTCTGTGCCCCCACAGTGTGATTCCATGGACCCTTGCAGCCTTCTGTTGTTCAGGACTACCTCTCACTTTACATTCAAAAGCACTCAATTTGTATTGGTGTGATCTCTCTAGGCATTTTTAAATTAGGAACTGTAGTAAACACCTGATGCTTTATAACCATCTCACCCATTTCTAAGTATGCAACCGATTCTGCAACTCATGTTTCTGTGTAAAACTTCCAGACCAGGTAAATCTGGCAGCCCTAATTCTTCCACCCATCACACTTGCCCCGGAGCCTGGCAATCCATTACACTCTCCGTGATGCTGGTGACTGTAGGTTCCCCAAACATGCAGAATCATGCAGCGTTTATCCTTTGTGGCTGGCTCACTTTATATAATGTGCTCAGGTTCACTGGGCTACAGCAGTGTCAGGGTTTCCCTTCCACTTTAGAGAAGCATTGTATCCAACTGCTACATTGTGTCTATTCCCTCATCCATCGGTGAACATCCATGTTGCTTCTCCCAGCTGTCCGAGGTGACTAGTGTTGCTGTGAGCCTGGATATACAATAGCCTTCTTTCCGTTCCTGTGTCACACCCATAGTCAGGAATACAGAGAAACAAGTACCTACACGTATTGCAGTAAATATTAAAAAGTTAATCTGCTGCACCAGTCCGGCTCGGTCTCTCTCCGCGAGAGTCACTCCAGTGTGGAGCCTTGTGCTCTCTCTCTTCCACGCAGTCCCCACACTCTTTCAGCTATCTCTCTTTTAGTCTGGAACTCTGGCTGCCGGTTCCCGAGTGGCCATCTGGCACTACAGGGATCTCTAACTTGGTGGCCTTACACCTCTAAGAACTCAGGTGCGGTTCTCTGTGCCGCCCTTGCTGCTTCTGTCTCGGGTGGATATGGCCGCCCCAATGTGTTGTTTTCATTCACTTTCCCTTGGTGTGTTGTTGCCAATCCTTAGAACACATTCCAGCGCTGTGGTGGGCTTTGTGCATTCTGCCACTACACCCTTTGAACTCAGTTAAGTAGTCATATCAAAGAACACACCAAACTACTCTGATCCAATAGGTATAATTTGTCAACCTAGATAAGTAAAATGATCTATTATAAGTAAAACATCCATTCCTTATAAAATATTCATAACAACCTTATTTATGAAGAGCTGTGCCAAGAAAAACATATATCTGCCTCCATCTTTGTTTCTGCTGGCATCTCCTCCTCCTCTCCTCCTCTTCTATTTTCCTAGTCTTTTTTCTGCCTACCTCTCTACTGTCCAATCATGGCCTTAACATCAGCTCATACACACACTTGCTTGCTTGCTTGCTTGCTTGCTTGCTTGCTTGCTTGTGCTCAGCGTTTTTTCATTCTTACAGTTTGGGTCACCTGACTAGAGAATGATGCCACCCATGGTGGGTCGTCTTCCCATCTCAGTTAACATAATCAAGACAAACCCCCATAGACATGCTCACAGACCAACTCAATACAGACAGGCCCTCACCGAGACTCTTATCCAGATGATTCTAAGTTGTATCAAGTTGATAATTACAGCTAATCTTCTCAGCTTTATGGCATCACAGTCACGTTTTTTGTTTTTGTGTTGTTATTGTTTGTTTTGCTGTTAGCTCCTTGCTAAATCCTTGATGTGATTTCCAAATGTCATCTCCCATCTTCATATTGTCTTTTCTCTCTGTTAATTCTATCCTTTGATGTACAGCATTGAAACAAGACATCTTTAAGGAAAAAAAGTCAGAATCTCACTATGTAACCCTGCTTGGCCTGGAACTCACTATGTAGAACAGTCTGGCCTCAAACTCACAGAGACCTTTCTTCCTCTGCCTCCTGAGTGCTGAGATTGAAGGTGCATGTCACTCACCTGACCTGAAACACATTCTAAAAGGAAACAGTTGTCCTTACAATTACCATGTGCTGTGAACCTAGACCATCCTTTACCTAGTCAGTGTAGTAAACCACGTTCTTCCATGTGCCTGTGGAGCTCAGCAGTCAATTTTGGAATCAAATAGTGTGAACAAGTTATAGTTTTGATGCATATTACTAAATTTTATTTTCTATGAATTTCTGTGATCAAGCATATTAATATATTATAATGGCCTGCTGAATGTATACTGCGAACCCCTCAACTGTGTCCTCTCACAGGTTATCATTAGTCCTTATGAAGTACCTATAAGTCCTTATATAGTGGTCCTATAGAGCACTCCTGTCTATATAGCTAATTACATCAACTATACACATAGATTGAGAAAGGTCCTATCAGCTACCAAAAACAGACAGACTGTGACTGGTTGAATTAACATTGGATGCCAAGCCTACCTGTGCCCATGGATGTTTTGAGACAGGATTTGGAGATTTTTCCAATGCATACATCTCTGGCTGGCCAAGAGAAACCTACTATGTAGCTCTGGCTGCCCTTGAACTTGTCATAGTCTTTCTGGACCCACTTTCAATGTTGGGATCATATATGTGTGTAGTGACACCTGGGTATGTAGTTAGCTTTTTGGGGGACTTTCAAACTTTATTCCAAAGCAGCAGAACTGTTTTACACTCCCACCAGGAATGAGAAAAGGTACTGGTCCCTCCACATCATCACCAGGGCTTTTCTTTTTTCTTAGCCATAAAATGAGTGTACACTTGTCTTTCCCTAAGGCTTTGTACATCTGTGATGGCTTCAGCAGTTGGCATACCATGAGGACTCACTAGCCATTCAGTTCTGTCTTCTGAAGACAAGCCTGGGTAAGTCTTTGTTGTCTTTCCAGTATCATTATACAATGACAAGTTTCAAAGGTGAAGCATATATTCTGAGTTCCTTACCAGACAGGATTTGCCTGGATTTCTTTCCACTCTCTCTTTCTTGAAGAAGTCCACGTAAGAAAGAACATCTTCATTTTGCTTGTCTGTTGCTGGTCCCTCTCCTCTAGCACCTTAACTGATCAATGAATTTAGGGAAAGCTCAGCTTAGCAATTTCATTCTTTTCTTCTTGGGAATCTGCCTGTTTGGCAGGATAAATGTGTTTTGATCTATAGCGTGCTTTGTGACAAAAGGGACTTGTCTTCAGGAGGAGAAACACTTCCATGAGTACCTGTACCACATTAAATCAGGAAGTCAAGACTGTGTTATCATTCTTGGTTAAGCATGTTGGCTTGTGCTTCTAACCCAGCACTTCGGAGCTGAGGTAAGACAACAAAAGCTTCACTTAAATACTGTCTAGACTTTTAAGTTCAACTGCAATACAATTTAAATGGATTCATATCACATTAGTATCACAAAGCCCAATAAAATTGTAACAGGAAAATTCAAGTCAGAGGCAAAATTACTCTTCACTATATGTTGTTTTTAAATGTACAGTAAAACTGTAAATGGGCACATGCAAATCCACCACTGGGTAAAATCGTGACTGTTTTATCAGAAATGGGAAGTTATAGGGGGCAAATGGTCCTTGTGTAACGAGTAAGCACACAGCTGATCCTTCCAGAGGAAGCAGACATCCAGCTATTTCTCCTGTAGTTCTGGATAAATGGAAGTTACAACATGGTGATCTTTGCTACTGCTGGACCAGGATCCAGCCATATCCTCGCGAATATTAAGTTCTTTCATCTCAGACTGTTTCCTCCTAAAACCTGAGCATCACTTCTAGGCCATAAAACTTGTTCTTGTGAGAGATGTCGTTTGTACTCCATGACAGCCTAAGAGGCTCCTCTATTGTCTTAGGACCAGGCACTCCAGTTGCCTTAGTCAGTGTCCCTAGACCTTTGTCTTGAGCTTTGTTTCTAAGTCAACAGAACCCCACCTATATGGAAGAAGCCATGTGCACTTTGTAAAGAGCTTCATGTAAACATGCCTTAAGTGGGACTGAGTTGTTATCGAAAAACCTTCTTATTCCGAATTGTGCTGTGCTTAAATACAGTTAAAATAAATAAACTTGTGTCAGATACTTGAGGTTTGTCTTGGCATCGGCTTCTCAGTTAGGCTGAACTGAGTTTCACCCTTGTCTCTTCATGGACCATTTTCCTGCCATCCAGAAAACTTGGTGGGACCCCTAACAGCTAACCTTTGCTCCATATATACATGAGGGTCTTTTGCCCTCTACAGAGTGTCTTCTCTTTCACGCTAAGCTTTAGTTGTGAAGATGAGACCCCTGTGTTCAAAATCTCTAGTTAAAACCGAGAAAAAGTGGTAGCCTGCAGACAAATGAGCTGTGAACCAAGTGTGCTTCTTTCTGCACAGTCAGTCTACATGTGTAACGAACAGACCAGCACACATATGGTTCACTGCCCAGTTCTGTTCATCCCATAGAGAAGCCTCTGCCGTCAAAGGGGAAGAACTTCTAACAACAGAAGAGTGAACTGAGAGATGACAGGATTTCCATACACCTGCCATGCACGTGAATAGCCTCCACCTTTACTAACATTCTCCACAACAGCACGGCGTGTGTCACACGCAGTGAAGCCGCAGTGACGTAGCCTCGGGCAGAGTCTGCAGTCTGCATTATCAGCCACTGTTGGTATTTATGTTCTGTGCATCTCAAAACCACTGAAGGGTGGTTTCTCAGGCCTAACTTCATCTTCACCTTCTCATCAAAGAAAGCCAGGATCCTTCCACTTTCTCTGTGATTGGGTCTCTGTTGGAATATCATACTGTTAAATTTATCCAGAATGTCGTCTTTTAATCAAAAGGCTTTGAAACATGCATTTGTGTCTCCTCCATGACAGTTCATCTTTGTGTGGCGTGTCTTAGTTTCTCTTCCTGTTTCTGTGAGGAAAAAATAATACCCTGACAAAGGCAACTAAAATCTTCCCCATCTCTGAACTGCCATGCCCATTTCTTGGTCTGCCATTGAAGACAGTTTCTGCCCTCCTTGGCAATCCACGTGCCTCTTACAGCTTTTTACATTTTTTGCTCGCATTTTACTACACAAGCCAGAATTTGCCATATAAAAAAGTCAGTATTAAGTTTGGCATGAAAGTTGGCTTGTTCAGTATAAGAAGGCAGTGGTAAAATGGGATTTATTTCCCATTTTTTTATGAAGAGCAATTTAGCTATTTTTTAGGTGTTTATGTCATTTCAGAGAAGCCATTGCACCTACCATCCTTTCTTTCAGTGGCTTCAGCCTTTTAGCTCTTATGGTTATGTTTAGGTCATTTGGGAGTTAGTTTTATGTGTAGCGTGAAGCCAGGGTTTGGGCTCATCCTCTTACACATTGAGAACTGGTTACCCCTGCACTGTTTGCAATGTTCTTCACTTGCTTGCTCTTAAAAACCTTTTTCCTCATGGGATTGCCTTTGGTTGATTTCTGGATGGGGTATTTGCTTCGGTAACCCCTGTACTCTGTGAGACCCTTAAAGCTTTAATGAAGTTTGCTTTTGCAAATGCTTTTAGGGGCTGGAGAGATGGTTCTATGGCTGAGAGTGAGCTGGTTGCTCTTGCAAAGGACTCAAGTTCCATTCCCAGCACCCACATGGAAGCTTACAAACCATCTATAACTCCAGCCCCAAGACGTGTAACATCCTCTCTGGGCTTCTCAGGGCATCGGCACACATGTGGCATACCCACCCACAGACACATACATGTAAGGAATTCCAAGAGCTGGTCTTAGAAACAGGCAGGGTTGACTCCAACTTCGAGGCACCCAGAGAACAACAAGCAAAATTAATTTATGTATCATGTATATTTATCCCTTAATTTATTTTGCATTGTGAGTTGAAGCCAGGGTCTTATACATCCCACCACTGAGCTACAACCAAGCTCACCATGACCTCTTTAAAGGGGTTCAGCAGCAGCACTAAACCCTACTCAGTTGCCCCAATGCGGAAACCAATGCAAGAATCCAAACCAGAGGTTGGCAAGCAAAGAGGCAACAGGAAAGGGCTGAGGTGGGGTCTGGAGGCTGCAGCGTCCGGGGCAGCATCCGGGGTCCTCTACCCACTCCTGTAGAGAAGGAGCTGCTAGAAGGTAGAAGACTGGGCTCAGCTCTAGCTCAGTGAACGGTACTTTTCCAGTGTCTTGCTGGGGAGAAGGTTAAATATTAGTATTTTAGATTGAGATTACCCATTCAAGAAAACCCCTGGTAACAGCCCCAACACATCTGCCAGGCATGTACTGTAAATGCCCACACAGAAGAGTTGCAGTGAACTGAACAGGTCAGAATTTTCCACCCTAATTTAATGTAGGCCTGGCATCAGGGAAAGGTCTGTAGGTGGGATTAGCGCATTGTAAATTTGTGTTGCTTTTGCCCGGTCCCTCGACCAGAGCCATGCACCTCACACACCCACGCAGCTTTGAAACTTGGAGGCCCTTCTCTTTCACAGACCACCCTGACCCAGGAGACCCGGATGAAGCTCTCCAGCCCCTCCACAGAAGCAATGCTTGACAGAGCGCTGAAGACATTATTTACAGCACACAGGACTCTTTGCCCCTTCCTTTCAGGGATATTAGCTCTGTTCCATCTACTTCTACAAACGCCTCGGCATTCATTCCTCTTTGCTGAACAGTCTTGACTGTGGACATCTCCGGACACTTGCTCTCTGTCATTTGGAGAGGGGCAGCAACGGGAAGCCTCGCCGCTGCAGCTGCCGAGGACCACCGATGGTGCTGTTGTTGGCAAGCGGCAAGCCATTAGGAACCCGCTCTCTAATAAAATGCAAGCTCTCTGCCATGCCTGGAATCTTTGAGGATGTCCAAGAAATATTGTCACCATTTAAACCTGGAGGAAGCCTTGTGCAAAATGCCTAAGGGAGAACGCTGGCTCAGCTCTTGAGCAATCGTAAAACTGACACGTCCATTTCCAAACACATGAGAAAGAGGAGGACATTAGTGCTGCTGGTATTCTTAGCCTTTACCTTTTTAGCTGGTAGAATTTAATGAAACGTTACCTTTTGGTTTCTATAATTATCTGATGGAGAGGAAGGAGCCAAAATTGGGGAGTGGGGTGGAAGGAAAGAAAATCCCGCTATGGTGCCAGGGAGAGAGGAAACAGGAAAGGAACGGTGGACCGGCTGAGAATACGCGGTTCGGTCAGGATTTTGGTGCTTGGACTGATGTTCGCCGGACAGTTCAGACAAGTGACTCAACCCTTCAAACTTACTTCATCTATTGCAAATAGGCTGATACTCACCTACCCTGTGTGGTTGGTGAGATAAACACTTAAAGTCGCCAGACAAAGCAATTAGTTAATTAGCTTCTCACCACAGAAGAAATAACACAGTAGGGGCAGAGGGGATGGAACCGGGTCGCTGTACTCAGATATTTCCTACAGTCTCACACCCGTTCTCTCTCGTTGGTGTCCAGAGGGAAATGTGGTAGTAAGCATGAATAATTAGAAAAGGACTTGAGGAATCGCACATGTTCTGGACATAGGGTTTGGAAGAATTGAGCTGGGACTAACCTGGACTCCTCTCTGAAGACTAGCTTTCATCTGAAGTTGCTATGCAAGCTGCCAAGGGAGGAATCTGCCAATAGTCCTACCCAGCTGTGAGGCCTAAGAACAACAAGAACCATCACACCAAGATATACCCAAGGGCAACAAAACCGTAACTGCCTTAGGATAACCAACAGCTCGGTTGGAATTAAGGCCCATTCAATAATAAAGAAATCATGCCTGGTATTATAAACTTAGCCAACGGCACATGACTGTTCAGGCTCATAGACCCAGGAGGAGCCTCCTCCACTGGCACTTTATTAAGCTAATATAATGTCTAACTTCATCCAGAATACTTATCTTTATACCCACAGGTAAATGTAGCTCTTGATACTTATCAAATCAGCTTCTTTTTGTAACAAAGATAATCACAGAAATACACAACTGGTCAAAATGAAGAACCATTCCCAGTTAAAACAACACCTAAGGCTCAGGTGAAATCATGCAAGAGAGGGTAAAAGGTTGTAAGAGCCAGAAGGCCAACACATCCACTAACAGACTGTGCACTCATGAAGTGCCAACAGTATGGTTTCCTACACAAGGCCTGCCCAATGGCAACACAAGCTGACATCTCAATTTAGATGGGGGAAATCTCACAGAGTTTCACACCAAATGAACTGGCATTTAATACAGGAAATTAAGAAAACTTGAAAGAAGGGAGAAACAGTCTTCTTTACTGACAAAATCTCTGACAAAACATTCTCCAGTTCTGATTGATCAGTTCTGAACACACACACACAAACACAGGCATACACACACACAAATAAACACAAACACACAGTCATACACATATATACAAATAAACACAAACACACTCACAGGCACACACACACAAACACAAAAAAAACACTCACAGGCATATACACACAAATAAACACACTTACAAGCACACACACACACACACACACACACAAATAAACACAGGCATTCATTCACATACACAAGCAAACATAAACACAAACAAACATAGTCCTACATACACACAAACTAAATGAACTCTAGAGGTTATTTACAAATACACACACACACACACACACACACACACACACACACACACAAATGTGCCAAAAATAATTAAAGAATAAGAGACAATAGATTTGTATGAGTAGGGGGTGTCACAGAAAGAGTTGGAAAGGGGAAAGGAATAGTGAGGTGGTTTGAAGGAGAACACACACAACCTCTCATATATTTGAATAAGTATTCCAAAACCAAATGGTCCCCAGTTGGTGGAACTGTTTTGGGAAGGATTAGGAGGTGTGGCCTTGTCGGAAGAAGTATGCCACTGGGGCCAGGCTTTGAGGTTTAAAATGACCACACTATTCTCAGGGTGCCCCTCTCTTCTTCATGGTTGTAGATGAAGATGTGAACTCTCTGCTGCTTCTTCCCTCCACCATCATGGACTCTAACCCTCTAAAACCATAAGCCAAACTAAGCACTGTCTTTTATAAGTTGCCTTGATCATGATCTTTTACCACTTGAATAGAAAAGTAACTAAGAGGGATGGAAATAATATAAATACAACATCCACACATAAAGTTCTCAAAAATAACAACAAAAAAACATGAAAGAGGCTTTTATAAGACTACAAACTGAATGTTCACAATCTTCCTAAAGTCTAACAGCCAATCTAATGAATGAGGAGGTGGAGCCTTTGAGAGTCAGCTGCTCATAAGGGCTGAGTTTTATTAGTGTTCAAATAAAAAAGACCCCAGAGAGCTCCCTCACTCCTGGGGCACACAGTGAGAGAACACAGTCAGCAAACCAGGAAGCATGCTCTTACCAAACAATAAAGTACTAACAACTTGAACTTCCCATCTTCCAGAACTGGAAGAGGAAAAAAAAAACCTAGTCTATGCAAAAATAAAACCTTTATCTACACTGTCGATAAGTCACCTGGCCTGTGGTTCTGTGTTCTAGCAACTCAGATGAACTAAGACAGGACACAGGGTTGGAAAGGGCACAAACAAGTTCATGGGACCACACCATGCTCAAGAAATAGAACCACACAAAAGTACAAAGGAAGTCATAGGAAGGTGTCTGGACAACATTTAATTAGAGATTTTATTCTTCTTTCTATAAAGCATAGAAGAAAAATGATTTACAGACTTCTTTTTTCCATCTGACACATCTCCATCTCTAAGAGCTTCAAGTCTCCTCCATCGTCCACAGCTGTTTCTGCCTGAGGCAGGATAACAGTCTGAAGTGGGATTGTCTGTCTGGTTGCTAAGCTGCTGTTTAGCAGAACTTCATCCTGCCCCCAGAAGGTGGAATGTGGCACATCCTCTGCCCTCCACTATCTGTCCCACTGTTAGCTCTCTGAGCAAAACTGGAATAACTGAGGATGGGGAAGAATACTAAAGGCATTTCCTAGCTCTTGTCTAGAAAGTGTGCCGTTTCCAAACAGGATGGACCCGGATGCATTTCGTCCAAGAGGAGAGCTGCAGCAACACCTTCCCTGAGGAAATCTCTTTGTTAATGTTAGTCTGAAGCATCTAGTCTGGCAGATATTCCTACCACGAGGCGATCTGGATGATACCATTCTGTGCAGACTGAAAGCACGGGGTCACCGCCTTTTGCTACCTGCTGCTTTGTTCTTTTTCTCTCTCTCTTTCTCTCTCTTTTTTTTTAAGCAGTGTATTCTCCTGACAGCTTCAGTCATCTGCTGGGAAGTCTAAATTACAGAGTTAAGCTAGATGTGGCCAAGCATGCATGAACAGTACATATGTATTCAGTTAAATGTCGACTTTCATCTATATACGAGTTTATGTAGGTGTGATTCATGAGAACTCACTCTTATCAAATTTCACCATAAAGTAACACAATTTTCTGTATATGTGCATACATGTGCATACACACACATGCATACACACACACACATTTCAGATACTCCTTTAAAACACACCTATAGTGTAAACCTTCAGGAGGCAAAAAAAACTTGTGTATTTTTATAGTAAGTCCTTGATACTCACTGACAGAAACAATGCATATGTAATAAACTATTTTATTTGCTTAAGATAATCATTTGTCTTTTACTGAAAGCCAAATATTAATTAAACATGGGCAGCTGATCACTAATGGTATTTGCCTGTGGTAAAGTACAGAGCCTGATGCAAGCAGATTTGTTTCACCCCCTCATAGAAATGCAGGGTTTGGTTTGGTTTTGTTTTGTTTTTTGTATATGTTTGTTTGTCTACAAGTATGTCTGTGAACTTGCATGCCTGGTACTCAAGAAGGCCAGAGATAGCACCGAATGCTCTGATATTGGAGTTATAGATGATTGTGAGCTATCATGAGGATACTGGAAATCAAACCTGGGTCCTCTGGGAGAACAGCCGGTGCTCCCAACTGCAAAGCCATCTCTCCAGCCCCCTAAAGAAGATTTTTAAAAGTTTATTCTAGCTCACCTTCAGCTCTAAGACTGAAGTGCTGACCCTTCCAGTGGAGAGAAACAGGCTTCTTAAGAAGCACGTGGCCCACATACCTTCTCAGTGGCATAAGCTGCAGAATTCTAACTAGCTTGGGGTTAGGAAATCTCAGACAGCCTTTGGTCAATGCGCCATGGTTTCAAAGACTTTCAGTGCTTTGACCAGGCTCACTCGGGTAGAAGCCAGGCTGAAGCTCAGGCTATGCCCTTACCCCAGGCTGTGCTCACTGAGAGAATAGTGGCTTATTTTCTTCTCTAGCTTCTGAGATGACATCATGTCAGCTCAGTCATGGGGTTGGTTGTAGCAAGACCAAGGGACCCTTCACCTTCCCACACTCTGGCTCTCTTTTGCTTGTTGATATCCCTCTGCTATCCCTTCTCCGTTGACCTAAGAAGTCACTAAATAAGAGGTTAAAAACTCCCGTTGGTGGGAAAGAATTTTCAGGAACCCTTTCTTCTACCTCAGGGTCTTGATACATCTTCATAGGAAGCAATATAAAAAAATAAAGGAATTTCAATCACAGGAAAGAAGAGTAAAACTAGTTAGCTAATATTCCATCTATACCTGAAGAGACACAGCATCTACCTCCATCAGTGAGAAACCTTGGACTCTGGAGATGTGTGGATTCCGACGAATCATTAGCTTCCTGTGTCTTTCTACCCAAAAGAAGAATCAGTTAGAAGAAGAAATGATAAGCAAGAATTAAGAGGGGGTTTTTGTGTTTTAGCTTTTTTTTTTAAGAATGTTTTCACTTAGGGAAACAGAATAATAGCCCCTGAACTCATGGTCTTCACTGGCATGAATGCCCACTTAGTATTCAGCTTGTTGGATTTCTTGCTTCCAGATTCTCCTGGCCAAATTTATTGCCCATGGCTGAAGAAAGGATTTTCCCCCATGAAACTTGTTTTGGCTTGAAGTAAAGTTCAAATAATATTTACCAAGATTATTAAAAAACTCTAAAGCTTTTTTTCTTCACCATTTGGGGATGGAATGTCAGAAAGTGTTGACAATAATTTTTAAATTAATATTTTTGGAAGAATTTTCTTTAATAAAAGATCAAATAATCACCATAATGCTGGAAGCAGACAGTGGATTGGTGACAATGCTTGCCCTCGGTGAAGAGCGGGACTTTAAGCTAACTTAGGGGTGGCATTGTACCCAGTGGAAATATAGATTCTCTTCTTAATGGCAAATTCAAAGCTTCATTGTACTTCTGCTCAGCTCTAAGCCCCAAACCCTGACCTCAAAACCATCTTTGCTACAAGCAAAGGGAAGAATGGTCCTCAATGGAGCGCACAGCCCACACACCTTCTCGATGGCCACACACTGGGGAATTCTGGTCAGTCTATTGGGAAAACAATTGCAGCCTGTTCTACACTTGCAGTCTACCTTTTGTCAACATCCAGTTAAAAAAGCTGGATGTAGTGGTGTATGCTTGTAATCCCAACACTTGGGAGATGGAGGTAGAAGAGTCAGGGGCTCAGAAAAACTCTTCAACTATCAGGAGAGTTATAGTCTAGCTGGGATTATGTGGGACATTATCACACACACACACACACACACACACACACACACACACACACACACAAAGAAAACTTTCTGCCAGGGTAGAAGGCTGTGAAAAAGAAAGTAGAGTTGATGAAGACCTGGTTTTCGGCAGAATTGCCACCACTCAGAGGCTGACCTCAAAAACCTGAATCTCCTATGTCTCCTCATATGAAAACTTTATACAGTAAAATGCCCCTTGCCCCGTCAGAGTTGCGTTAGTATTCCATGCCTCCATAGCCTATGACTTTGTTCTCCATTCTGCATGTCAAACTCCGGGCTGCAGAATTTACTTCCTGAGTTTGGCAGAGCTCTGTGCCCCTCTTCCCATTAGAACATATGCCCCACATGAGAGTGATCCACTGCTATGTCCCATCCGATGTCACTGAGATTCTACAACCATCTACTCAGTTCTCACAAATGAGGCAAATCCATGCTCCAGCTTTTGCTCAGCTTCCAGTAATCGCACAGCTATCTCTGAGTCACACTGGGAAACAAGATGGAGCTTTCCATCAGAACGTCCTATTCTTGGGCTGATGAGATACTAGGTAAAGGTGCTGCCTGTGAAGCAGGAGCATCTGAGTTCTATCCCTGAGACCCACATGGTGGAAGGAGAGCATTGACTCCCTCAAACCTCCACACATGCATGAACACACACACACACACACACACACACACACACACACACCAGAACTAGTTCAGAATACTGTACCCCTCAAAAGAGGTCTGTATAACCATGAGGAGGGTATTTTCTTCTACTGAAAGAGAGAAAACCTGTCTCCTTAAGTCATCATAACCACCCAAAGTCAAGGCTTGTATGGCTTTGGCTTTCATGGCTCTGGCCCAGCGACTGGCCCACATGACAGCTCCCACCTATGCTGAACTGATTTGCTTCTCTCTTTCTCACCTGGTTTAGCTCTCACTCACCCTAGAACACAAAATGTCCACATATAGCTGGAAAGGGGGAAGTAAAACCAGAAAAATGAACCCACTCCAAAAGATACATGGAAAATGATAAATTAGAAAAACATGATATAAACAACCACCCATGGGCTCATCATCCCCAACTGGCTACTTTCCCTGATTTCTAGCATGTAGGGTTCTCTTAAGTCCAGAGAACTGAAATGTCTGAGGAGAATTCAGAGTCTTACTTGTTTAAAAGAAGTGGCAATCATATAGAAGATTTAAACAGACAGATGCACAGGTTAAGGAAATCTCAGGAGGCCTTGACAGGATAGTCTTCAATGTGAATGAAACAGTTATTAAATTAGAAGGGGAAAAAATCCCAAAATATGGAAGAAAAAAATCAGCAAGGAAATTGAAACATTGGAAAACACCCTTCATGGAGCCAAGTCTAAGTTACAGTGACAGACAGGGGAAGCCAACAACAGAGTGGATGTATTTGGAGCTGTTCAGGACAGGCTGTGTGGAGTCAAAGCCACTAATGTGGAGCTGAGGCCCTGGATGTCCTGGGAAGATCTGGAGTGCTCTACCCTGAAGCCCTGATATAATGGACAGACATCGGGTGGTCTCCCTTGACATTTTCATCATCTCCCTCACACCTCAGAGATGGCAGACTCTCATCCCTCTGCCATGAACCCTGACAGCAAAGGGACTTCAGAGCTCACACAGCCTAACTCTGGCTTTTTGTTCCAATTTGGCTTCTTGGCATATTTGTTCCAGTGTTTCTGGGTCGAAGTGTCTGTATAAGCTCTAGAAAGAGAACAGAGCGATGTCACCTCAATAGGGAGGGAGGGAGGCTAAGACCTAGACCTCCCCTTGGCTCTGTTTCCACGCTGGCCATTCCATGGTGTTAGCCTTCTCTCCCTGCTCACATATGCTGCAACCTTCCCTGGCCAGAGGCAACTGTGAGGCCACCACTGTTGTGCTGGTTGCAAGGCACTCTTTGTTGGTTCCTTCTGCCTTGGTCCTGACCCTCTCTCCCTACTCCTTTTAGCTTTCACCTCATGAACCCAGTTTCCTGGCTTCTTCTAAGTCCTGACTCTGGTTTCACCTTCCTTGCCAGGTTCCAGGTTCTCACAGCCAAGCCAAGGGCCTTGTCTGGTCCTGAGCTCTCCCCTGCCACCAGCTTCCCAGGGCTCTGCTAGTCCTGATCCTGATTTTTAGATGCTGGCATCTTGGTCCTTTATTGTTCTGGTTTGATACCCACTCACCAAGCATCTGCCCCACTGAAATACTTCTTAGATGCCCAGTGCAAACAGAGCCAGCACCAGGAATCCTCTGAGCCCAGCTAAGGGGATTAGCCTGAAAGGGACACTGAGAGTTTTGTGATTTAGAAGAAGAGGAATGGGAATAACTATTTGGAGAATCTGTTAACCCAACTTTGAAGTCTTTGTAAAAAAAAAGTGTCCTGATATCCCCTTACCTCCTTCCACTTAAAAGAAATGCCATTTCAGAGCAGCTGGGCATAAAGACTCAAGATGGACTCCATTAGAAGTCTTTTCAGATCTCTGTATTTTCTCAAAACTGTCAGTCATTCAAGGCTCTGAATCATTTCTCTCTCTCCTGCTTCATATTCACTTGACAGAGATTCTCGATACTTCCAGATACATAATTTACACCATAAAATAATATATTGAAAAATTGCATGTCATTGATCAACAGTAGACATTGTTCCTGAACCAGTGCTTGTCTGAATGAGCAACATGGACATCAGGATGGGAAGGACACAGGCATTCCACTCAACCAAGTGAAAAGTATGTGCACAGTATGTGCATTTCTGCATGACATGCATGGTATGTCCATTTCTGCATGACATGCATGGTATGTGCATTTCTGCATGACATGCATGGTATGTCCATTTCTGTATGACAGGCATGGTATGTGCCTTTCTGCTTGACAGGCATGGTATATTTACTTCTGCATGACATGCATGGTATATCCATTTCTGCATGACATGCATGATATGTGCATTTCTTCATGACATGCATGGTATGTGCCTTTCTGCATGACATGCATGGTATGTGCCTTTCTGCATGACAGGCATGGTATGTGCCTTTCTGCATGACAGGCATGGTATATTCACTTCTGCATGACATGCATGGTATATCCATTTCTGCATGACATGCATGGTATGTCCATTTCTGCATGACATGCATGGTATGTCCATTTCTGCATGACATGCATGGTATATCCATTTCTGCATGACATGCATGGTATGTGTATTTCTGCATGACATGCATGGTATGTGCCTTTCTGCATGACAGGCATGGTGTGTGTATTTCTTCATGACATGCATGGTATGTGCATTTCTGCATGATGAAGATATGACTTCTCAAACTCTTCATGCTTCGTATTGCCTAGAAAATGGTCATTTGCATTGGGGTAAAGCCAGCCACTGGACATAATTGTCCCCAGACATTTGGGTGCCCAAGTCTCAATGCAGGTTTTTGGAGGAGGAGGTGTCTCAGTCCATCTGCAACTCATTTGCAACATAGTAAAAGGTTCTGACGAACAAGCAAGCAACAACTCAACAATTTTGAGAGAACGGGGCAGTCCTTCCACTACTCTAGGTATTTGGGGTCTATCCAAGAACAATACAGAACATGGCCTTTGCCCCGAGGACTTTTTATTCTAATGTGAGGACAGAGGATGTAGCATACACAAATACTAGACACATACATAAGCAGGCCCTACAGCTCTCAGGTGGGTGGCTAGGGTTTAGAAAGAGGACAGGCAAGGAAGTAGAGGGGTCAGGGCAGAAGAAGTAAATAGGACAGGAAGTAGAGAAAGGAACTAGAGAAAACAGGAAGTGTAGAGGACAGGAAGTGGACAAAGCAAGAAGTGAATAAGACAGAAAGTAGAGAAGAAAGAAAATAGAGAAAATGGGAAGTAGCAAAGGAGAGGAAGTAGGGACTAAAGAAAATGGACAAAACAAGATGTAAAAAGGACAGAAAGTAGTGAGAAAAGGAAGTGCACAGACCAGGAAGTATAGACATCAGGTAGCTAACTTACAGAGAAAATAAGCGAAGACTTGAAGAAGGTGAGGCTGTTAGTCAGCGCCAGGCTGTGGGCAAAGCAAGGACAAAGACCTTCTGGAGAGAGAGTGCTTCATGACTTCCAGAAGTCACAAGGAAACCCAACCAGTGGGAACAAGAAAGGATGGAGAAGCAGGAGCCATGTCAAAGGACATCTGAAGTTACAAATTCAGGAAAGTCAAACCCAACATCAGTAGGGGACAAATAATAAGATTAGTCTTGAAAAAACTTAACAAAATATAGGCTAAAGAAATATAAGAATCAATAAAACAAAGAGCTGATTCTTTGAAAAGATGAACAAGATTGAAAACCCTTGGCCAGAAAAAGAAGATCTAGTTAGACAACATTAAAGACAAAAGGGAGATGTGCCAGGAAATCTGAAATCTGGGCAAGAATGAGTGAATATTTTGAAAACATATTTCAATAAACTAGAAAAAATGAATTTTTTATATATTTCTATACATGTATGACCTACTAAAATCAAACCAAGAGGATATGAACAACCTACACAGGTTGGGGGCAGGGAAGGGAACAGTAGTAACAAAGTCTCTCAAACAAAACAAAACAACAAGAAGGACCACATGGGTTTGCTGTTGAATTCCTCCAGGTCTATAAAGACAGAATAATAGTCAGTATTCCTCAAAATAATCCAAAAGTCAAAAGGGGAAGGAATAGCTATGGAACTCATGCTGTGAAACCTGTGTTACCCTGACACTAAAACCAGAGTAAGCACAGACAGAAGAGAATGATAACCAGTGGTGTCACTACAGAAAACAGAGACATCAACATAACCCTGCAAGTTAAATTCAACAGTGCTTTCTAAAGATCACAACACCATGACCAAGTTGGCTTTCTTAAAGGAATGTAAGGATGGTTCAACACGTGTAATCATGACATAGGGGCCAGTACACAGATAGAGTCAGTGACAAATACCATGTGACCACAATAACAAGTCCAGAAATATCATTAGGAAATGCCTGAAAGGTGCCACTTCAGCATAAGAAAGCTGTGCACAACAACCCCACAGCCAATACTGTGCTAAGTAGATAAACTGAAGGTGTGAAGGTGTCTGTGCACAGCAACCCCACAGCCAATACTGTGCTAAGTAGATAAACTGAAAGTGTGAAGGTGTCTGAAAGCAAGGGTATCTCCTCTCATTCACCTCAACAAAAAAAGCTCCAAAGAAAAACTAGAAAAAAAATCATAAAATCCACAGAGAAGCACAATGGCCCTAATAGTAATCTCAAGTTCCATAGAGCAATGGTGGAGGTCTCACGGTGCTAGGCTTTACATTGTGTACATGGCCACCATAGCAAAACCATCATGGTGCCAGCACATACACACACACACACACACATACATACACACAAATATACACACACAAACACACACACATACATATACACAAACACACACACATACATACACACAAATATACACACACAAACATACACACACACAAACACACACACAAACATACTCACACACACATACACATACACAAGCACACACATACACACACACACACACAAACACACATGCCACCCAGTTCTTAATAATGCTGCCAAAATAAAACTGACGGGAAAGCAGTCTCTTTAACATGTGGTATTAGAAATATTGAATATGTGTATGTAGAACAATCCTGAACTTCATCTCTCATCCTGCACAAAAGCCAACTGAAAGCAGATAAAAGACCTTAGCACAAAGCAAGAAACTGCTGAAGGAAAGCAGGGAAATGAGCTGGCACAGACAAAAATTTTCCTGGGTAAGACTCTCATAGCTCAAGAGATGACGACAGAAT
Organism: Micromys minutus; assembly: GCF_963924665.1. Classification (NCBI taxonomy): domain Eukaryota; kingdom Metazoa; phylum Chordata; class Mammalia; order Rodentia; family Muridae; genus Micromys; species Micromys minutus. The sequence goes on from NC_137972.1 coordinate 2,223,529, forward strand.
CAGCAAATGCGCTACTTTACATTACAAGGCTTTGTACAACAACAGAAACGATCACCAGAGCGAAGAAATGGTCTACAGAAGAGTAAAGAAGACTGCCAGCCATCTACTAACAGGATTCACATCAAGACTACGTAGAGAACTCAAGAAGCCAAACAACAACAACAAAAAAAAAAAAAAAAAAAAAAAAAAAAAAAAAAACCACATAATACAATCAATCAAACCCAGGCGGACGAACTGAGCAGACGATTCTAAGGCCAGTTGCAGATGACCAACATGCAGCTCAAGTGTCTAACGCCCTTATCTACCAGAGAAGTGTAAGTCAAAACTACAAAGAATTCACATCTCACCAACCCAACAGCAACATCACTACCAAGGCAGAAAGGACAAATACTGAGAGAAGCCAGCAGAAAGGGATGCTCACACTTGGTGGGAACTAAATTAGTCTAGATGCTGTAAATCAAGACAGAGATTCCACAGTAAAGGAAAATAAAAGTATTCTCTGTACATAGTCAGTGGTGCCTGAGTCTAGTGCTCATTACAAAAAGAGAGCTGGTTGAGGAATGGGACCACCCACCCATCTCAAAGACATTAATCCAGAACTGCTCTGGTTTAAAGGAAATACAGGAACAAAGAGGGGGGGCAAAGACTATAGGAGAGGCCATCTAGAGTTGCCCCACCTGGGGATTCATCCCATCCTCTGACACCAAACCCAGATACTATTGCTGATGCCAAGAAGTATTTGCTGACAGGAGCCTGGTATAGCTGAGAGGTTCTGCCAGAGCCTGACCAATATAGATGTGGATGCTCACAGCCAACCACAGGACTGAGCACGGGGTTCCCCAATGGAGGAGTTAGAAAAAAGACTGAAGGAGCTGAAGGGGTTTGTAACCTCATAGGAAGAACAACAATATCAACCAACCAGACACCCCAGAGTTCCCAGGGACTAAACTACCAATCAAAGAGCACACATAGAAGGACCCATGGCTCCAGCCACATATGTAACAGAGGATGGCATTGTCTGGCATCAATGAGAGGAGAGGTCGTTGGCCCTGTGGAGGCTTGATACCCCAGTGTTGGGGAATACTAGGGTGGTGAGGTGGGAGTGGGTAGATGGGTGGGGGAGCACCCTCATAGAAGCAAGGGGAGGAAGAATGGGATAGGGGGGTTGTGGAGGGGAAACCAGGAAAGAGGATAACATTTGAAATGTAAATAAACAAAATATTCAATAAAAAATTTTAAAAAGAGAGAGAGAGCCTCTATTTACTGCAGTGCTGCTCACAATTGATTGGAGTCAATCTAGGTACCCACTAAGGGATGGGGTTATGAATAAAGAAAACATTGGGGCTGGAGAGATGGCTCAGCAGTTAGGAGCACTTGCTGCTCTTGCAGAGAACCCTAACTCCTCCTTGTACAGATTATGTCCTGGAATCAAGACGAGGAACAACGAGGGAATAGAGACATGACACGAGGGTACATACATCTAGGAACATGGGGCTCAAATTAACAAAGACATGGGGCACACACACACACACACACACACACACTCACATGCACACACAGAGGAACATGGATCTCAAGTGATCTAGGCTCTTCACCTGGAGAAGCCACAGCATTCCAGAAGCTCAGTCAGAGAAAGAAGGATCTCCATTAACATTTTCCACATATACTATTAACATTCACACTCAGGCCAGGAGCTACTTTGACATCTCTCTGAGCCTCACCCAGGGGAAAGGTTTTGCCATTATCTATGAGGCTTTCATCCTTGGTGTGGCCATGCCCATGTCAACAGCATACATTCATTCATTCACAACTTCACTTGCTCCCACAGGTCCACAGTCCTGTTCCGAACTCACATGGAGGCTTACAACCATTCACAACTCTAGTTTCAGGGGATCTGTTTAGTCCAGGTTTCTATTCCTGCACAAACATCATGACCATGAAGCAAGTTGAGGAGGAAAGGGTTTATTCAGCTTACACTTCCACATGCTGTTCATCATCAGAGGAAGTCAGGACTGTAACTCAAGCAGGTCAGGAAGCAGGAGCTGATGCAGAGGCCATGGAGGGATGTTACTTACCGACTTGCTTCCCATGGCTTGCTCAGTTTGCTTTCTTATAGAACCCAGGTCTACCAGCCCAGGGATGGCACCACTCACCATTGGCTGGGCCAGGGATGGCACTACCCACAACGGGCTGGGCCCTCACCCCTTTATCACTAGTTGAGAAAATTCCTTACAGCTGGATCTCATGGAGGCATTTCCTCAACTGAGGCTCCTTTCTCTGTGATGACTCCAGCTTGTGTCAAATTGACATAAAACCAACCAGTACAGGATCAGAATCATTTTTCTCACCTTTACAGGCACTGGGCATGAATGTAGTATATATATACTCAGGCTGAATACTCAGATACAAGTATTGTTGGGCTAGGCATGTGGTACATGCTCTTAATCCCAGCATCAGGGAGGCAGAGGCAGGCAGATCTCCATGAGTTAGAGACAGCCTAGCTAAAAATCAAGTTTCAAGATAGCCAAGGATGTGACACGGAGAAACTTTATCTGAAATGACAAGTGTTTTTAGGCAGTGTAGGATGAAATTATGTCACCTTTGTAAAAATATATAAAAGCCAGAGATCATTATAATAAGCAAAAATAAATCAGTCTCAGAAATCCGAATATTACATTTTTTTCTGTTATACATGAGAATTGGGAATTGTTTTTTTTAAGGCATGAAAATTGGAGTGTTGTTCAAAAAGATGCTAAAAACCAGTAAATCATGGTAGAGAGGTAGAGAGAGTAAAGGATCGAACCCATGATATATCATGACAAAACCCACTACTTCATGCAACTGATGTCCACTTATAGAAGAACTAAAAATCTAATTATGATGAGAGATTCCGTGACTGTAGATGTTAACTGAAGGGGTCACATCTTCAACTGTCCATTGAGCCTCAACTAAGCCTGGTCAAAGGGCCAAATCCCCTGGAAAAGGACACTTCATGACATGGTGAGAGAAAGCAGCCTTCCTCACAGTACCTGGTGGAAATGGCAGTAAGACCAGGGTACCCCACATACCTGGAAGACACTCTTCCTGACATGGACGTCTGCCTCTGGTCCCCTGGTATTTCTGGAGGGCCTGAATGACTTGAGCTCCCTAGAAAAATGATTGAAACACCAGTTTAAGTTTGTAAAAGACAACAGTGAGCTTTCTTCTCAAATGTTCTGACGGACAAATCCTCACCATTGTCTGTCCCCACCAAAACTCATGGCTCTCTCTCAGAAGAGGGAAGATTTTAAGGGGAGCACAATGACCTTCCCCACCCTCACCCCACTAGCAGTAAACTGCCAGAGTCATAACAGCTCTTTACATTTCTGCTTCCCAACTCTGAAAAGCCCCCTGACTGTGAGCAGAGGTAACAGGCTGTGACCCTCTGCCTGGCCGGTGTCTGCTCACAGGGTCTACATTTTCCCTGCCATGGTGACTTTGGAACCTCACCTCACTCAAGAATAAACTGACGCCTGCACAAATCTCTTGATCATTTCTCCTCCGAGTGTGGGGGAGCAGCAGTGGAGGTGGGAAATACAGAGCACATCGTAAATCCAGGGACGCTGGAGCTAAGGCTGTGGGCGCCTCATAAAGGAATCTCTGTGTTTTCATATTATTTTCTGTTTAAAATCGACATGTGTGGTTTCAGACAAAGATGTTTTAGTGTGGAGGAGAGAGGGCTCAGTGTCTCTCCTTTTGGAAAAGCGGAGTGTCAGGGGGAGACACTGCTGAGATGTGCTCTAGGATAGAATCTGCAGGAAACTAAAAATAAAACCAAGGGCTTTCGAATAACGGTTCATGGGAAATACATCCAGGCAGCCAGCTTCCTGGGATACCAGCTGGTCTCTGCGTGTCAGGGCCTCCTGCATCTCGGCTGTTGCATCTGAACAGGGACAGGTATAGTCAACCATCCCCAAACCGAGTCCGTGTGGTGTGAAGTGTTAACTGTCACTTAAAATATCTCTAGCAGGCAAGATTATCAGAGCCCTATATTATCTTTCAAACACACAGAAATATCTATTTAATCTTTTTAGTATAAGAGCCAGATTTTGAGGGGGACAAGGGAAAAGGGAGACAGCTCAACTGGCGAAGCAAGTGTCTTGCAGGTGTGAGGTCCCAAGTTCAGTTTCCAAACACTGGAAAAGGTGAATCGGTGCTTGTAATTCCAGTGTTGGCAATGTGGAGACAGACAGGTCCTTGGTGCTTTCTGACAAGCCGGCTCAGCTGAATTAGTGGACTCTATGTTCAGTGACAGACCCTCTCTCAAAAAGCAAGGTAAATGGCCCTGAGATCCTGAGGTTAACATCTGAGCTCTCTAAGCAAGCACACACTTAACACAAAGCCAAGTATACACCACCCTGTGCACAAAGTGCCTGGCTTGAACTCTGACAGTGCTGTACGAAGTACCATTATGTCTTCTTGGTAAACTAAGTAATGTTTCTGTGCTCAATTTCCTTCTCTACCTGTCTACTGACTGTGGTGAGGACTGAATTAGTTAATATATAAAACATACTTGCAGTGTACTAGCTTAACTGAATACCAAATGTCCCCCAAAAGGATTGTGTGTTGAAGACTTGGTCCCTGGCTGGAAGTATTCTGGGAGGTGTGTAGAACAATAGAGGAGCCTGGGTCACTGGAGGTGTCTCTCTGAAGGGTGTGTGGTTCCTTTTCCTCCACCCCACCCCCTCCCCCAGGCGGCTGTGAGTTTCTGGAAAACAAATTACAAGGAAATAAAAATGTTTCTATTTCTTTGACTCATGTGCAGGTTTGCTTTTTAAGATGGACAATTTTAAAATCTCATGACCATACATACAGGAGAGCCACCAGCAAGAGTGTGTTAGTAACAAGGGCGTGGGGTTGGGAAGGAGACGCAATGGGATCCTGGGGAGACTGCCGAGAAGGGAAAGGAACGCACGTGGTTATTAAATACGTTGCATCCACTTGTGAAGGTTTCGAAGAACGAAAAGTGGAAACCTTGATTCATCCAATCGCTTGGCAAGAAGCATCAGAAAGGGTAGCACGCTGTGCTGCTGTGGGGCTGCAAGCAACAGACTCAAGGGAACAAACATGAGGGAGCATCGATGAAGGCAGGTTCTCCGGCTCCACGCCTTGGTTAGCCTGGGGAAAGGGCTGTGGTACCCGGAGAAGTGGGTAAACAGAGGGGTGTAAAAGAAGAAGACAGGAAAGAACTTCCATAAGCAAAGGACCAAAGACTGTACATCAACAAGGATACGATGTCTGTGCAGAGCGCTTCCAGGTAAGAGAGTCATGGGAAGAAACAAGTGTCTGCTCTGTGAAGACAGGGTGTGAGCAATAACGGCGAACTGCAATGTTACTTCAGCCGGGCATTACCGCTCCGCCCAGCTCTGCACAGCCATGTCTAAGCTCCGGACTTCTCAGAAAATTATGATACCTACAGTTCCTTCTGGCCTCCCAGTGGGTACCCAGCTTGTCTTGGCTAACATCTGAGACAGGGGACCAAAGAAAAGGTGAGAAGAGACAACAACAGAAAGATTAATTAGAGGATTCAGGGCCCCCATCCCATTTTGGTAAGAAACTAGTCCAAACAAGGGAGCCAAATCAGGCCTCGGGGACAAGTGCTGCCTGGAACAGATGTTCCTTGATCCTTCTGGTAGAAACAAGTCCTCACAGGGAATGACATGAAGTCTTTGCAATACCGTGTATTTCCCAATTATTAGTGATGGAACCAGAATACACAAGGGAGATTGCTTTGTGAATTACAAGCTTAATTAAAACATTAAAAGCAAAAGTTTCCAGAACTTCCTCTCTCTGTCTCTGTCTGTCTCTCTGTCTCTGTCTGCTCTCTGTCTGTCTCTCTGTCTCTGCTCTCTGTCTCTGTCTGTCTCTCTGTCTGTCTGTCTATCTGTCTCTCTCTCTCTCTCTCTCTCTCTCTCTCTCTCTCTCTCTCTACACACACACACACACACACACACACACTTCTTGCTGTGGTTCATATGGCCCACTTTTCACAATGACACAATGTCTCAATTCAGATAAATGACAGTCATTGAGACCACATCCAGGAAACATTCTGTGGGTAAGATTTTCATCTTAAGAATAAGATGCAGACATTAATACTCTGTTATTTTTAACTTGGCTTCACCATCTAGTAAGGATTCTGAAACTGGATGTACAAACTTTTTATTTCCAAGAACAAAAAAAAAAAAATCTTTTGTCCAGATCACACATCAAAGAATTTTCCCCCTTGAAAGGAGAAAAGGTCCAACTATGTTGGGAAGATAAACAGCTCAAGTTCACAGTTAGCAGTCACCCTCTGTCAATTCCTCTCTTAAGGAGAACATAGTACTTTCCTTATTGATCTGTTCTGATATTTAGTAACATTTTGCTTCCGAGGGCATTGGTTGGTTCTTTCCTCCAACATAAACTCTTTCTTCTCTTACAAAGTTTGCTCCCCACCTTCACTGAGAAGTTCGGATGTGAGGCAACTGTCCACCTAGTAAGATTTATAGAGAAAGGAAGAGCCAGGTTAAGACAGCATGGGCCCCTATTCACAGGAATCCCATCTGCTGTTGGCGGACAGCCCAGCAGTTGTTTGTTCTTGTTTTCTATTGGTTCTTTGTGACTTTCCCATTGTGCACCCTAATCCGCTCACCTCCCTCCCCTTCACACCTGCCCTCCACCCTTGTAACCTTCCCCCCAACAGAGAAAAAATCTTGTTATAGAAGCTGTAGTGTGGACAGTCCTGTCTTTAAAACGTTTCTTAACTGTATCATCTCTTTCCTATTTTTCTAAGTATGTAAAAAAGGCAATGCATCCAAGCTGTAGAAAACAGCTTACTAAAGTTCATACACCATCACCAAACTCAGCAATTACCAACTCCTGGATGGTGTGTTTTTGCCTCATGTTTCCCCTTATCTACATTATTTTGAAGTAAATGCCATCAGTGATATTATTTCATCAGGAAATATTTGTGTCTCTGCTCCCTAAGAAAATACTGTTTTGTTAGGTCTGTTTGGTGATATTGCTGTAGGGTCTCATGTAGCCCCAGCCAGCCTCTAACTCGTTATGTAGACAAAGATGATCTTGAAGTCTTGGCAATCCTACCTCTGCCCAGTGCTGAGATTACAGCTCCCTGCCACCACCACCACCACCACACACACACACACACACACACACACACACACACACACACACACACACACACTTCATGATGACTAATCTTTAAAGCTTGGCTGTAAGAAATCACATGGATAGATAAAAAAGCAAAGTCATGACTGGATAGTTTTCTGAGTGGGGCTTCCCTGTCTCTGCCTGTCTTTGTCTGAAGAGTGTCCCTGAACACATGTGGCTGGCCTTGACTGGTCTTGTCTGAAAAATGACCTTGTACAGAGCTCTCTGCAAGGCTGCATAACTCAGCACAGATGTCCCAGTCTGGCTTCCTGCCTGCATGATAATTAGGTGCTGTACTATAACCGATCAGCCCATCCCACTGGCTTGATGCTATAACCAATTAGCCCTTTCCAGCCATAGCCCTATAAAACCCTTTCTATACCATATCCCTGAAACAATAAAGCAGACTTGTCTCATTGAAGCAGCCTCTGGAGCCATCTAGGAGAGGCTATAAAGGCTAGCAGGGGATTTTCCTGAGATGCTTCACTGTGACTGCAATAGATCAGGACTGAGTCTTGGTATTGATGTGCCTTTTCTGTCTTTATTAAATGACTGTAACAATTCCTGGACATTAACCCACCCTATCTGGCAGATTTTCTGTGGCCAGTAGGGATGTACTGTCTTGTAGTGATACTATATAGACAGATGATTTCTTAATTCCTAATGATGACTCTCTAAGAATTCCTAAATTTATCCTAGCAATTATCGATCCATTAATTAAGGCCTGCAGTAGGAGCCTCTGTGACATGAAAAGATCATCAGTCTTCCGACCTCATCTATCCGACATTTGTTTCCCGAGGCTGGGCAGGCACATGGCCATCGTAACCCCACTCTCTGCCTCTGTTCCCTCCGTCCTCTCAAACTGATAACCAACAGCCTCCAAAAGGAAAGGGGGAACCACAGATGATATAGATTCCAGAGCTATGGAATGCATGCTGAGAAAAGTTGTTAACAAGGAGTGGAATCGGCCAAAGAGAGAGAAGTTTGTTGCGATCAACAAAGCTGAGAGGAGCTGGAGATCTGAAGACCGTTTTGATTATATATATTTGATTATATATATTTGATTATATATATATTATATATTTGATTATATATATATTATATATATATATATATATATTATATATATTTGATTATATATATTTGATTATATATATATTAATATTTGATTATATATATATTATATATATATATATATATATACATCTCCGACCCCACCCCCAAGAAAAACTGCAAAAGGGCAGAACCTGGGAAACATCGCCTTTAACTTACTGTTTTTGGTGTCGCTCTGGGAGCAATGATAAGGCAGCTATGGTCTTGAGGTATGGATAGCTGCTGCCCTAGAGCAGCAGTTCTCAACCTGTGGGTCGCGACCCCCACTGAATGGCTCCTTCACAGGGGTAGCATATGAGATATTTACACCGCGTCTCATCACAGTGGCAACGATGTAGTTATGACATAGCAACAAGATAATTTATGGTCACCGATGCCACAACATGAGGAGCCATATTCAAGGGTCATAACACTGAGAAGGTTGAGAAACGTGTTCTAAAACCAAAGCCTAATTAAAGGGGATGGGGACAGATGGTCAACTTAGTGATGTCAAACCCGGAGCTGAGCGCTCTGCCATTCTCGTTGTCACCCACCCTGTCCTCCATGTGATACCAGTCCAGTTCCTGAGGAGGAACTGAATTAGATATTGAATATTCAATAGCTTCTATTCTGTCGTCCAAACAGTTTCCAGTTCTCTGCTGCCAACTTTGTATCCTGCAGTTCAACCTAATTCTGACACTAACTGTTCACAGGTAACACAGTAAGTCCCAGAAGACTACCTAAGGGTCCTAAAGATGTCCACTGCTGGGGGCTCGCGGAAAATTAAAGATACAGCCGTTCTACGGATGCACATTTTTATACTGACAGACAGATAAAAACACGCAAGGCCAGGGTGCCTAACTACCATGTTTTCTGAGCACACTCCCCCACCTGCTCAGGATACCCAGGCAATGGCAGCAACTCCTCGTTGTTTGCAAGTTACTACAAAGGCTGCATTCTGTAGACACAACTGACTGGATCACTGATTGTTGTGGTAAAAGTTAAAAATGATGGGCGGCTACCAGTTCCAGTGGGGAGCCGTGTGTCCGGGCTGCTTCTCTGTCAACTGCTTTTACACACTTTTCCCTTGGTGAGTTGTTACCACACCTGGCACACACACACATCCCAATTCCACGGCAGGCTTTGTGTGTCCCGCCACTACACTATCTTTTGAACTCAATTAATTCACCACATTAAAGAACACATCAGAATACTTATAACAACCTGTATTTATGTGAGAGAAAATTATTTAATCTGCCGCCATGTTGTCTCTCCAGCTCCTTCTCCTTCCTTCCACCTTCTCTTCCCTCTTCCCTCTTTCCTTGATTCTCCTGCTTCTTCTCCTCCTCACCCCTTCCTAGACTTTCCCCGCCTACCCCTCCTTCTCATCCAATGATAGGCTTGGCCTTATTCTGGACCTGCCTTGAAGTGTGATGACATCATCTTACAACTGACCACTGGTGAGTTTTAATGGGCTACCCTGCCCACCTCTGTCCCTGCGGGAAGAGGGATGCCGTAGTTGAGACCCTGGAAGGCCAAGTGTTAGTAGCTTGGTATCCAGTAGAAGAAACGTTAGGAAACATGGTCTACTGGAAGGCATTTAGGTCATCAAAAGACACAGTGGAACTCAGACTCTTCCTGGGTCTCTTATTTTCTGGCTTGCATGAGGTAATCAGACCTCCTCACCCACCATGTGCTCCTAGAAAGATGAACATGATACAACAATTCAAATAACCATAGCAACCTCTGAAGCCATGGGTCAAAATGAACCTTTTCTCTCCTTAAGATGATCGTCTCTGGTACTTTGCCACAGCGACAGAATGCTAATAAGGAGAAGGGACTGGAAGTTCCAAACATTTTGCTTCTGCTGGAAATGAGGTCCCATCGGACACCATCCAGGAGCCGGACTAAAGCTGCTCTGTAAACGTCAGCTCGGGTGTGATATTCAGAGATGAATCTGCGATCGCTCAGTGGCTTGGTCTCTTGATGTACAGATAAATGTCACAGGTCACCTACCTCAACCAGCAAGAGGACTTTTGGAAACAACATATAGAAAGGCTGGTTTTAATTCCTCAGCTCAGGGTTTTCCTGCAGTGAGAGCTCACTATCCAGAGCCATGTTTAGAGCCATTTGAGAATTATTCTCTGCCGAAGCGCCAGACACAACATCATTTTGTGTCATCTAATCCTTACTGTGCAAGGACTGGTCTCGTTAACTTGATTTTGTTATCTGTATGTTATTGTTTGTGTGAGATTTCACAGTTCCAAAACAAATGAGCAGGACAGTTTCATTCAAACCACCCTCGGTCACATTTCCTCTTCCTCCCCCACTCTTTCATACCTAAACATGTTGTTTTAAATTTTAACACAAATACGTGTGTAGGTTTTTTCCCTATAAAAACACACCCATCTTACTTTTAAAGTACTGGAAATTCCTCAGCTGTAGCACTTTGTATGTTGGTTCTGATGCAGCTCACCTTGGAAGTACTAAGAGAAATGGAGCACAGCCCCCACCACTCACAGGGTCTCATTCTGTGCTGAGAGCATCCCTGGCATAAAGGTCACCAGCATGAGTCCCAACCGTGGAGCTGACGTCTCTACTTTACAAATACAGAAGCCGAGGGACAGAGAACTGTCCAGATCACCTGCCTACTGAAATGGAAACAGCTGTTTGACTTTCTGATTTCAGACTTAGGGCTGAAAAGCTAGACTGGGTTTCTGGAACCCTAACTCCTTGGGAGGTTATGCTAAAAATATGGGAAGCCTGAGGTCAGTCTAGATTCTATAGAAAGGCCATGACTGAGCAAGGGGAAGAAAAGGAAAGAGGGGGAAGGTGGAAGGTGGGGAGAGAAGGACATATAATGAGAAGATTCCGTCTGTTATCAGTATTTCAGAAAACTGTGCATTTCTTCAGGTAGCCAAAGACACCAACGGTTGTGTCATCAGTGTCTCTTCGAGGAAGGAAAGGCGTCTCTTCCCAGTGGTTTCCTCTGCAGGAAAGGAAGAAGAGCAGGCAACAGAAATGGAAAGATGTGGAAGAACTAAATTTAACCTAAGGGAATGCTGGCCAACACTTTTTGAAACCTACCAAGTCCACAGGTTGCTTTTCAGTTCATTTGGTGTTTGGTCTAGGACCATGGAAGACTCCAGGGTTATTTACCCCCCTCCATAGAGTAATGGGGTGCTTGGAACACCCAAGCTTCCCTTCTAGGGATAGTGGACAAGAGACTAAACCCATCAGAACAGATAAAGGGATGGGGAAAGGTAGAAGAATTATGGCCAACTGAGATGGAGGGAGAGACCTAAGGGAACATCTCCTATCAGCACACACTGACATGACTTGCTGTATTCCCTCAACTTTCAGCATCCTTGATATGTGGGTCTGACTTCTGCATTCTGAGGAACATCAGGGAAGAGACTGGAGGTAAAACTAGTCAAAGAGACTAAGGAAGAAGCCCTGAGGAGTGTAGGTAGGACAAGGTCTGGTGTGGAGATGTCTCCTCATCCTATTGGTAGCCTGGGCTACATAGGGCAGGGGCAATCCCAGACAGCATTGTATAGCTGTGAAAAGAGGAGCACAGCTAAGAGTATTAAATTCTCTTCCTCCTAGAGATGGTGGGAGCAGATCTGTGTCACCCAGCAGCATTGCTCCTGGCTTACATCTACACAGCACTCTGGAAGCACCCCACAGAGATACCTGCTGTCCCCAGCTCCACCACCCCAGCAGGGTCTGAGTCCTGAGCAACACTAGCATTATAATAGAGCAGAAGATTTCTGAAGTCACCAAATCATTCTTCAAACTGGGGGATGAGAGCTGTAATTATCTTGTTGTGTGTGGTAGCACATACCTTCAATCTCAGCAAGTGGGAAGAGAAGGCAAAAAGATCGGGAGCTCAAGGTCACAGCTATGTAGTGAGTTCAAGACCCTCTAGGGATGCACAAGTTGACTCACAGTTCAAGAGAGACAGAGCCCATCAAGGCAGGGAAGACATGGTGGCAGAGAATAAGAGGCTAGATGGAAATAGGGTTAGCAGAAAGCCGTATGGTCTCAAGGCCCTCCCCCAGTGACCCAAGGCCCGCCCCCAGTGACCCAAGGCCCGCCCCCAGTGACCCAAGGCCCGCCCCCAGTGACCCAAGGCCCGCCCCCAGTGACCCAATGCCTACCCCCAGTGACCCAAGGCCCACCCTACCCCCAGCCCTCCAGTGACTCATGTCCTAAAGATCCCACAGCCTTCCCAAACAGTGCTACCAAATGTTGACCAAATGCTCAAACACATGAACCTTTGAGGGACAATTCACACCCAAACCATCCAACCCGGACCTTAAAAACAGAGAGTTAATGCTTCTGATTTTCAAATATCTGGGAGCAACCATGAGTGCATGTCTCAGAGTCTCCCTGTGAAGTTAGCAGTTGTGAGTCTAGAGAAAGTGCGCAAGGTCCTGGGCTGGAGAAAGGCAGTAAGAAGCAGAGGGAAGGACTAAATGGGTGTGAAAAGGACCAGTACCTAAGCCCCACATGTCCACTGGGGACGGAGCAGCAGCTACCCATCATTCAAGGAGAGAACCTGATGTCCTTTCCATTCTGTGCATACCTCTCCTTCATAATGAAGCAGTATTTATTAACTGTGCCCTCTACTAGATACTTTCTAGGGCCCATGAATGACAACAAACACGCTTCTCTCGGCATCTACCAGATCTGTGAATCTGCTTCTCCTCCGTGCTCCGACATCTAAAAATATTCCCAAGTGCTCTTCTTCCTAAGTGAATCCAGTCACAAGTCTTAGGTCTCTGGAACTACAAACACACACACACACACACACACACACACACACACATACACACACACACACACACACCTCATTAGGTTTCTTCAAGCTGTCAGATCATTCTCCCATGCACACTTCAAGCTACCTGAGCACCCTCCCTCACACACATTGAACTGTTGGAATGTTCTCCCTGACACTGAAGTGAGAATTCTGGAATTTTGGTTTATTTTTTAAAAAAACATAGAAATATTATAAGATGTTCTTGTTTCCATTCCAGCTGTGGGGATCCGGGGCTTCTTCACAGAAGCTGACTATGATTTTGCCTCATACTTTAGCAGAGGCATGGTTTGCCAGCTGCAGATAGTTTCTGCATTGGTTGACATTTGGAATTCTGGGAATTTATTACGGAGTGTATAAATGCTAGGGGCCTGAGAGACGGAGTTGGTGGTTAATGTTTGTGTTTATGTTTTGTTTTGTTTGGGGGGAAGGTGTTAGTAGTTGTGCTCATAGAAGAAACAAGAAATAAATTAGACTCAGTTCTCTAGCCCTCTCTCTCCCCTCTAGCCTTCTTTCTCTCCTATCAAGTGATGGAGTGAAACCAGGGGATAAAGGATGGAGAAAAGAACCAACAAGGTAGCTAAGACCAGTGACACACACTTTATGCTATTGATGTAAACACTTTGAGATTTGTGGGACTGTGAAGGGCAGCCTGGTTCCCGGCTGAGCTAAGGTGTGACTCCCGGGGAACCAGGCCCAGTCACTAGCTACAGCCCCCTATAGATTTGTGGCCATCAGGCACATAAGGGCAACCCCCAAGCCCCTCCACAGGTAGAGACATGACCACAGGTCACATAGGCTTGAGACAGATCTCCATTATAATGAGGTACCTAAAGGCCTTGAGGCTTAGCCAATAAGCTTTCCTTCCCACACACTCCTCCCTGCCAAAGGTCAGGTCCAACCTGAGAAGTGGGGTATGGTTTTACTCATCCACTTTCTGTCATGACAATAAATGCCTTAAAACTATCACCTGCCTCTTTCCATTAGGATTCGTGGAGAGCCATAGAGAAGCCCTTCGCCTACAGAGCCGTCTTCTAATCTCCATAGAAGGCCTTTCTGTGATCCCAGCACTAGCCTCCACCAAGCCATGCCCAAGCCTGCAGCCACTATCAAGCCAAGGACTACCCCAGAGGGACCATCCAGAGCCCTCTTACCCCCACCCGTCCCCAGCCCTGGGCTAGATCTAGCCTGCAGGCCCAGACTCCAATCTCAGCTCTTCCACAGCATCCAGTGGCACCTGGGTGTCTGATAACCTGAGAACCAGACAACCCCAGCCTTGTTGCAGGCAGAGGATCACTGGGCCAGCTCCAGTTGTGTCCCTGGGACCTCAGACTGTGCTTTCTCACTCTCAGAGCAGTGTCTTGTGGGTTCCATACAGCCTGACTGCCACCCAGTAACAGTGTGGGGCTTACTCCCCACGAGGTCAAACTTTCTATGTCCTGGTCCCCTGAGTGGCCGTGCCCTGTAGCAGAATGGACTCAGGACCCTACTAACCCTACATCCTCTTCCAGGAGTGACAGTTTTGGGCTTTTGGTTTCTTTAAAAACACAGAAAGTATGTTTTTGTTCTAATCCAAGGTATGAGATACGACAGTGCATTGAAGCAGGTGACTGTAATTTGCCCATGCTCTATCAGAGGCATGATTTTGCCAGCCTCTGTGTCTGTGATTGTGTGATGTTTAGAATTCTGGGGACTTTTCAGAGGATGTATAAACACTAGGTCCTCCACGAGATGGAGTTGGTTGGTTGCTGATGGTTGTTGTTGGCCGTGGCTTGTTAAGTAGTTGTGTGCAAAGAAAAAACAAGAAGAAATTAGATACCCTTATGGAGAAGATTTCCCCAAGGAACAAGTGGTGGTTTGTGGATGTTTGGCCCAGAGAGTGGCACTATTAGAATGTATAACCCTGATGGAGTAGGTGTGGCTTTGTTGGAGTGGGTGTGTGACTGTGGGCTTTAAGACCCTAATCCTATCTGCCTGGAGGCTACTCTTCTCCTAGCAGCCTTCAGATGAAGGTGTAGAGCTCTCAGCTCCCCCTGTATCATGCCTGCCTGGATGCTGCCGTGCTCTTGCCTTGATAATGGACTGAACCTCTGAACCTGTAAGCCAGCCCCAACTAAATGTTATCCTTTTAAGAGTTGCTATAGTCATGGTGTCTGCTCACAGCAGTAAACCCTAAATGACAGACCTCAATGCCCTTAATCATCAGGAAGTAGTCTACTGATAATGTTGGCCCCTTTCCCTTTCATCCTTTTTCTCTCCTATCTGATATTAGGGGGCTGAAAGAGTGGGAACAGGTTGGAGAAGAGGGACAGAAGAACTCACAAAGTAGCAAATGCTATCTACATTCTCCCACACACAGGCTGAAGACTCTAATTAACATAAAACAACTTTTCAAGTTTCTTTCCAGAATATAACTTCATTTTCTTTCTAAACAAAATTTCATCTTTAGTTCCTAAAATTAAGTGCTAGGTTCTCTAGCATGATGTAAAAATATCCAAGGGATAAACACATTCTGCTAACACATGGAGCCCAGTTAACATAAAAAATTCACAGGCAAACATGAAATAGATTTCCTTTCATACACAGAACACCTCAGTTTGAAGGGTGTTGTGCATCTTGTAATATCCCCAGCTAGTGATGGAATCTTGTGTCATTTGCTAATTTATTCAGTCATTTACGTTTTTAAAGATTAGCCACCTTGTGTTTTGGGCACCAGGCAGGGCCTGAAGTTGAATAACAGGCAGACAGAAGTTCTCTTTTTCTTGGGATGTAGGATGGGAGAGAAACAATAATGATAAGTTCATAACACGGAGAGAGGTACTGGGACCAAAGACTGGAAGAATTACTTAGTAAAGGGGTAGACAGGGAGTCTGAGAAAACAGTTATCATCTGGTAAAAAGCAGGAAGCGCCCGAGGTGGAGAGGAAAGAATCAGATCCAGGAGAGAGAGACCCTGTGCCCAGGTCCAGGAGCAAGTTGTAAGGGAAAGGATTGTAGTGGGTAGAGTAGTGAGAAGCTGTAAAAAAAATAAATAAATAAAAGACAACCTCTGTCCGCACCAACCTGCAGACTCCACTGGTGACACTTCGTATTGATTCACCAGGAAAGCGGATATCACCAGGCATATATTCCCACACAACCTGATCAACCCAGTTACAGTTATATGTATATTCCTTCCTTACACCTCTGTGGTTTTCCCTGAGAGCTACAGGCTCTTCCTTCCATTCAGAATCCCATGACCTTTCTCTGAGGCTCTTGAGAGACAATGCGAGCATGGGTGTCCGTCAGAGTTCCTGAAGGACCCCTGCCTCTGCCCCATCAACTATGGAACTGAGGTAAATGGGCAACCTGCTGAAAACCCCGTTTTCTCCCTTATTGCACAGAAGCGGCAGTACTGTCCGGAGGTGACGTGCTCCTTTCTAAACACTCTGTTGCTTGGCATGTTGTAAGTACCCCAAAAGACGTCAACTGTCATTGTACTCCTTCGATATCTGATGAACCATTCATCCTTCTCCCACTTCCTCATTCTGAATAAGGCAAATATCAGAGTTTTGGGAAGAACACAGGCTTTAGTTACCACGTGACATGGGGATTCTTTAGCTCGGGGTTTAACTCCAGGCTTCTCAAACACTTCACTGAGTGACCTCATTGAGTAAGCTCAACAGTGACTTCAGGGAACAATTTTCTTCCTGCTGAAAATGGAAGACGCATGCCTGACTTGCATAGGTGCTGAAGAGGATCGTGTCAAAGTGTCCAGAACAACGCAATATTCAAAGGTGATGAACACTATGCTGACGATGTAACTCGACTTTCCGTGAAAAGTTTTAACAGGGGTGGTGGTGACGACAATGGTGGCAGAAGCTGGAGTTTTGTTGTTTTGAGACAGAGTTTCATAGAGCCCAGGCAACTTTCAAATTTGCAATGTGGCTGAGGAACTTTGTGCTTTACCTCCCAAGTGCTGGGATTACAGATGTGTGTGTGTGTGTGTTTGTGTGTGTGTGTGTGTATGTGCATATGTGTCTCTGTGTGTCTATGCCTGTGTGTGTGTCTCTGTGTCTCTGTGTCTGTGTATCTGTAAGTACCTGTGTCTGTGTGAGTCTATGTGTCAGTGGGTGTGTGTGTGTGTGTATGCATATGTGTCTCTGTGTGTCTATGTCTGTGTGTCTCTGTGTCTCTGTGTCTGTGTGTCTGTAAGTACCTGTGTCTGTGTGAGTCTATGTAAGTGTCAGTGGTGTGTGTGTGTGTGTGTGTGTCTGTGTGTGTGTGTGTGTGTATCTATGGGGGTGTATGGTGTGGTGGTTTTTGAGACAGGGTCTTGCCATTTAACCTCAGTTTTATGAACCCTCATACACTAGCCTCCTGGATGCTGATGACAGGCAAGCACCATCACACTGTAGTGGGTGACAATAATTTTATTTTCTCTCCTTCCATTCTTTCCTGGAGCTGAAAAGTGTTCCCTTTGTCCCTCCCCTATCCTCACCCAACACCAGCTCTCTTATTCCCACCGAGCTCAAACAGAAGAGCATTAGCACAGGAGGCCCTGCCTCCCAGAGCCCAGTCATCTAAGGCCGTTTGCTTTTCTCCTCAGTCTGCACCATCATGGCGGAATCCCACATTCTCATTTGCCTATAACCTGAGAAAAACCTAATGTAACCATGTACATCTCCATTTCCCTTCCCAGAGTTCTGTCCTAGGAATTAGCAGCATCATCACATGAGGGCAAATGTCAGACTTCAAGATTTCACACACCCCCAGTCTAACACACAGACCCGTGTGTGTGTGTGTGTGTGTGTGTGTGTGTGTGTGTGTGTGTGTGTACAAGACAGACAGACAACAGACACATACATGTACATACACAGTTTCCATGAGCTTGCCTTATATTCTCTATTCTGGCAAATGAAGCCTTTACAGTCACTTTGTCTGGAAGAATCTAGGAAGCTCCCATGACATGTGCCATCTAGCCTTCAGTGAAAACTAGGACTTCAGGCACCCAACTCTGTCTCCTCTCACTGTGGCCGAGCCTTGGACATGCCACCCCAGCCACCCCAGGAACAGCATCAGCCTCCTCTCCCTCCACAAATGCTACTGAAGTAACTCATAGTCTCATAGTCTGTCCCCATCAGCACTCTTTCCTGACACAGTTCATGTGCCACACCCTCACCAGAACTAATATCACCTCCTATAGAGGATCTATAGATTTCCTATAGAAAAATCCTCCCAACTGCTGCACTCTAGAATGCCTTGAGAAGGTCACTTGCAATGGAATGTCACCTGCTTTCAGTGGTCTTTTATTGTCTTCCAGGTACTACACCTGTGCAGCTTTTCATACTAGACAAGCAGATGGACCACAGGCTTATGAGATTCAAACATTCCTATGTGTAAATCCTAAACACAAAGCAATGGCCTTTGAGAGGTCATTGGGTCAGAAGGGAGAAGCCTGTATGAGTGGTCCCAGAAACCTTATGAATTAAAAAGACCACAATAAGAGAAAAGGAAGGAAAAGGGACCCCAGAGAGCTTCCTAGTGTTTCACTAGACACAGACCAAGCAGAAGACAACCACCTGTGAATAGGGCTGGCAGCAGATGCCTTTTCATGCTGTGACCTCAGAGTTGGAACCTGAAGTATGAGACATTAATTTATGTCACCCCGGGGAATTCTGTTAGGTCCAGTTCACACAATCAAGCCTGGCTCTGGTATCACCTTTTCTGAGAAACTTATGTCAATTCTCCAAAACCATTCTGTAAAGAAACAAGGGTTCTTCTGGGGGCCGGGCTAGAGGCCATTCATCTGACATGCTGGCAAATAATCTTGCCACATTTACCTGTCCTGAATATTTGGCTGGGGCTGAATCCAAAAGGTGCAGATGGATTTTGAGAGCTGTATCAGACAGGCTGTGCCACGGCTGCTTGTCATTACAACCAGCCAGATTCCTGGTGAGGAAAAGTAGAGCACGCTCAGAAGCACAAAGTTCAGTGAGGAAAAGGAGTTTGAGATGTTTGTGAGAATTCATGGCTGTGATTGTGGGAGATTAGTGTCGTGAAGGACTCCACATACTATGCAACAGGAAAACCCATCCAAGGCTGTGGAGTGCAAAGACACACTCACATGGAAAGGAACTGGGTAAACAAGCTCCCAAAGCCCACGCTTGAAGAGGAACAAAAGACAAGCAATTCCCCAAGTTCAGCCTGGAAGGAGGTGCACAGAGCCCACTGCAGGGGTGGCGAGGGGCCATATCAACACCTGGTAGCAGAGGGTGGCGAGGTGTCAACATGAGGCTTGCTCCGAGGTTCCAGGAAGCCAAAGGAGCCAGCCAGGTACCTTACGTGGGGCCCACTGAGGGCTCTGCGTGGACCTGTGAGGGAAAACCTGGCTTGCGACAGAGACCCAAGGACATTGAAGAAAGGTTGGAAGTGGTGTGTCTGTGAAGCCACATGTGCTGTAGGCTGCAGAGCCCTCGAGTCCCTAATGTGTTGCCACCAAGAGTTTCTGTTCCTGGGTGTGCACCTTCAGGACTTGGTGTGTGTTCTTCCGGAATTTGAACTTGCTTTATTCCAGTCTTTTCTCCTCTTTAGAATAGGAATGTTTACTCTGTGCCTTTGTGTGTTGAAAATGAGTCACGCGTTTTGAGCATGTTCAGGCTCACGGCTGAGAGATTGCCTCTGAGTCTAAAAAGAGGTTTTTAAACTTTGGGCTTTGGCGGTGTGGAGACTGCAAGCCTGTGAGGACGTGTGACACCGAGGTAAGAGTGTCATTCATTATGAGATGGCCACATGCCTCTGGGGACTAGGATCCGACCAGTACAGTTTCAATCGGGAATGTCCCCAGACACTCTAGAAACAAGTTAGGTGTCTGGTACAACAATAAAGAATATGAGCAAAAGTAACTTGAGAAGAAAAGGATTTATATCATCTTATAACTTCAAGTCCATAACTGAGGAACGTCAGGAAAGAATGTGAGGCAGGAACTGAAGCAGACACTATGGAGGAATGCTGCTTATTGGCCTGTTCCTCCTGATTTGCTTCTCACACACCCAGGATTACCTCCCGGGGATGGTCGTGTTCACAGTGAGCTGAACCCTCCTTCAGTAATCACCAATCAAGAAACTGCCCGAAAAGCTTTTACCCACAGGCCACACCAATGAGCCATTTCTCAGTTGGAGTTCTTTTCTCAGATGACACACTAGCCATCCCAAGGGTGATGTATTTGAACCTTGGACTTGGCTCTCAGCGTTGTTTTAAGGAGCCGTGTATGGAACCTTTAGGATGTAAAACCTAACAGGAGGAAGTGGGCTGGTAAGAGTCAAGCATTAGGGATGAGCGCTCAGCTCATCTGTGATGTGAAGAGTCACTGTCTAATGTCCCACTGCCATAGACTGCCATTCCCTCCACACATACAGCAATGGATTGTCCTCATCCAAACCTTGAGCCAATTAAGTACCTCCTTCCTTGTTCTTGCCAAGTATTCGGCCACAGCAATCAGAACAGTTAAGTGATATAGCACCCCTGTGAGCAAATCACTTCCCTTGCACATGTTAGGTAGCAAGCAAGGTGAAGATTTGCCACTGGGGGCCTCTGGCTTCATTAGCATAAGAGAAGTGCCAAAAATCATAGGTGGTATAATAAAGATGTCAGGAAGGCTAAACCAGTCACCATAGGAAGCATCTACCACTTGGGAGAAAGGGTAGTTGGCATTAGGAACTGAATGTGTGTGCCCCTGCAAGTTTCATGCTGAAACCTAATCCCCAAGGTTCAGATTTTAGAGGGTGAGGCCTCTGGGTCACAGATAGATCAAACACCCTTATAAAATAGACTACAGAGAACTTCCCCCTCCCTCTTTCCTGTAAGGAAGAGCAAGAAATGAAAATATGGCATCTGTTGGCAGGAAATGACCAGATACCAAACCTTGTTCTTGTCGCCAGACATCTCAGCCCCCACAACTGTGAGCAAGGAATTCCTGTTGTCTACGAGCCATTCGATACATGATCTCTTCATGGAAGCATGGAAGCCTAGTAGGATGGTTTGTCTGTGCTCCGCCCAGGAAGTGGCACTATTAGAAGGTGTGACTTTGTTGGAGTGGATGTGGCCTTGTTGGAGTGGGTGTGGCCTTGTTGGAGTGGGTGTGGCCCAGTTGGAAAAGGTGTGGCCTTGTTGGAATAGGTGTATTATTGTGGGTGTGGGCTTTAAGACCCTCATCTTCGCTGCCTGGAAGCCAATATTCTGCTAGCAGCTTGGGCTGCAGAAACCCGGTTTATGTCTTCACTGCAGCCCTCCCTGAACCCGAGCTCTCCAGCTCTTCCTGTCACATCTGAGCCAAGCAGACCACCCTTCAAATGTCTCCTTTATCCCAAAATAGTTAAAAGGAGGCATTTTTAAGTTATTTGAAAATAGCTTTCCACAGACATTGGGCATCTTGCTGGTAAGAGTCAAGCACTTGGGATGAGCTCCGAGCTCTGCTCCCGAGTCTGCCATGTTGTGAGGAGTCCCAGTCATCAGAAGCCGGTGTTTATTTTAGATGTCCCGGATAAACTCTTTTTATTGGTAGCTATTATTTTTTAAACTACATAGTAGAAATAAGCATTGAGTCCTCAAAACATCTTAGCTGTTAGGGTTGCTGGATTAACCTCCAAAGGACTTACTCCCAGCTCCCATGTGGGGCAGCTCACAATTACCTGTAGCTCCAGCTCCAGCAGATCTCTGGTCTCCCTGAGTCCCTGTACACACACACACACACACACACACACACACACACACACATACACACACACATACATTTTTAATTAAATTAAAAATTAACCACCTTAAGACATAAAAAGCGGATCAATTTAACTTAAGATCAGTCAGATACCTTCTGGCTGACTCTAGTTATTACCCCCACGGCTGTTAAATTATTTACCTGCTTCAGAGGAGAAAGGTGGAGGTGAGAAATTCCTCCCTGCCTTTGAAATCACCCAGAGAAAAACCGAAAGAGTAACTTCTAATATGAAAAGAGAAATTCAACCTACAGAGTACACAAGGCAGGCAGCAGAGGGAAAATCACTACAGCCGTGGAAAATAACCAACTAGACAGCCAGAGGCAAGATGTTGATTTTATTTAGAAGCTACCTCCTACTGTGATGGCTGTGTGAATTCAGGCCTGTAGTACTGTAAAGCAGCCAACAGTGATGAGAAGGAACAAGAGAAGCAAGTGGTGGAGAGCTAGCCGGCCATATACCCAAGGCCCTGAGTTCAGTCCCCAATACTGCAAATTGTCATTGCTATTATCACCATCACCACCATCACCAACATCATTACCATCATCATCACCATCACCACCATCACCACCACCACTATCACCACCACCACCACCACCACCACCACCGCCATCACCATCACCACCACCGCCATCATCACCACCACCACCATCACCACCATCACCACCATCACCTCCACCACCACCACCATCACCACCACTGCCATCACTATCACCATCACCACCATCACTACCATCATCACCATCACCACCATCACCATTACCACCATCACCACCATCACTACCATCATCACCATTACCACCATCACCACCATCACTACCATCATCACCATTACCACCATCACTTCTTCTCCCAAAGTAGCCACTCTCTACATTATTTTTTACCCATGCCTGCTAAGTTAAGATATGAACAGAAAGTAAAAGGTGTGAAAACAATCAGAAACAGAGGACACACCATGGACAGAGGTGAGGAGGTGTGACAGAGATAATCCAAGAGCTGAGGGAAGGGAGAGGAAGGAACAGAAGGGGAGACTGTCGGAAATGAGAACAGAACCTTGGATGTCCTAGACGCATGACTCACCTTTGAGTGATACCCCAGTCTTTTAATGGTCTGTTGGTTGGTTTAGTTGTAGTCCAAGCAGGATACAAACTCATTCCACAACAGCAGGCAAACCATGAGTTTATGATCCTCCCCAGTAGCAAGGCTGGTATCACCGGCCTGGTATCACCATCTTTTTGAATGTTAATGTTGGGTTGGCAAGAAGGTAAAGACACTTGCTACTGGGACTGATAGTTGAGTTCAGTCCCCAGGACCGAAGTGCTGAAAGGAAAGAACCATTTCCCACAAGTCGTCCTCTGATCTCTGCTCCTGGGTCACCGGTGCCCTTCCCCACACTGAGTACACATAAAGAATTAATACATTTTTAAATGTTAAGGATGGAGTAAACTCAAGAGACAAGGCTTCCTCACCTTTCCATAAATGGCCTGTCCCAACAAACACTTGTGCAAGTTCCGTTGGCATCCGTCTCATGGGAGAATGAAAATAAGTTTTAAGGAAGTTGAGGAAATACTCAGGGACAATAGAACATCACCCAACGTCCAAGCTATGGCACCAATTGCCCTACAGGTCAGAAGGACATGACCTTATTCAGCTGTTACTGCTGCTGTTTAACCTTTTGAAGACAGGTAAAAGCAGAACAGCTGGCTCCACACCTCTGTACTCTGGGAATGATGTCTAAGGCTGCATGAGCCCAAAACTGAAGCAAAAAGAAGAGTAGAAAGTTCCAAAATATGACAAAGAGGAGGGAGGGAGAGAGCAAGGGGGAAGGAAAAAAGGGGGAAGGAAGCAGAGAAGGAAGGACTGAAGGATTGGAGGAAGGAGGA
The DNA here is from genome assembly GCF_963924665.1 of Micromys minutus. NCBI lineage: Eukaryota > Metazoa > Chordata > Mammalia > Rodentia > Muridae > Micromys > Micromys minutus. Next base: position 2,247,266 of record NC_137972.1, read on the forward strand.
AGGGACTGAGGAAGGGAGGCAAGGAAGGAGATAAGAAGGAGAGGTGGGAGGGGAGGGAGGCAGGGATGAAGGGAAGGAGGAATTGAAGGAGGGAGAGAGGGAGGGAAAGAATGAGGGAGGGAGGGAGGGAGAGAGAGAGAGAGGAAGGGACGGAGGGAAAGAAGGAGGGAGAGAGAGAGGGAGACAGAGGGAAAGAGTGAGGGAAAGAGAAAGGAAGAAAGGGAGGAAAGAGGGAGGGACAGAGAGAGAGGGAGAGAGGGAAGAAAAGAGGGAGGGAGAAAGGAAGAAAAATCCCAAACTGACATTCAAAAGGGTAAAACTCAGTGATATTTGAAGTTATGCAGATCCAGGTTTGCGTTGAAGATTGATTTTTTTAAGTGTATGTCTGTATTAGTATCTTCATCTGCATGTAACAAAAGAACCCAGTTTTCCTTTGTTCTTAAATCTTTTTCTTATTTACATCCCAAACGCTGTCTCCCCTCCCCTTTGTTCTTATTCCTACAGAATTCAGTTTCATTTGTGGTGTTATCTTGTAAACAGAAATCAAACAATAAGAGTGAGAAGACAAAAATTAGAAAGCAGGGACTAGGTGTAGGGCACAGAAGGCCCTAAAGGGCAGTTTATGTTTAGAAATGAGCTGGTGCAGATCACGACATGGGCCAAGATCCTAACTTAGAATTCAGCAAAACACAGTGGACACTGGGAGCCCAGGGACCATGTGTTAGGTACTTTCCCACAGCTGTGATGAACACAGGACTGAGTCAGCTTACAGGAGGAGGCATTAACCACAGGTTACAGTTCAGAGGGATAGGAGTCTCCACTGCAGTGAGAAGCTTGGACACAGATAGTCCCGGTGTGGCACAACAGCAGCTCAGAGCTCACATTTCTATTTAAGAACAGGAATCAGATAGTGTACTGGGTAGCAGGACACTTTTGAAACCTTCAGCCCACCCTCAGTGACTCACCTTTTCCCATAAAGCCACACCCCCTAATCCTTCCCAAACAGTTTCTCCAACTGGGGACCAATTATTCAAAGATATGGGGTCATTCTCATTCAAATGACCACAGAACCCAGAAGTAAACAGTGAGATAATCTTTTATAAAATTATTTGATAATGGCATGGGGGGGGATTCTATATAAAGATGGCTGAGTGATCAGATACCAGTGGCTTTGCTTTTTGCTTTTACCAGTCATCTTACATAGGTCTATGTACTGGTCTTTGTATGTGTGTGTGTGTGTGTGTGTGTGTGTGTGTGTGTGTGTGCACGCGCGTGTGTGTGCCTGCTGGCTTCTGCCATCAGGTCTATGTGCCCTGGAATAAATTGTATCTTATCTGCCTACTACTCCTTGAACTCATTCCTGGATTCTGAGCTTGGACATCATACAAAGAGGGCAGCTTATTGGCCGAGTGATTTCTTTGAGGTTCTAGGTTCTGGGTTCCATCCCCAGCATGTGACCATCCTTGTAGGAACAAGTGTCCTCTAAGAGAGTCTAAGGTGCCTCTCCCTTTGATGACCAGAATATTGAAACAACCAGGGGAAAGAAATGGCTGAACTCTGCCTGCCAACGAAAGGGGAACTTGGGCTGGAAGGAGGAGGTTTCACTAGACACTTCATGGGCAGGAGGGGGGTTGAGGGGTGGGAATGGAGTGGGAGGTGCTGAAAGGATTGATTAACCCTTTGATAGAAAAGGTTACATGTCCTTTACAGTTTCCACATCACCAATTTCTGTTCTCTAGACTGCTTCAGTAGAGATTCTAGGATGACCTCCAGGTAGCAGTAACATCAAATTTCCACTTCAGTTGGCACAGGCTGTGTATTAGAGTTTTCTAAAAGAACAGAATCAATCAAGTGAAAAAATATATGTGTGTGTGCATGTGTGTACATACATATATATACATATGTATGCATGTGTGTATACATATATGTATATGTATGTGAATGTGTGTATATACATATATTTATATACATATGTATATGTGTATACATATGTATACATATGTGACGTGTGTGTGTGTGTGTGTGTGTGTGTGTGTGTAGCTTACATCAGAACAAGAAACAATTTCTCATACCTCAGAGGCTGGGATTTCTCATACTGTAGTTGCTTGGCCCTTGGAGATATGTGTCTCATCAGTCCCCAATATGGAGAGTTCCGAAAGAGTTTCTGGTCCTCAGACGTTGAGAGAGACCTGGAAATGCTGGCTATGATATCAGTGAAAAAAGCAGTAGCAGCCACAAGGCAAATGGGCCAGTGAATGGTGAGGAGTCTTCCTTCTGCCCCTTGATCTGGGCTGCCACCTGACAGAGGCTGAGGTGAAAACAGAAAGGCAAGCATCTCCTTGAGCAGAATTTTCTCTTCATCAGAACAGCTGAAGGAGCACAGTCTGTGGTGGAAGAGGAGACTGTGCACGCACACGTGGCTCACGTGGCTCACGTGGCTCACGTGGGGTTTTTGTAGGATGGAAAGGGGGCTTTGAGGATGGAAGATTCTCCTTCTGCTTAGTTCCCTGTAGTCCTGAGAGGTAGGTACCATTCAGGGAGGGCTGTCGATCCTCTTTCCAGGAGCATTCTGGAAGCTGACAGGTATTGAATAAGGTCTGCTTTCCTGTCCAGAGCTTCTCAATCCACCTGGAACACCATATATATATATATATATATATATATATATATATATATATATATATATATATAAAGAGAATCACTGGTGAGAGATAGTTATCCAAATAATAATCATGTGGTTAAGTATAATCTCTGTCCTACGAACTGTTAAATATTCAGTTCTACTTATACTTCCTAATGGAGTCTAAGGCCACATGGATAGCCAAAATTCATTTTTGTCTGATTCTGTCATGGCTAGTTGAGGTTCTGGTCTCAGGGGTCACTTTGGACATGTGAGGAACCTGAGGCTCCTCAGCCTTCTTTCGTTAGTTGTCCACCTGCATAAGAATATGTGGAAGGCCTTGTTGGCCTTGCTTCCCTGGACACACTGAGCAAACCTCCCCCTGTCTGTGTAGACTGGACACTCGTCAGAAGTCAGAGGGATGCTCTCTGTGGCCTCCATAGACAAGAGAACAGGAAACTTTTCACAGATGCAGGACATTCTCAGATACGGTCTTTCAGTCTCTATGACCACATTGGAATAGCCTTCAAGTACGGTATTAGACAACCATAAGACTTGTTACATCAGTCTGGTATTTATAACTACTATATAATAGTTCAGTTATCAGATGATTCTGCTTTGTTTACTTTTGATCCTGTGTTTGATTACATTTCTCCCTTCTCTTGCCTCCCTCCAGACTCTTCCATATTCTCTTCCCCACTCTCCTTCAAATTCATGACCTCTTCTTATCAATTGCTATTGAATGCATATATGTTCTATATCATTCCCAGATATGACCAGTTGCATCCACATGATGTTCCCTGTATGTATGTTTCAGACTGACTGCTTGGCAGTGGACAATCAAAGGGAGTGTTGGAGGCTGCCTATCTTGTTCCCACTTTCTTCTCTGCCTCCTGCCCAGGGATGAAGAGCTTGCACAGAGAAGACACACACACACACACACACACATACACACACACACATACACACATACATACACACACACATACACACATACATACACACACACATACACATACACACACACACACACACACACATGCACACACACACATACACATACACATACACACATACATATACACACACATACACACACACACATATACACATACACACACACACATACACATACACACATACACACACACATACACACACACACATGCACACACACACACTGCCGCCACTTCAGCCCTAACTCTTCTTCTGTGTCCCCGCCATACTGTTTTCTGTCCATCTGTCCTCTTGTGGCATTAATAACGTTTCTAATAAATTTTCACCTCTAACAATCTGTCTCAGGAGTCCCCTTGAACCTACATCCTAGACCTTTCAAACCGAGAGTACATTGAGTCATAAAAGTTTTGTTACATTTTGAAATTTTTATCAACTACAAAGATTTTTGATAAATTTCCCCCCAAAAGATTCTAGAAAGAACTTATAACTATTCTAAACAGTCAAAGAAAGTGAAAAGACATAAAAGTGCTTTGTGTCAGATAAAATATCTAAAAGCAATATACATATAAATTATCATATTATGTATTACTATAAAGATTATTACTATATTTTTTCTAGAAATATTTCTGATTGTGCAAGTTATGTGTGTGTGTGTGTCATTTTTATCAAGGTTGGGATAATTATAAAATGGCAGGTATATATGTTTGTCAGGTATTTTTATGTTAAGCTTCTCTTCCATAATAGGAGTCACAGAAGACTCAACAGCAACCAGCAGTCCCAGTAGGATGGGACAGAAAAGGGGCTAAAGTGTCAAATCTGGTCAATAAAGAATGATCACTAATGACTTACATTTAAAAAGTAACTGAAATTTTTAACACCTTCTGTTAAATGCTCACAAGGAACTCTTTAACCCGGCCTTTACTAGGCAAAGTTAAGGTTAATTTACAGGAATGTGGGGAAGGGAGGCGACCACTAGACTCTTTGTTCCTCTTACTCTGGCCACGTTGGACAAATCTTTCTCTTTGTCTCTTTAATTGACCTCTCTGAGGACAAGTTTGCCACAGTTAGCTTGTTAAGGTGCTGGGGCCCAAGCTTTGACCTTAAAAACTCCAGTAGCAAGCACAGAAAAAAATTCATTACACAAATATGCAGAGAGCACCCTGGAGGCCCTGAGAGGGAAGGCGGTGATGTCATGGCTGTGGTACGACCACCCTTGGCCGCTATGCCCAGGAGCATGACAGACATAAACAGCTTCTCCACACTGAAGCCCACGTCACCCAAGCCACATGAAATGCAAGCTGCTGGGTGCCAGTCTAGCATCTGCACTCACCCTTGCAGCCACCACACATCACTTCTGCTTCTGACTTTGCTGCTGTGGAGAGAGAAGCCCTTATGTCTCCCAACCTCCCCCATAAGGAAACTCATCCTAAGGACCGGGCTCTCGGCTCTGAGTACATCCCAGGACCGACACACTCAGAGCTTCTGGTAGCAAACAAAGATGGACATATCTCAGAGGCATCAACAAGAAAGAGCTATTGATGCTGATGTCTGAAAAGGAACAGAGCCCTCCCCTAGTTGTGCGTGACCCACAGGAAGGGACAGAGGAGCCCTGCATCATTTAAGAGGATTCACAGTGCATAGGACCTGATTCTGTCCTTTACTCCCTGTGTAGCCTGGGGGAAGTTACAAGTCCCTCCAAACTGCAACTTCTCTGTTTGTAGGTTGAGGAAATCATCAAATCAAACAGGATGTGTTAACGTCTTAATGGCCACTCCTGGCTTGTGTTGAGTATGAGCTGACAGTGAGTCAGGCATTTGGGGGGAGATGGAGCAATTGGCAGATGCCATAATTAAGAGACTTTTAGCAAGACAGCAGGGCAGGTACAGCTTCAAGGATGGTGGAGTACCTCCAGGCTGCAACTGGTGGCACCAGTCACACCCTTCAGCTGGAGGTGTGTGGAGGAAACACTGAGGGAAGACTGGGGAACTCTGGTCCAACAATAGCTGCAGGTCCCGGCTAGGAAAATGGCCCACACTCATTCTCTTCTCTCTAGACTTCTGCCAGAGCATTTAATTGGAGACAATGGGACCTAGAGGATGTGAGCTTCCCCTAAGCCAGCTCAAACCAGGACGAGGAAAGGTGAAGGGAAAATACCACACTGTGAGTATGAAGTTCTGAGGCTATAATATTAAAGAAACAAGCTCAATTTACTAAGTGTGGGTTTCTATCAATTTTGTCCATTGTTAAATTATATCTTGAAGGAAACTTCTTTCCCTCTAAGACTCAGAAAGAGAAACAATATGTTCTCAGGGGAGGTGAAGGCTCCATCCAACAAGGAACCTCCTTAAGAGACAAAGGGGACAACTCAAAATAGCCCCCAGGAAGTACCTGAAACTGATCAGATTTACAAGGGCCCTCTTTCCCCCAGAGTATACAAGTAGTAAGGGCTAAATGTCAACCTCAGTCAAGCTGAACTGTTTAGAAGCAGCTCAGATCCAGCAACCTAAGAAAAGTAGCAACCAGCCAGGCTGCCTAGGAGGCTAGGATCCGACATCTTGAGCTGCTGGCAATGTGTTTTGTGTTTTCAGCTTTTGTGAACTGTCACTCATGCTGAAGTAGGTTTTCAGAGTTGCAGCTGTCTTTGAGTCATTTCTGCTCCTGTAAGTAACCCCGCACCCATATTATGGTAAGTAAACCACAGTAAATTCTTTGGTTCACCAAGTAAGTATCTACATTCTTTGGTGGTATCTACATTTCAGTCTGTCATTGGCTCCCTTCTGGGGTGAGTAGATATTTGTTCATGTCTCACAAGAACAGTGCCACGCAGCAGTGACTGAGACTGTGTTATATATGATGGGTATCCAAGACATGTTTAAGGGTTGAATCAACTAGCCTGTGACTTGGATTTTGGTTTCTTTATATATTTCCTATCCTTTCTAGAATACATGTATCAGACAATTATTTATAGATGTTAAACCATCCCAAACTTTAAGTTTAAGTCTTAATCTGAAAGTAAATTCTGTCTTCATTTGTCTTTGATGTTAGAGAAACTAAGGCTGGGTAATTTATTCAGAAAAGAAAAAAAAAACCTTATTTCTCACAGTTCTGGATTCTGTTGGGTTCAAAGTCTTGAGCCACATCTGCAAAGGGGCTTCTTAATCATATAGACTATATATATATATATATATATATATCTCAGTATATGCACGGCTTGGTGAGCTAGAAGCAGCAGCCTACCGGACAATTTATCATTAGAACAAAACCACTTTCAGGATAACCCGTTTTTCTAGTTTCATCCTGTTGCTTGATAAAAAACATTTTAACCAAAAGCAACTTAACAAGGAAAGGGATTATTTGGCTTATACCTGTCACAATCTATCTTTGAGGGAAGTTGGGGAATGAATTCAAAGAACAAACCTGGAGGCAGGAACCAAAAAGACTGGTCTCCTTCTCTCTGTTTTATTCACAGGTTCATGTTTAATTAAATTTCTTATACAGCTCAGGACCACATACATGCCCAGGGAATGGGGCCACCCACAGTGGGTTGGCCCCTCCTGTGCCAATGAACATCCAAGATAATCCCTACATTATAATGTAATGTCTATAAGCCCATCTAATATAGTCGATTACTCAATCAAAGTTTCCTCTGTGCCAACTCTAGAATGTATCAAATTGAGAAAACTAATTTGGGACATATACTAATCCACCAAAAAACGAATTCATTCTTGAGGGCAGAACTCAGAGAGACCTGGTCTGAGAAAACAATTAGCATGTGAATCAGCTCTGGAGACTGAGTACCTGGCACATGGATTCCTAGAAACAAAAAAGCCAAATCTCAGCAAGATCCACAGTAGAAAGCACTGAGTTGGAAAAGGCTGCCTGGAACAGGAACGCAAAGTTTGTAGATGAGACTGTACGTGGAGGCAGACGAGGAATTTCCCTCCCCCATCACTCCCACACACACCTAGCAATGTTGACAGGACTTGGGTTGTTTTCTACCTCTTGAACCACAACATGCATGGATGGAGAGTCACCACAGTCCCAGCCTCTGAGGAGGTGGCTGGAATCCAACGTGACAACACTGAGGGGCAGCTGCCAGCTCCTGTCCACACTGGAGAGGATTTCATACAGAAAACAGCCTGGGTGTGTTTGTACGGTCTACAGAATACTGAAACAAAAACCCCATCCCAGGGGGTAAGCAGAGGTGGGAAGGCAGGAGGGAGCAATTGGGGGGAGCAGGGGCCAGCGATGGTGGGGACCAAGGGAGGCCAGGGCCAGCTTCATACTACATGGTAGATCTAGGGACTTGACCCAGCTAAAGCTCCAAACCAGTGTCAAGAAAGCAGTACTCACTTTGAGACGCATCTGAAGTCTGAATGAATGTTAGTCTGCGGTTTTGAATGGTTTTAAGTTTCTGTGACATAGAATGTAGCCATGGGTGGACCGTTGGAAGGCTCACCACCTCCTATCACCAGAGCTGAAGATCTGCAACTATGAGAAACGCTCGGCCCAAATTTTATGAAGAGAAAATATAAAATAAGATAGACTGTAACTCAGATACCAGGATCTTATTCCCGAAATCTCTACGAAGAAACATCAAAGGGGTTGCAACACCTCTGTGCTTTAAAACATGGCTTTCAGAGACTTGCTTATTCTTTTCATGTGTAGGGGTGTGTGCCTGTGTGAGTTGTGTGTCCCCTTGCTAGGAGGAGGCTGCAGAGCCAGAGGAAGGCATAGGATCCCCTAAGCTAGAACTAGAGAAGGTTGTGAGTAAGGATGTGTGTGCTGAGAACTGAACTCGGGTCCTCTGTGAGACCACTGCATGCTCTTAACATCTGAGCCTCACTCCAGATCCACAACGATGATTTTCAAACGTTCAGCAGCACAATGTCTGCTTCAGTCTCTTGCACAACAAGGCAACATTACACGTTCCCCTGAGTGCTTTAAACCAATGCCTGACTAACAGAACAGACTGAACCACCATGGAAATACTTACCACACCACATAGCTTAATGAATAAATTTGAGGAGATTCTGCACATGCTCTAGGGATTTTGGTAGTGTTTGTTGAGATGGGGATTCACAATGTAGCCCAGGCTAGCCTAAAATCTACTAAGTAGCCCAGGATAGTGATAGCCTCACATTTTCAGACATCCACTTGCCTCAACCACCAGTATACTAGTGTGAATTACTGTGTGGCCAACACATCCTGGCTATAATTTTTAAAAGACAGACTTTTAGCTTATTTATTTTTAATTTTTTACTGGATTTACTCATTTTATGTGTGAGTGTTTTGCCTACATTTGTTTTATGTCTGATTGGTGCCTACAGAGATCAGAAGAGGAAATCAGAGCCCCCGGAGCCATAGTTCCAGCGGCTTCTGAGCTACCACACTGGTGCTGAACTGAACCCAGGTCCTCTAGAAGAGTACTGTGTGCTCTTAACCACCAACCCATTTCTCCTGCCTCTGCATTTCTCTGTAAAGGTTGAACATGGAATATGTTTGTCATATTAATTAGCTAGTGGTAGAGAGATAATTATTAAAGACCACCGGGGTTTCAAAACTTCCTCTTTCAAAAGAAAGCTTTTCTGTTAGAAATCAGCAGCTGAGGAAAATCAGCCTTTCACAGGGATGGGATTTCACTTCAGCTGTTCCTTTATCTGCCTTGACATCACCCTGCCAGAGCCCAGGGGACCCTGGACCGGGCACAGCTGAGAAGCCAGTCTCAGCCTTCGATACTGTCAGCTTTTAAGAACACCATCCCACCTCTGGACCAAAGGCCTACTTCCTGCAAAATGAGGAAGTCAAGTTGGACGTTTTCTGAAACTCCACTTTGAACTTCTGATTTTGGCATACCTCAGAATGTCTCATCTCTTTTTCTTCCATGTGTGTGTGTGTGTGTGTGTGTGTGTGTGTGTGTTTGTGTGTGACACAAGTGCATGCATCTGCATATACAGGCATGTATGTGTACATGCATATATGTTTATGGTATGTGTGCTGTGTAGTGTGTGTGAGTGTGTGTGTGTGTGTGTGTGTGTGTGAATGTGTATGCATGTGGGGGGCTGGTGTGTGGTATATGTGTGCGTGTGTGTTTGTATATGTGAAGACACAGTTGTGTGCAAGTGCCAGTTGGAAACTCCAGGTCTTCTATTTTATTTATTGAGGAAGGGTTTTCGGGCAAACCCAGAGCTCACCCATATGGCCTCCATAACCAGCTTGGTCTGGAGTTCCCTGTCTCTGCCTTCAGCATCTGGAATTACAGGTGGGCCATGATGCCCACCTGGCATTTAGAAGGATTCTGGGAATCTGAGCTCCTATAGGTTCTCGGACCTGTATAGCAAGCAATCACTGAACCGTCTCCCAGCTCACATTATAATGTTTTTCTGGCAAATATTCAAAGAGTTAGAGAACTGTAACTGTGGTTTTGAGATTAACTCTGGGGTTTGTTGATTTCAAAGCTTACCTATAGGACCCCTAACAACACCCAAAAATCCACTCAGCACACCAGGCACAGAAATGTGTTGGCCAAAGTTTATAAAATTTATAGTATCAATAACAATGCAGAACAATGGAGATTCCCCTTTATCTGGCCTTGGGTATTGTCCTATTCCTGTAGGGTTTTCCCAGGATTTTTCCTATTACCTCATTTCTTTTCAAAGATATCTTAATGTTGGTGCTACTTCCTTTTCTCTTACTTAAAAAAATAAAAGGATTTCAAGTTCCAGTAAACAAATGTTTAAACTTAAATTTTTTGAAAACCTACTTTCATAGGAGTTCTTAAATGCTTTAACCTCACCTCTAGCCCGTCACCCACCAGAGGTAGAGGAAAACAAAGGTTTTTAGGATACTGGGGGAGTAGACCTGTTTCAGAAGACCATCCTCTCACCTGTGTCTGCTTCAGCAAAACGTTCATTTGCCTGTCTATCCCAGCCAAACACTGCAATCTTCATTTTTCAAGATATCAGCAGTTCAGTCCACTAGCAAAACACCAAACATAAATCAGCAGCTTCAGTCCTGCCCACTTAGCAGACACCACAGGCTAATCAGCAGTGTTAGCTCCATCCTGAATAAACCATGAGGCTCTGCCAGATCAGTGTGAATTCGTGGAACCAGTAAGAAGCCAGGGCAGTACCATGAGAAATTCTTTTTGCTTCTTAAGTCATGACAAGTGAAAATCAGCAACACAATGCAAGGGGAACCAATGCTTGTGTGTAATCAGCTAAGAGCAGTGAGACAGAGCAACGAGAACCAAACCACCTTTCCACCATATATAATCAGATAACTGTCATCTGAGCAATTAAAAGACTTTTGGAGGAGAATCAGAAGTTTGAGGCCAGCCTGAACTATATAGTGAGTAGCTAGCCTGGGCTATATAGAAACCCTGTCAAGAATAATAAGGGAGGGAGGGGGCAGAGAGATGGAGGGAAGGAAGAGGAGGAGAGATGGAGATAAACAGTTTGAGGAGGGGAGAAAGTCCCTAGGGACACCCACTTTGTCACCTACTGTGAAGGTTTCTTGGGTCAGGGAGTAGCAGTATTAGGAGGTGTGACCTTATTGGAGTAGGTGTGTCACTGTGGGCTTAAGACCCTTGTCCTAGCTGCCTATAAGTCAGTCTTCTACTAGCAGCCTTCAGATGAAGATGTAGAACTCTCTGCTCTGCCTGTATCACGCCTGCCTGGATGCCTCCATGTTCCCACCTTGACGATAATGGACTTGAACCTCTGAACCTATAGGCCAGCTCCGATTAAATGTTGTCCTTGTAAGAATTGCCATGGTCATAGTGCCTATTCACAGCAGTAAAACCCTGACCAAGACACCTACCATCTCAATCAGTAGCAGAAAGAACATTTCCAGCTGTCAGCCCAACCCTGCGAAGTCCTCCTACCCCAAGATGTGAGGAGGGGCAGAAAAACTCTCAGAATTTGAGAGGCCAACTAACTTGAAACTCTCAACCAGCATAGCACGGTGAAAAATGCTTCCAAACTCATTCTACAAACCCAGCACTGTCCCTACACCACAACGGTAGATAAGGACATAACCAAGAAAACTGCAGAGCCATTTACTAGATGGACAAAAAGGTAAAAAATGAATAAATAAATAAATAAATAAATAAATAAATAAATAAATAAATAAATAAATCCCCAATAAACACACTTGTAAAGCTGGGCTAGAGAGATGGTTTGTCATTTACAAGAACCTACTGTTCTTCCAAAAGATCAGACTTCATTTTCCACCCTCATTAGGTGGTTCAGCCTCCTGTCACTTCTGCACCATGACATTCGATGTCCTTTTTTGGCCCTGTGGGGTCATCAGCATGCATCTGGCACACTTGCATACACACATATTTATAATTTTTAATGCTTGTAAATGAAACTCAAAGATTCCTTCAAAAGAACAAACCGTAATTAATTTGATTTCACTGTAGGAATGAAAACACAGTTTAACATATACAAATCAATAAATGTTACAGCGTACATAAATAAAATCATGCCTAGAAGGTGGCCCAGGCCCAGCCAAAAGACAACCAAGTGCCTGGCCCTTGACCCAGCAATCCAAGTAAACAGGTACCACCGTGATGAAAAAATACGGTGAGAAAGGGAGAAGCCGAGCAGTTCATGCACTGCAGGGAGAGGTGGAACTGGAGATTCGAGGAACAGACCTATCTGAGGAGCCTGTGCAGCCACCTGAGGCCATGCTGAGACCTGTGGTCTGGGCTGAAGCCTAAAGCCCTGTTGAAGCTGTGCTGAACTGGCCCCACCCCTCACTGGCTACAGGCAAGCTGGCCCCACCCATAGCAGGACAAGGTGTGGGAGGGGAGCCGGAAGAACACAGCAGAGACTCAGACTGACCTGCTCAGCTACACTGAGGCCCAGATCAACCCACCCTATAAAAGGGCTGTCCTGCAGATCCAAAGCTACAGGATCTCCGTGACTCTGGGCAGCAGCAGGGTATCAAAGGGGAGTCTTGGCACGAATCTAGTATTGATAGTGTAGCAGATGACAGAGGGCTCAGACCAGACTCCGGACTCTTTAGAGTGAACATTTGCAAGTAAAGCTGTTTGGGCAAAAGGATGTCCTGGTTGACACACTGTGTCTCCCAAGGCCACTAAGACAGATGAATATGTGATAAAGGGGCGGGGAAAGACGAACCAGTGGAGTTGTACGAATATGGCAGATCTGGAGAAGTGACCACAGCTGGGACTGGTCTAGGGAAAGCCTGTGACTGATTGAAGAGCAGGTCATGCCCAGAGGGGTCGGCCAGATGGTTTTTTGTTTGGTTTTTTAACTTTTTTTCCTTTGTTGGGGGATTACAAGAATGGAGATTTGATATAGGAGGACTGGGAAATGAATGGGATTGGGCTGCATCAGTAAGAAAAAGGTCTGTTAAAAATAATTAAAGCATATTGTACTAAAAACAATGTATACAAAAGTCCCAAGAGAGGCAGAAAAGGCCTCTGGGGAGGAAAGTGCTCTTTCAAGATAAAAACTCCAAGGGAACTAGGGATACAGCCATCACCATCTTCCCACCTGACACGGGCTGTATGTGACAATCTTAGAGTGGCATGAAACTAAATAAGGAACTAAGAGCATTTTCCCAAAATCAGGGAGAAGGGTTCTCATTCTCTATATTGTTCAAAGCTTGCATATTTAGCCAAAGAAACAAGGCTAGAGAAAGAAATAAAGGGATACACATAAGAAAGGCAAAAGCCAAAGTATCCCTACTGCTAATGACATGACATTATATTTAAAGACCTTCTAAGCTCCACCAGAAAATTCTTAGAACTTATAAGCAATTTCAGCAAAATATCAGGGAAGAAAATCAAGACAAATCAGTAGCTTTTTTGCACAGTAATAACAAATGGGTTGGGGGTGGGGCAGGAAATTAGAGAAACAATCCCATCACTGAGTTCAGAGAAGTGCGGAGAAGTAAGCCAAAGTAAAGAAGGTGAATAAATCTAAAGAAAACACTGTACATTGAAGAATAAATACACCACAAGAAGGAAGGTTTGCCGTGCACACAGGTTCTGATAAAGACACAGTATCAAGGGGACCACAATTCCTGTTTTCAGATCATATTGAAGTCATAGCCCCGGGGACATTAGGCACAGATGTGAAAACACACAGGACACTGTAATACAACAAAGGACCTAGAGGTAAAACCCACAGATCTGCGTCCGTCTGAGGGCATAAAAGCATCAACAAGGGGCTGGGGTATAGCTGAGGGCATGCACCAAGTCCTGTGTCCATTCCCGGCACTGAAAACACTGAGAAGAATCAGCAAATGCAAAGGACTCAAATGCCAGCTGCTCTGATTTGAGCACTATACTTTGTATCCAGTGCGACACTAGGCCTCTGAATGTACACAATTATTGTATGACAAACACAATATCAGAAACAAAGCACAGAATCCCACCCAAAACCACAATTAAACAACGTGAATCTGGTCAGTAAGACACTGTTTTCATTCAGCAGATTTGCCAAGATCAAGCATTTGGTGGAAGCAGTGACCCACTCAGACACAGCCGATGCTGCTGACGAGGCATTCAGGAGAAAGATCAGAGACTCAATCCACGTTTCATGTGCACCAAGACTCAGCAGCAATTCCTTGAGGATTCTTACTGAGGCAATAACCACGTGAGGGTATTACACATCAAGACTGAAAAATCTTTATGCCCACAGAGAAAAACACAAGAACCAAACCTCAGAAAACATAAATTTCCATTAGTAATAAATCATTCAATGAGCAGTATCAATACACAAAAATATTTGTATCCTCTACATTTTTATAAATGTATGCATAGCTGGGTCAAGATAACCAAGTTATGTATTGACCAAATAAAAGAACAGCACGTGTATTGTTGTCTCAATGAGTGTAAATAGGTACTCACACATGTACAGAGACCTAGGACTTACAATGGTCATATGACTTCCTTTGTTCTCACTTGAAATGATGAGGAAGTGGTCGGCATGCAGTAGACCCCACTCCTCATTTTTACAAGTTATGTCTTAATAATATGGCCCTTCTTGGGCCACAGCAATAGAACATTATTCCTGATCAGCCACTTGATCAAAAAAGAAAAAACAATGTACAGTGCAAACCGTCTTTGCTTGCTTTCAACTTAGCATGGGTTCATCAGGACACATGTATGTGGAGATTCAATTTTATATATAGAAGCCCATCTAAAATAGTATGACAAAAACATTGTTTAAAAAGACTGCTGTAGAATATTGGCCTTGTACATTTAGTGTTTCTACCATGTTTCCTTTGTACATATGTGTTTCTCTGTGTAGCCTTTGTTTATTGCATGTTTCTCCATGTTTCTTCCATGTATCCTTTATATATTATATGTTTTTCCATGTATCTTTTGCCCCAAAATACTAAATCCATGAAGAACAAAAGAAAATTTTAAGTTATTTTTCAGTCTTGCAACAAAAGAACAATTTTTTTTTTGCTTTGTACCAGACATGTCTAAATCCTAAGATAAATATTTCTAAAAATTCCATTTTCAGATTAACTCCTTTAAGGGGACATTTTGCTACTAAATCATCTTGGCAGACCCATTTAGATGCAAATTTTCCACATGAGCCATTTTAAGGTAATTTCTGAAAGAAACAGATGATAAATAACTCCCACACTCACCATGTTTCTGACCAACATCCAATTTTCAATGCTTAATGGCTTAGCACTCTGAGGTTTACTGAAGCATTTGTCCAAATGTTGTTACACGGGGATTTTTTAAACAAAAACAAAAAAAGTTCTTGTCCTCAAATCCCTGCAAAAGTTGAACTCTACCGAATCCCAGTCAAGAAATAAAATTTGATAAGACTGTCAGTTAAGTCTCTAAGTTTGTTGCACCCCAAAGGACGTTTCTCCAGATGGTTTTTCTAAATTCCCACATTCTGTGTCAGCGTACACTCTCTATAAACTACATGACCTAGACAATGTGGCACTAGGTTATCCCAGAGCACAACAGACACAGGTTCAACACGGAGAGCATTCTTCAAAGAACATCATCATGTCCTACTATCAGGCAACAGAGTCCCTCAAACAACTGCTGAGGAACTGCTCAGATCCAAACCACTGTCAGCCTAATCCTTTAGGAACAGCGCACAGGCAGCAACAGAGGCAGGGGAATAAAAGTCTGATCATTCTTACTAAACCATTTTAAGGTAGAGGTTCCTAAGGCGGTTGGCTGGAGATGCTGGTGCTGGACTACAATCAGCTACTCCCTCTGTCCAATTCTGCTTCCATTACCAAGACCGATCCCGAGGGCACAGGCAATAAATATTCTCGGCACCATACTGCCTCCAAGTCTGCTTCCTAGAGCATCCAACTTGTGTCATCAGTAGCCAATTTATTACCTCTTTGGTTTTCAGAAATGTCTATTATAAAAAACATGATCAAGAATGCTTCTGTCCACTTCTGGAACTCCCTAATGAACTTTCTTATGACAACCTAGAAGAAACAAGGCAGGCACATAAGACAGCCTGAGCCCTCACACGTCCGTTTAGGCTGTAGGCTGGTGTAAGTGGTCAAGAAGAGAGAAGAGTTTAGAAACCAAGTATAGTGGTTCTTGCCTGTAATCCTCGATGCGTAGAATGCTGATGCAGGAGGATAATCAGCTCATGACCTGTCTGGGCTATTTGAGAAGTATAAGACCAGCCTGAGTGATTTAGCGAAACTTTTTATTGTCTCAAAATACAAATAAGGGGTTAAGGGGTTGAAAGGTTAGAGAGATGGCTCAGCAATTAAAAGCAGTCATTGTCACAAATGACCCAGGTTCAATTTCTAACACCTTCATAGTAGCTCATAACCATGTATAAGGCTTCCTAGTCCTGGAGTATCTGATACTTCTCACCTTTGTGGGCACAAAGCACGCATGTGGTACACAATCATACATGCTACCAAATGTACAAACACATAAACTAAATAAATCTAAATAAAACAAGGGGTAGAGAAAGAGCAATACCCAAGTTCTAAGCCCCATTATCTTAGTGTCTCAACAGGAGGAAGAGGGAGATGGAGGAGGGAGAGGGGGATGGAGGAGGAAGCTGAATTTGCCACAGTGTTGACAAATTCAAAGCAAACACAGAGATGTAGCTCTCAGGTTAAAGGGTCCCCCAAGCCCTACAATTCTGAGATTCAGCTGAAGGCCCAGATGCGGAAGGGCACAAGCAAGTCAGGGCTTGGTCTCACTTACATTTGGACTTGTAAAAGTAGTGGTGATAGTTTCCAGAGATGGGGGTTGGGGGGAGTGGGAGGGTGCACTGGAGCCTTCTTTTATGTAACTCTCTGAATATAAAGAGTAATATCATAGTAACAAAGAGAGACTATATTTCAGGGAGAGAAAGTATCAAGAAGAAAGATACAAATAACAGACAGATGCCTTTTAAAGGCATAAACAGAAAGATGACCCAGAGACAAGGGGAGAAAACAGTCCAAACAGGAAGAAGCTACAGTTGCAGAGTTAACCAGGCAGCCAAGGTGAATATACGGGCAGTCCAGACTGCAAGAGACACTCAGAACTCTCATAAACCTCAAGTCCAGGGCAGACACTCCATGTGAGCTGAAGGAGAAACCTAGGCATTGGTCCCCGAACCACACTATACTGCTGCCTTCTTAAGAAGGTTGAGATGGTCTGGAATCCTGAACACAAAGAACAGCCCCTAGTCAAGGAGCCTAGAGATACCATGGCACAGTTGTCGGTGTGGGGCACAACCACAAGAGGCAGCCATGGAGAGGCTGTGGTCCTTTGAATTTACTTGGTCGGGGGAGGGGCACTATTAGGAGCTGTAGCCTTGTTGGAGTAGGCGTGGCTTGTTGGAAGAAATGTGTCAATGTGGGGTTGTGCTTTGACAGAGCTTCCTCCCAGCTGCCTGGAAGCCAGTCCTTCTCCTGTCTGCCTTTGGATCAAGATATAGAATTCTTGGCTTCTTTGCCCCACATCTGATTGTATGCTCCAAGCCTTGATATTAATGGACTGAACCTCTGAACCTATAAGCCAGCCCCAATCAAATGTTGTCATCTGTAAGAGTTGCCTTGGTCATGGTGTCTCTTCACAGCAGTAAAACCCTAACTAGGACAGATCTACGGAAAGGGTTAAGCAGCCATGAATCTAGACTATAGAAAGCTGAATCTTTACTTAGCCTGCTGTGGAGAGACATGTGTCCTCGAATCTGTGGATGGCTGTAGGAAGTAAGGGCCATCTGCCCAGCCTATGGACTGCCTACCTGCGGTGCTGCCCCTCTGCTGTCTGGTCTCTTTTTCTGTATTGCAACCGCCCTCCCACAGGGTGGCATCCTGCTGGTGGGGTCTGAAGTACAGTGCCAAGATAAGCCCTGTTCCCCTGAACCTCCCCAGGAAGAACCTAGTTCCCCTGGGCTTCCCCAGCCAGGGAGACTTCAATGTTCTGTCTGCTTCCCCTATTCTCTGATACACTCAAGGGACACCCTCAGTGTAGTAGATGCCATACTATGTGCTCAGACTGGGCTGCCTCTGGAGTGACTGGGAATTTTGCCCCCTTACAAGCCACAAAGCTCACTAGGGCCAACAGCGGTTTCTGATACAAAAGGGGGGGGGGGACACTTCTACAGTGGATGCCATCTTGTACCCAGCCACCCTCTGGGCCACACACAGTGCTACCTAAGGAGTAGGATGTGAGAAGTACCACAGAGCTGAGTTCCTCTGCTGTCACTACCACTCCCACCCCTGCCTGGCTGGCTCCTGTATTACAGGCTGCAGGAAGCCACATCTCCAAATCTTTGTCAAACACAAAACAAAAATTTATTGTCTGTTTAGTCTATTTTCTTATGGTTTTTAGTTTTTTTTTATTCACCTCATCTTGATTATTAATTGATTCAAAACAGAGTCTCACTTATGTAGACCTAGTTGACCTGAAATGTGTTATGTAGACCAGGCTAGCCTCAAACCAACAGAGATCTATCTGCCTCTGCCTCCTTCCTGAGTGCTGGGCCACAAAGCTTGGCGTGTCATTTTGTTTTGTTCCTGTTTTTAAGTATATGGGTGTTTTGCATGTTTCTTTGAATATCTGTACGCCACTTTGCTGCCTGTGCCTACAGAAGCCAGAAGAGAGTGCTAGATCCTCTGGAATTTGAGTTACAAATGATTGTAAGCTGCCCTTGTAGGTATTGGAATTGAGCCAAGGTCCTCTGTAACCACTTAGCCATCCCTCAAGCACGAACGGTTTTAGTTTTTAAGATAAGCCTTGCAATGTAGCC
Organism: Micromys minutus; assembly: GCF_963924665.1. Classification (NCBI taxonomy): domain Eukaryota; kingdom Metazoa; phylum Chordata; class Mammalia; order Rodentia; family Muridae; genus Micromys; species Micromys minutus. The sequence continues at coordinate 2,266,082 of NC_137972.1, forward strand.
CAGGCTTCTCCATGCTTTTATTGTTTGTCTTCTTACATTTATCTAACTTTATTTTTCTTTATTTTTGTGATGTATAAGCTTGGCTCAGGGAGTGGCACTATTAGGAGGTGTGACTTTGTTGGAGTAGGTGTGTCACTGTTGGTGTGGGCTTAAGACCCTCACCCTAGCTGCCTGGAAGTCAGTCTTCCACCAGCAGCCTTCAGATGAAGATGTAGAACTCTCAGCTCCTCCTGTACCATGGCTGCCTGGATGCTGCCATGTTCCCGCCTTGATGATAATGGACTGAACCTCTGAACCTGTAAGCCAGCCCCAGTTAGATGTTGTCCTTATAAGAGTTGCCTTGGTCATGGTGTCTGTTCACAGCAATAAAACTCTAACAGGACTTTGAAAGTGGATTTTTATTTGTTTGTTTGAGTCTTCGATGTATTTCTGTTACATTTACTAATTCTATTTTATAGTTTATCCTAATTTATGTTGTCCCTTAGTTTCCTGTGGCTATTGTTGATGTGGTCATCGATTTTTTTTTCTGGGTTTTGGTTTATTCCCATGTGGTAGTTCTAGTTTCGCTTCTGTTTATTTGGCAATGCCCCAACAACAAGCAACTTAGGGGAGAGGGGGCTGTTCTAGTTTACAGTCCCAGGTCATGGTTCCATCACTTCAGGGTGCAGTTACAGCTGCAGGCTTGAGACAGTTGGTCACGTCACCTCCAAGAGCAAATGGAGATAATCACAAGTGCTCACTGCTTGCAAGCGACCAGCTTAACTGCTCAACTCGTATGCAGTTTAGGACTCTGCCTAAGAAACAGTCCACATGGGTACATGTGTATACATGAATACGGGTGTACAAATAGGATGGTTCTCAGCACATCAATTAATGTTATTGAGACAACCCCACAGGTCAACCCAATATAGACAATCATTTCTCATTAAGACTGTCTTCCCAGGAAGACACCCAGAGGCATGCCTGCTGCCATGCAGCAGAGGGTGGGTAGAAGACACTAAGGTGGGGAGGTACAACTACCATGAGCAAGTGTGTGGTGGAGGGACAGAAGAGAGAGAATGGAGGAAACAGTATGATGAAGGGAAACTGGAAAGGTGGGGGTGCTGAGGGAGCTCATGCTGCCACCTGAGGCCATGTCTGAGTCAACAGCCCTGCAGCAGCAGGGATAGGGGTCAATGGTCAATATCTGTGACCCACAGGTCTGGGCTGCTGCATGGGGCCCATGTCTGAAGGCTGTACAGAGCTGACCCTCAACTGGGCAGCACGAAGAGTTGGCCCCAAGGGCTTGAGAACAGGAGACCTGGCCCCAGGCTGCAGGGTGGGCCACACCCCTCACCCAGGCAGCTCACTAGGACTGGCCTAGTGACATGGGTACTGGAGAGCTGACCCCGATGGATGGCATGAGCGTGGAAGAGCCCGTCCTGTCTCTTGCCAACTGCCACAGGCTGGAGAACCCTGGCCTGGGCAAAATGGGAGAGCTGACCCTGGTGGCACAGGTCCAAGAAGAGGGTGAGTGGGTGACAAACTCACTACCACCTAGGTGCAGATCCAGAGCTTTCAGCACCTACCCCATCTATGAACTGCTGCACCAGAGCTGATACACTGTGACACACCAGAGCTGACACTGTGACACACCAGAGCTGAAACTGTGACACACCAGAGCTGACACACTGTGACACACCACAGCTGACACACTGTGACACACAAGAGCTGACACACTGTGACACACCACAGCTGACACACTGTGACACACCACAGCTGGCACTGTGACACACCACAGCTGACACACTGTGACACACCAGAGCTGACACACTGTGACACACCACAGCTGACACTGTGACACACCACAGCTGACACACTTGACACACCACAGCTGACACACTGTAACACACCACAGCTGATACACTGTGACACATCACAGCTGACACTGTGACACATCACAGCTGACACACTGTGACACACCACAGCTGACACTGTGACACACCACAGTTGACACTGTCACACACCACAGCTGACACACTGTGACACACCACAGCAGACACACTGTGACACACCACAGCAGACACACTGTGACACACCACAGCTGACACTGTGACACACCACAGCTGACACTGTGACATACCACAGCTGACACACTGTGACACACCACAGCTGACACACTGTGACACACCAGAGCTGACACACTTGACACACCACAGCAGACACACTGTGACACACCGCAGCTGGCACTGTGACACACCACAGCTGACACTGTGACACACCACAACTGACACTGTCACACACCACAGCTGACACTGTCACACACCACAGCTGACACTGTGACACACCACAACTGACACTGTCACACACCACAGCTGACACTGTCACACACCACAGCTGACACTGTCACACACCACAGCTGACACATTGTGACACACCACAGCTTCCAGGAGAAGATTTGATATTGTTGTTTGGTTTGATTTGGTTTGGTTTGGTTTGGTTTTTCCTCTTTTTGCAAGGATGGAGGGCAGATATGGAGGGATGAGTGAACTTGGCATGCAGGATGTAAAATTCACAAAGAATCAATAAAAAGTTTTTTTTTAAGAGAGATTGCCTTCCTAAGTGACTCTAGGTTGTGTCAGGTTGACAATTTCGATCACTGTAGTGGCATCTGGTGGCCTCGCTGTTATGGCAGTACTGCAGATTCTCTCAAGGGGAGGCTGATCACTGAGACCCCATGGAGAACTAGAAGAGATGAACATCTCACACAAGTCACAACACACACACACACACCAAACGAAAAACAGGCACTGTGATTCTCCCTAGAGTTCAGAACTTGTCAGTAAGACAATCCAAACACAAAAATGGTTGAAAAGCAAAAGCATTCAAAGGTTTAGCTTTTAACAGAGGAAGTAACAAAGTCAGTTCAAGCTTTGCATGTAAAATCTGGAAACTTGGATGAGAACTTCAACAAAGACGGCAACTCAAAAAGGGAGCAGTAGAAATAAAAACTCACTAAGCCAAATAAAACTCAATAAAAAGCATCAATGATCAGATGATATGAAAAATAATATCAAGAAATAAATATAAGGTTAATTATTACAGTCAAATAATACAGGGTCAAAATATATTTCTCACTTCTATGACAAAGTTTCTGATAAGGAAATATCAGGAAGGAAGGGTTTCTATGACTTACAATGTGAAGCATCTGGAGGCAGGAGAAGTAGCTCACTACTCCCTTTCACTCAGTTCAGGACCCCAGCCCACGTGACAGTACCACTCACACTCAGGGTGCTGAACTTTTCTGGAAATACACTTACAGACACAGCCAGTGAGTGTTTCCAACTCAGTTCTAAATTCTGTCAAACTAGCAATGACCACAAATAGCAATAAAAAAGGGAGACTAGGAAAAAGGGGAGGAGGAGGACAGAGAGGGGGAGGGGTGGGAGAAGGGGAGGAAGAGGAGGAAGGAGGGTGAAGAGAGGGAGGAGGGTGAAGAGAGGGAGGAGGAGGGGGAGGAGGAGGAAGAAAGCTTCTTAGATATGATTCAGAGACAAAGCCAGAAGCTGGTGTGGTGCTGTAGCACATGACTGTAATCCCAACACTCAGAAAGCTGAGGCAGGAGGATTGCCAGTTCCAGGCATGCTGAGGTAACACCTAAAGTCATAGAACTTACAACAGGACTTTTCCCCAAATCTAGAAAAGATACAGATATCTTAGCACAGGTATCATTTAGAGACCCAAGTAGACATGACAAGGAAAAACACCCTCTCTACATCACACTGTAGTTAGAGTACAAGATGAAGAAACTCTGAAGGCTGCAAAGACGACAAGGCACACTTGTCAGAGTGACAGCAGATACTTAAGGCCAGGACACATGGCCTGGGATACTACAAAGCCTTAAACAAAATCAAGGGGGAAAATCAAGATTATTATCCCAAAATATTATCCTTTAAAACCAAAATAAAAATAAAGACCTCCCATGATAGCACAAATGCACAACCACTAAACCAATGTTGTGGGAAATAAAATAAACGTTGCACATGAATGTGAATAAATGCACAACCGAGAGGACTTGGGGGAATAAATCTCACTAGGAGGATACACATAATGAGGACTGAGAAAGAATTGAGCCAGGGGAATGGAAATCCCCTCAGAGAGGACAGTCATAGCTACAACCTCCAGTCTTCTGATCTGCCCTTTAAAGGAAGGAAGACTGTGGGAGACGACTGCTCAGCTGTTCGCAGCCAAGACTGGCAGCCTGAGCTCAGTCCCTGGGACCAACATAGAGAGAGAAAACCACCTCCAGCAAGTGGTTCTCTCATCTTCAGGAGTATCACACACACACACACACACACACACACACACACACTCACACACACACACACAAAAGATAAGGCAAGATTCAACCAACCACGTATCTGCAGGAAATCTACATCACTGACAAAAATCATTCAGAGATCGAAAGCAAGAGAAAAAATTCCAAATGGAATTTACTTATTTAGTATTCGTGTCAGTATTTATATCAGACAAATCTCAAAATTAATCAGGTGAGATAAAGATCAATACATGTAATGAAGAATCTATAAAGAATATTTGATGAGCATGAAGGCATAAAAATAAAGTATTGATATATCCCAATAAATAAAAGCATGCTAGGTATAAAATGATAGACAGATCAAGTGATAGCAGTAGTCATCGGCTTGAGCCCACCCCTGTCCACATCAACAGGCAATCACCAAGATAAAATATTAGTCAGGAAGCTTCAGAGGTGAGCAGCAACTAGACCAAATAGATTTAATAGATATCTGTTCACTTTCCACCTGGTAACTTCAGAAATTACTTTCTTTCCTCAGCCCATGAAACTGTCTCCAAAAAAAAATCATACTTTAGACTACGAAAGTCCTTTAAAATGCCAAAACATGTAATAATTTCTTGCACTTGTCACACCTCAGTGAAAGAAAACTGGAGAAGTACCAGCGGGAGAAACTACAGAACAACACATTTTAATGAGTTATTGAAGAAATCAGAGTGGGAATCACAAAAATAAATATCATAGGAACAAATAAAAATTAAAGGCAAAACTTTCTGAAACCTTTGAGACACTACAGAAGCATCTCTAAGAAGTAATATATACCTGTTAATAGCCACAATTTTTTAAAAAAGAGAGAAATTAACAAATAACTTAGTGATGCACCTTAGAGTCTTAGTGGGGAAAAACAAATAAAAACAAATAAACCACCAAAAACTTGTTTAAAAACAGACAGAAAAGTTCAGGACACTGACTAATGAGATTAAGGAACAACACAAAGAAAGGTCCAATCAAATAAGAAGCTGGTCCTTTGAAAAAATGGACAAGACTAACAAACCCGTAGTCAGCCTAAGCCAGAGACAAGACTCTAATTACTAAAATTAGTGACTGAAAAGGCGAGGTTCAAACAGACATTACTAAGATGCAACATAGGGAATCTCTTGAGACCTCAGGTCCCTCCCCCGCAAAAAGTTATAAAAACTAATTTCTAGACACATATAATGCACCAAAATTGAGCCAAGAAGAAAAGCTAAGGAGTAGACAGATCCATGACTGGGTTCCACCATACCTTTAAAGAGTGGCTGACGTCCACACTTCACAGACTATTACAGGACATGATGGGAAAGACTTCCACTCGCTTTCTATGAACTCAGTATGACCTTTAACACCAAAACCAAGGAAGCACATGACAGAGAGAGAGAGAGAGAGAGAGAGAGAGAGAGAGAGAGAGAGAGAGAAGACCTAGACATTAACTTACAATTAACATAAACACAAAAATCTGAATAAACCACTTTGAAATAAAATTCCACATTTAAAGATCAGAGACTCTTGGGCTGGGAGCTGGAGTGGACTCTGGTTAAAAGCACTAGCTGCTCTTCCGAAGGACCTGGGTGCAATTCCCAGCACCCACATGACAGCTCACAACTGTCTGTAGCAGTCCCAGGATTTCTGACTCCCTTCTGGCCTCTGTGGGCACTGCAGAAACATTCAAGCAAAACACCCAAACCCATGAAATGAAGTACAATAAAATAACATTTTAATAAAAAGAAAAGTATCACTGGTTGTGATTAGTTGCTTCTGATCCAAAAAGGATGGTTCAACATATACCCATCAACAAACATGGTACCTCATGCAAAGAGAATCAAGGTCAAACCCAATCAAAATCATCTCAATAGGAACAGAAAAGGCCTTCTATGAGACCTAACATCCTTTTGTGGTAAAGGCTCTGAAGAAACTTGGAAGAGAGGAACAGAGGTCCAGCTCACATATTGAAGAGCACCAAAGGCATTTTCTCTAAAACCAATAGCCTCAAGGCAATGCCCACTTTCTTTACACTTGTTCGAGGCAGAACAGGGAATAGAAGGGAAACAGAAAACAAAGAAATTGAATCACACTAGTTTGTAGATGACGTCATCTTACAGCAGAAATGCTCTGAAGACTCCCATGAAACTCTGAGGTCTGGTAAACACTTTCTGCGAAGGGGCACGAAATCAATGTACAAGAAGCTATCATTTCTCCTCTATACCAATAATGAGCACGTACTGTTATAGCCAGGATTTCCCACACAGATATAGAAAACGTGTGTTTAAAAGAAATGCCTGTTGAACACGTTTCTGAAGAATCAGGATATCCTCTCATGGAAGGATGAAACTAGAACCACAGCTCTCACCCGGCACTACATGGACCAGAAACTTAATGTAAGACCCGCAACCACTGGAAGAAAGCATAGGAAAACCAGCTTAAGACACAGTAGAGGAGGATTTCTGAGAAGGCTGCCTCGCTCAGGAAATAGCTCCAAACGTGAAAAATTAAAATAAAGGACTTTTACACAACAGAGGAAACACTTTCCAGAGAGAAGCAGTGTTCAGGACACAAGAAAATACTTTGTTGCTTTTGATCTCTTAGGCGCCTGACCTAGTTTTTTTCTCTGTATAAACTCTGACGGAAAGCACCGCCCAGCAGATAAAGCATAATTTTCACTTACAGGTGTCAGTCTATCCCAGGGGAGCTGAGCAGCAACTCAGTTGCTGACTGCCTTCCTTTCCCTGACTCGCTCACCTACCTTTCTTATATAATCTGGGTCATCTGCCCAGAGATGACTCCACCTACAGTGGGTTGGCCCCTCCTACATCAATTAACAATCAAGAGAAGGTCCCACAGATGTGCCCACAGGCCAAGCTGATCTAAACAGTTCCTCAGGTGTGATTTTCTTCTCCCCAGATATGTTCAGGCTTGTGTCAAATTAAAAAAAAAAAAAAACCAGCTCAGAGACTATTGTGTACCATTTATAATTCAAATCATTAAACACTCAAAGAACCAATAACTCAATAAATGAGAGGCTGAGCTGAACAGTTTTCAAATGAAAAAAGGCATATTGTCATGGAAACCATTCAACATTTCTAGTCATTAGATTGCTTGGTGAGCACAGTAAAGGTGAGGTGTCTAAATTTGTAATCACAACACTGGGGTGGCTAAGGAAGAAGGGCGTGGGTCCAAGGCCAGAGCAGGAGTTAGAGGCTTGCCTACAATAAATACAGAGAGGCTAGAGAGCTGTTGTTCAGTGATAGGGAGTTTCCATTTTACAAGATAGAAAGAGATGCTTGCTGCAAAGAAGTCAGCATTCAGGACACTTTCAGGATGGGCCAAATGGGGAATTTCACGTTGTTGAAACTTTTCTACAGTTAATATAGGGGAAGTGGGGAGCTGGAGGAATGACTCGGTGGATAAGAGTACTTATTGCACAAGAATGAGGATCCGATTCCAATACTCAGCGCTCACACATGCAGCAGGTGCCGGTAACTCCAGCATTGGGAAGTAGAGACAGGTAGATTCTGAGGGCTCACTGGCCTCTCCTCACTGGCCTCCTGCTTCAATGGCAAACGTCCAGGTCAGTGAGACAGGGAGTGAGAGAGGAAGGCATCTAACATTCTTGCACATCCACATCTTAGTGCACACACAACACATAAAGAAAACACACACACTGTTTAATAACAAGAGTCCCATCGTATACAATGCCTGGGGAGACTAAGATGTCCTTATATAGTTCACAGTATGGCAGAAGAGATCCTTCGAGGCAGAGTATGAAGCAGGTCTTCCAGGCCCGTGTTCACAAGGCAAAGAGGGGCGGGGTTCCTAACACACTCCCATTTCTAAAACCAGTACCTCACCTTAATGCTTTAAAAAATACGTAGTGAGCACTCCTTTTAGGAAGATGCTCCTGCATTGAACGTACATTTCCTTTGAAAAAAAGTTAACAAAAGCTAGATCTTCCGTGGGGGAGGGCATGAGGGGTCTTAAAATTTTGGGTCCCAGACTCATCGGGATGGCAGGTCCCCAGACCCAGCTGTCTCTCCGCAGGAGGGAGCTTCAGAATGCTCTTTGGGCAGCGCTAATTGCCTGGATTTTATGATGCGAGAAACAACTGCTCTTTAATTCACAAACTGCTCTAACATTGAAGACAGGCCCGATTTATTATTAAACTTCACATTTGCCCCCAGGAACCAGTTTTATTTGTAGATGCTTCTTGGGCTCTAATGTTCTTTCAGCCTACGGGGTCTCGTTCGCAGCCATGGCTGTCTGTGAGCCCGGGAGGAACCGGAGCTGTGCTTGTCCCAGAGGGTCCCCAGGTGGTGCTGATTTGCTGGCTCCGGGGCGAGCTTTGAGCATCCAGGTCATGGGCAGACACCACTGCTCTGCTCGCACCAGCTTCAAGCGGCTCCTCCCAACTGGGTATGAAGCTGCCACACCCAACATCGGTAAAGACAAAACTCTCCAGCTTTTGTCTGAATGAAGTACATTCACAGGGGGTGAAGAAAAAGAAGGGGGGGAAGTCTTTTAAGTTTCTATGAACTTTTATTTCTAATTATAAGCCTTTCATTTAAAAAAAATGCCCTAAGGGCGGAATTGGTTTTAAGCTCATCAACTGCTTTCACTTAAAGAAAATTAGGGGGTTGCCTGAGTTTGACAGGCACTTAATGTGTACAAAGGCCAGAAAAGGGGGCTTAGTTTCCCAGCCCAAGAGTCCACTATAATTAAATCCTTACTAAGCACTCAGATTGTAGGAGGTTCTAGAGAGAAGCTAAAGTTTTTAATATCGGGGGTTTTAGGTTTTAACTGATGAAACTAATCAAATTGTTTTTGCAATAAGCAGAGCCCTCTGGCAAGAGAAATCTGTGCCTAGATGCCCAGGGGATGCTTCTGTCTCGCTTCTCCCCAAACACGTGTGATTTCCCACTCTCTGCCACCACTCTGACTCATTAAATGAGCTAAATTGATTAGATTGATCTAACCTCCTCAAAACCCACAGAGCACATTTAAAGTCTTCCCAGAAAGAGGAGACTCTTTCCTGGAAGGTGACTTCGTCATTTCAAGAAAATATCCTATACTGTGCAACCACATCGATCCTTTTAGGATCTGACTTTGATGCACACGGTTCTCATCGCCTTCATTATCATGACTCCTGGATCTTTGCACGGAGCTGGGGAAACTACAGGAAGTAGCAATATGTGTACAGTAGCATCCTCATACCATGTTTTCCATAGTTTTCCATTTTCTGAGGGCGAACCAGAAATACACGGGCCAGTTCCCTATCATTAAGTAGGATTTTTCTCTTCCATTATTCCAAAGCATCTTGGCCAAACAGTCACCGTAAGCTGTCTAACTGGGCACAGGTTTAAACTTGCGATCGAAAAGTCAAGATTTCCCACCGCACTAACCCAGGCCTGGGATGAAGCGATGGCGGCGGAGTTTATCCTTTGCAGAGCACCGTCGAACAGAGAAGACCTGCCTCTCTGGTGCATGTCAAGGCTATTTTCCTAAGAGTTGATGCTAGCTTACAACCCAGAGCCTGAGAGGCTCCTCCTCTCTGCCTTGCAGACTCCCTTCCTCTGTCAATGAGGTCCTGCTGGCTCTGGAGTCCGGGAACCCAGGCTTTCTCCCAGGCCTGTCAACACTGCTCCCAGTAACCGCCAGAGAAACCAAGAGGCCACCACACACCCTGCCCTTGGGGCCAGGCTTACTATCTTGCCTATCACCAGCAGCCTGAGTAGGAAGGAGGGGGGGAATCGGCCAAACTCTCTGTGACTGAATTTCAAGAGAGAAAGAAAAAGGAAGAGAAAGAGAAGAGGGATAAGAGTCGTTCTATTTAGAGAAAATGTGACGTGGCACACGGTTTGATGCAAGTGAAAGTTTGATGCTTGTGGTTTGCAGTCCTCGAAGCCAATCACTTCAGCTCTCACGGATGTAAGAAATGTTCCGGAAATGTCTTCAAGCTGCGAAAGCGTTGTTCACAGAAAAATAATAATTAATAATAATAATAATAATAATAATAATAATAATAATAATAATAATACGTATGCTTGGACGATAAACAGCCTCGTTTTGTTATTGATGCTGGGGCGACAAAGTTGTGTGTCTCCCGGGCTGTGGAGGACCTCGTGAGTTAGCTGTTCTTTTGTGGTCCTGTTGTGTTGTTCGGTTGGTTTTGGTTTACTTGGTGCTGGCATTGTTGCTGCCGTTCATCATTGCAGTTTGCCTGTTTTGGGATTTTGTTTTTTGTTTTTTTTTTTTTTTGTTTGTTTGTTTGTTTCTTTAATGGATGGAATTGGTGAGAGTTGAGGCAGGAGGAACAACATTTAGCTCCAGTTTGGGTATAGAAAACCTAAAATCTCAAACAAACTCAGGATAAATGGCTATCGGAGGTGCCTGTCTGACATATGGAAGCGTACCCCTGGCTGCCTGCCTCTCCGTTTTCACTAGCATCCTGGCTGGCTTACCCAACCCCTGCCCTAAACCTCCCCACCTTCTCTTTCCTATAAAGCCCGGCCATTTTGGCTACATGCCCTCCTGGTCCCCAAGAGATCTCTTGGCCCTTCTCTCTTCTCTTCCTCTGTCACCACCTGCCTCCCTGTCACCTCTCATGGCTACATTCAGTCTAAAGGCCAGGTGTGGTCTGGACCCTTACAGATGCTTCTGGCAATGTTCCTCATGTCTACAATAAACCTTCCTCAACAATACTCTCTCTCTCTCTCTCTCTCTCTCTCTCTCTCTGTGTGTGTGTGTGTGTGTGTGTGTGTGTGTGTGTGTGTGTTTTAAGATCATGTCTTATTTATCACAAGATGGCCGCCTCCAACTTGCTATGTAGCTAAGGCTAACCCCTGAACTTCAAATTCTCCTGAGTGCTAGAACTAGGTCAAGCCCTCCCAGTTTATGCAGTGCAGGGCCTCAAGCATGACCTGAACTCTACCAAGTAAGCTACAGCGACAGCACATGTATACATGTGCTTTAAACTACAACCACCTTGCATGTATACATGTGCTTTAAACAAATCACTACCTCTGTAAACAAAGCACTCCAACTCAGAAACTCAGAAAGTGAGTTTTCACAGAGACCCAACTCCTTTTGCAAAACTTTCATCAGTCCATGCAGTAGACTTTTATTTTTATCGAAATTTATAATTGGTTGTAGTCCCAAGCTATCAAAACATTGAAAGGAGATGCTTACACCGTATGCCTAAAGACAAAATGGGAGATTAAAAACAAAAAACCCGTGAGTGTTCTGCACAAGATGATAACGATAACAAGGATGGAGTTGTGCAGAAAATTACAGTCTTGGATGCAATGTCTTCTCCTCTTCTGTCATTTAAAATGGACAGAATGTTGCCCCAAGAGCTGTGCATTGTTTTCTGTAACAGGGCCCTTTTCTGAGAATGCACATCCTGGGAGCAAAACCCTGAAGATAAAACACAAAACTCCTCCCTCGGCTTGCACTTGGAAACCACTCAAACCATGTCAGATAAAAGGAAAAATTCTATTAAAATATGCCTTTATATGCTAAATAAAAATGCCTTCTTTAATTGACATGACAGTGCCTAATACTTCAAGATTCCTTGCAGCTCAAGTTGGAAAATGATGAGAACTATAAGCATTATAATGTGTGTACAAACATATATGTGTACATGTATGTGTATATATATATATATATATATATATATATATATATATATATATATTATATAATGTTTACTTTGGTCATATCCTCTACACAAAATAGTACATTTCCATTGAGCCATATCTGTGTAACCCAGATTGTACCAATAGTAGATGCTTAGATAATATTTGGGGCATAGAGAACAGGGTCAAGGGGGAGAGACAGAGCAAAAGTGCTCCAGAGAGATAAGCTCTGCATGGTGCAAGTGAAGCTGCCCCAGCTTAAGGTCCAAGAATGTCATTAATTCTAAAACCTGGCTGACCGTGATGACTGCTGCCTGTCACATCAGCACTGCAGAGATTGAGGTAGGAAGTTTACACTGTCCCTGCCTGAGCTGCAGGGTGACACCTTGTCTCCAAAGCTCATAATAATAGTTTTAATAATTAAAAAAAAAAAAACAGTCCCCAGCCTTCACTAGAAGGTCCTCTACTTCTCTCATGAAAATGAGACTGGCTCTTCTCTCTGTGGTGGGAAGTAAGGCTGCAGGGTCTTTGGAGAGTCCGCCACGCAGGCTGAACTCTCTCGGGAGAGTTCAACGCGGAGGCCGAACTCTCTTGCAGCCTGAACAACTTCCCTTTCTTTGCTGACTGGAGGAATATCCTGGAAGTCTATTCACAGAACCCTCTGATTCCAAATATGTTTATAGTTTGAACCAGAGTTTTAATGTTCCCAGGGTCTGAAATAAGAAACAAATCATGAAAAGTGGGATTTCTTGTTTTGTCTAGGAGAGATTCCCATACAGCCATGTGCACGTAGCAGAAGAGAAATTACAAGTGTCTCATCTCCCAGCTGTCCCTGATTTGGAAGATAGATCTTTTCATGTCTTTGACTTCAGCCTGTCTTTTCCCATGTTTGCTTCCTGGGCCTTACCGGGGAGTAAGCCTCAGGGAGTCTGTCCTAGATTTACATTTATTCTTCTTGTCTGTGTGTGAGCACGCCTACACACATGCTTGGTGCCCACAGAGGCTGAATCAGTGTCAGATCCCTTGGAACTGGAGTTTCAAATTGTTGTCAGCAGCCAGGTGGATGCTGGGAGCTAAACTTGGGTCCTCTGCAAGAGTGGTAAATGTTCTTAACTGTTGACCCATCTCTCCATCCCCAAGATGTACAGTTTTCATTCTTCCTCAGAATAACTCCTTGCTGTTACGTGTGCGTGCTCCAGTATGCATAGCTTTGTGTCTCAAAACTCACTTTCTGTTTAAATAAATAAATAGCTGATCTAGGAGCTGGGGAGAGATTCGATCTAAGACTGAGTTGATTCCCCAGAACCAGCTATGGATCCAGTTACCTCTCTATGAGATACTGAGAGGTCTCAAAGGCACCCAGAACAATACAGGTTATATTGTTGTTCTTGGTCCCTAAAACTACACGGTGAAAACCTATTGCTGAAGACAGCACACACTTCAGGTGCAGGATACAGAGAAGCCAATCTTAACCTGGCCTGGAAACCCTCCCTGCTGGTTAGCTGAAAGGCACTATGGAGATTACTGGCAGAGAAAATATATCAATCATTTTTTTACCAGCACTGGAGTGGCATATCTACTACTAACTCATGAAGCAGGATACTGCAATACTGTGATACTGTGATTCCACTCATGGGAGGGAATTCAAACTTGGTAATATAACCATAGTCAAAATTCATGGCTATGGAAGTCACAAGCCCTAGAGAGCATATTGATACAGATCTTCTAAACTACCTTCTAAATAATATTTTATAGTTATAAATGTGGGCTACTTCAAAGCTTGATGCTTCTCACTTCAGAGGGTAGTGGTTAATGCAGAGTAGCAGTGCTGTTCAAAATGCTGAGAATTACAGCTGTGATACTCAGCAGTAGGTGGGATACTTACATCAAACTCTACTCCCTGCCACCAGGGCTCAGGGAACATCAAGGAAAAAGGTGCAGAAAGAATGTAAGAGCTGGAAGCTTGGGAGGGAGGCCCTGACTTCTAGACATGACACGACTGCCTCATACATGAATTCATGGCCACTGTGATTACCTCCACAAATTCTGAGTAAAAACAAGCCAGTCAAAATTTCCAGTGTGGAGAGGGGCGGGGCACCCAAGGGTTCTCTAACTGAGGGGCTATTGGCTGGGGAAAGGAGGGTCATTTTTCCTTAAAAGTGTGGCCACAGGTAGGTTCCAATGTCCCAGTAGATGACCACAGGCCCATGTGCATATGAGTAGCAACAATTAGACTCCACAGATAAACAAACAAATAAATAAATATAAAAAGCAGAACATGAAGTTAGGAGGGAAACATGAAGGGGGAGAAAAGGGGATTTTGAGGAAGGGAATGTGCAGTAGATATAATCAAGATACATGTATAAAAATTTCAAAGATACATTTAAAAAATAAAGCTGTGTATGACAGGTCATCCCAGAGCTGGGGAATCAGAGATAGGAGGATCCAGAGGGGCTGTTGGCCAGTCAACCTAGCTGAATCAGCAAGCTCCAGGTTCAGAGAAAAAGTCTATCCTAAGAAAGAAAGAAAGAAAGAAAGAAAGAAAGAAAGAAAGAAAGAAAGGAAGGAAGGAAGAAAGGAAGAAAGGAAGGAAGGAAGGAAGGAAGGAAGGACGGAAGAAGGGAGGGAGGGAGGAAAGGAAGGAAGGAAGGAAGGAAGAAAAAAGATAATAATTGAAAACAACACCCACTCTCATTCTTTGGCTGCTGCACACATGCACACATGCACACATGCACACATGCACACACAAAAGACCAGGCCAACCATAAGATGGACTAGAGGCAGCAGGTACCCATCTTTACAGGACTCAGGTCTTATAAGTTGTAGTGGTAAATATGAATGTGAAAACCTTTTATCCAGAGCTAGTGCCATCTCCAGTAGGATCACATGGCACTGCAGGGTATCTCTATCTTAGCAGCTCCATGCCACCTCTAAGAACTCAGGCACAGTTCACTCCACCCACCCCTGCTGCTTCTGTCCAAGGTGGCCTGCAAACACCCTAGAATGTTGTTTTCACTCACTTTTCTCCATGGCCTGGTTAAAATGTGACTTCACAACCATTAATTTATCAAACAGGTTTATATGTTAAATTCTCAATCCACAATCCCTCTACACAATAAGCTTACAACCAGTGGACAAAGATATAAGCTACCCATCTAGATTAGATAAATTGATGCATAGAAACCCTTAGAAATAATCATAACAACCTTTTCCATCTAGAGATGCGATGAGAGAAGCATCAATGTCTGCTTCCATGTTGCTTCCTCTCAAATCTCCTGCTTTCTCCTCCTCTTCCACTTTCCCAGGCCTTCCCCCACCTACCTTTTATTCTCATCCAATGATAAGCTCGAAACACTTTGTTGTATAGTGACATCAACCTACATATTACCCTTTCTGTTTAATACAACAAAAAACAAAAAAACAACAAAAAACTTTCCCTCAAATGTAAGCTGTGAACTATTGCCACTTGAAAATCTTCTAAATGACTATGTTTTCTCAAAGTTAGTTAGCATGGGTAGTCTATAAAACTACGTTAGTCTCCAGCTCCATCAGAAATCTGAGAATGGCCAAATATCTAAAAACATAGGAAGCCTAACATAGTTTCCAGAACTGAGACAGGTTGTAAAGGCAAATCTCCACTAGCAGCCCCCTGTTAGCAACATGTGAGAGTAAGTCTTTAGCCTTCTGGCCCAGAACCACTGACAGACTTTGAAATGCAGAAATCTTGAAGGGCTGACAATTTTGGCTCTTCAAAGATTATCAGTCGACTATTCTGCATAATGTGTCCCTTTCTGGACAGTATTAGTCTGTAGATGAAATCAGCAGTTTCTGTTCAGTGGATCCCTTGCCACAAGGCATAACCTCACCAGAAGGTAAAGAAGCTCAATTTCTTCATTAAATCCACCAAAGGGAACCTATAAGGAACAGATATATCTCAACAAAAGATAAATAACATCAAATGTCATAATTTATGGATTTCTGACATTTTTAAAAACCACTTAACTACAAAAATGATTTCTGAACTGTTATGCCTTGACTACTCTTGGGAATTTCTAATTGAAATATCTCAAAAATACCCTTTTAATTGATTCAGAACCATGAGTTTGCTATCTTGCCCTAAACTCGTATTGTTTAAGCAACAAAAATCAGTGTATAGCAACAGCTATAGAACTGGGTCTAAGCCTTGTATTCCCAAACGTATTATATGCGCAATACCTGTATGAAAATAGCAACATTAATTTCAATTTTAAATTAATAAAAAATTATACCAATGAAACTTTAAATTTGTATCAAATAAATTCTATGCCACTGTAAAGATTATAATTTCAACTTTGTATTAATTATAAAGATTTTTACCAATATAAGATATGACTTTAGCTATGCAAAAATGCTTTTAAAAATCTGTACATGTATCTCTGTTTTTTAAAAAATAAAGTTGTAAAAAAATTAAAATAAAAAAAAGATATGACTTTAGCTTAGTTACCAAAGGAGATTATGGCTGTAAAAATCAATCTAGCTAATACTTCCCTGTTAAATTATGAACATTTCTAAATTCCTCATAAAAACAACCCTAGAATAGCCACCTTCACTCCCCCAAAGTTCAGGGAATCAGGGAAATGACTCTTCATAGCTTCTTCAAGCTGTATATGGGCACTGATAATCTAGAAAGGGGGAAAGGATGAGGAAGCCGACGAAGTCTCAAGAAGGAAGTCCTCACCAATGTTTGCTGTAGACTTTGAGATCAGGAATCTAAGCAGGCCAGTTCAGCATTCTGATGACAAGCTTCACCATATGTGCACATTCTGCAATATATAAATCTCAAAAGAAAACATTTTAGTATCTAGATATATTTTTGTTTGATCCTCTTGGATTTAATTTTTCAGGTGGCCTCTCTCTATCAAATCTGATCCATATAACTCTAGAAGGGGCACAAAGCCAAATCACACGTTTTAAAAACACAAAGACAAAACCTTTTTCCCAAAATAGTGTGTCCCTTACTTGGCAACCAGAGTATCTTGTATTTTGTATGCTCTCCCAGAGAAATAATATAACCACAAAACTCAACATCATACACATTTTGAAATTTAAAACAATATAAAACAAATGAATAAACAAAAAAGTATGATCTTATTCTTAGGTTTCTAATAAACTGTCATGTCAAGAAAAAAAAACTCAAATTCCCATGGATCCCACGTTAAGAGAATATGAGCCTCCTGTTATGGTAATTTTAAAATAACCAAATTTAATAATAACAAATTAAGTAATAATAATTTATTTTATTAATAATAAAAATAAACTTTCACTAGCCAGCATCTGACAAGCCACACGGCCTTAGTGGGGTAACTTATAAAGCAAACTAACACCTTTTATTAGTTTCAATATTAATAAATAAGCAACTTGTAAAACCAAGACTTTAGCCCAAAGTATTTCTATCTGTCCAGCTCTCAATTTGGAGCGTCAGATCTTCATTTATTAATAACGTCTCTAATATATGTCTGTATTCACTCTGCCTGGTGTACAAACTTTTATTTTTAATAACATTCTTAACTTGCAAATATTAGCACGTTCAACTTGGAGTCAGTGTCTAATTTACCCTATCTTAATTCCAAACCTCAGGTGAAAATTCCCCATGTGACTCAGGTGAACTCTGTACTCTCTTCTTCTAACTAGAAAAACAAACTTGATTTGAGCATTAAATCTTTATACCATCTTCAAAACAAACAAACCAACATTTTAAATACATTTCCCAAACAATTCTGTCAAAGAATCAAGCAGCTTCTAATCTCTCGGGGTAGCCTGCCTTCTCCTAACAGCATGCCAGCAGAGGCTGCCTCTGTGTTTCTTTTCTTTAAGGTTCCCTCATGGACAGCACAGCGCTGGCCCCTTCTTACTTAGAAAATAGCACTCTCTCAGGCTAATAATCTTAACTTTTTAGTTGATTCTTGCCTAACATGTTGGTTTGCCACCTGTATGATTAATATTAATGTGAAAACCTTTTATCCTGCACTAGTAAGGCCACATGGCATATCTAGGTGGGCAAATTGTACGAGTTGGATAAAAAAAAAAAAGACGTGAATGTTTCTCTCAGCGCATCTCTATATGAATAAGGTTGTTATAAATGTTTTATAAGAGATGCAATTGTACAAGATCATTTGACTAATCTAGGTGGGCAAATTATATTATACAAGTTGGATCGGAGTATTTTGGTGTGTTCTTAATTGAGTTCAAAGGGTAAAGTGGTGGAATACACAAAGCCTGCCACAGAGTTGGGAGGAGTGTGTTCAAGGCTTGACAACAACATGCCAAGGGGAAATGAGTGACAGCAACACACCAGGACATGTGGAGTGGACCACAGTGCCTGGGTCAAAAGAAGCTGTGTCCGTGAGAACTTAGAGGCGGCGTGGAGCCGCTAAGATACAGATACCCCGCAGTGCCATGTGGCCCTATGGGAGCCAGCACTAGTGCAGGATAAAAGGTTATCAATTTTTATTATTTACCACCACAATAAATAACAGATGAGAGATGGAAGGGGAGACCTTCATATTCTGTAGTATAAGAACACATTTGTACTACACTGAAGTGGAAATTTCTGGTTTCTTTGGAGACTCTGTCATGTGATATTTTTCTGGAAGCTGCCTTATGAGAGAATGTTTTTACTGAGAGCAGACAAGTAGTGCTTTTCTGGAAGCCTCCTGGAAAGGGTCCATGTGATATTTTGCTAGAGTGAATGCTAGAGAGAACACGTGATGTTTGGGATAAGTGTAACCCAACAGAAAATACTGTATAGTATCGGTTCGCCTCAGCATCCTTTTCTGGTCATCACTGGGTTTTGCTGATGCTGGTCTTCACTGACAATGCTGCGTGGTATTGGTTCGCCTTGCCAGTCTTTGCTGATCATCCTTTGTTAGAGAGAAATGCCATCAAAGAACTTCTGGTGGTGTTCTGGCAGACCAGAGGTTGGCCCCAACTTTGGAATGATTGACAGCCTTTGTTTTCAGTCCTTTTGTGATCTCTGGCTGAAGATAACATGGAAAGCTAACCCCAAGGTTACTAATCTACAGTTTTCTTGGGCTAATAAGTTTTTGACTGAGGCACAGCTTGGAAGAGAGTCCCTGTCTGCTCACTGACATTGGTGGCAGTGCACAACACAGGCCCTGGTACTCTAGGTATAAAGACATGTCAAGAGAGGAGAGTGGCTTACCTTTAGGCTCTTGGCTACCTAACAAATCCCTTCCCATATTTTGGAGAAATCTTTACTCTCTCATCCAACTGACTAAGGACTTATTGAACTCTCTCACAAGCAAAAAATATGAAAGTCAAATTGGTTTGAACAAGGGAAATCCCAGCTTGCTCACAAGAAGAAACAAGTGATTACAGATATAAACCATTTCAACCCAGTGCTTCTGCAGGCTCTCTCTCTCTCTCTCTCTCTCTCTCTCTCTCTCTCTCTCTCTCTCTCTCTCTCTCTCTCTCTCTCTTGTCTTCAGCCAACGAATTGCTCTGGCTCTCTCCCAGATGTTGTCTGGATTCTCTCAGGAGTGGCAGGAAAGATGCCAGCTCATGCAGCTACCTTGACATTGACCAAAGAGAAAAAGGAAGTCAGTTAATGACTGAGAATTCAATAAGCAAATAAAGTAACATAAAACACATTTCCTGGCCCAAAAAAAATGCCCTCTACAATTTTCCAAAGAATGATAAGAAACTGAGGAGAGATGGACTCAGCTGAGGAAAATCCATCTGCAACCCGGCCTTCATTCATAAGGCATCGAAGACCAGCATCTGGTGGGTTTGGCACCCATCATCCCACCACACCCCACAGGCGAGATGCTTCCTTGTGGCTGATGGCCTCTGGCCCATGTCATCTGACACTGTAAAGGCCTGCATATTACTGGGGTGAGAACAGAGGTCAGTTTGGACTGGGCTCAGACCTGTTCATCCCCCTCTCCCCTTATGTCTCTATCCTCTGGTCTCTGCACTTATCCCCGATGCGGAAGAACTTTTGTTTTCTTAAGTCATAATCTCCATCACCACATCCCAAAGCCTTCCTTCCTTTGCTTGTGCAGCATTTCCTCTCACGCTGTGCTGACATTTCTTTAACCAACACCAACCGGCTTCAAACAAAACAAACAGATGCAACAACGAAATCTTAAATCACCAGGCTGGAGAGGGAGTCCCCTCCCAGTCAAGCAGCAGTGACTCCCAGCTGCTTTCGGGGGAGATGGGAGACCAGGTTTCCGATTCTCTTCAATGTCTTCCCTCTAACAAGCCCTTTGGGATCCTATAGGAAATGTGGCAGACAGTTGGGAAACTCAAACTGAGCAGAGACAGTAAAAGAAAACCTCATCTAATAAACACAGGAAACAAATACAACCTCTACACTTTCTAAAGTTCTGAGGAATTCCTGGAAACGGTTTCCATGTGTACTTGACAATAGTTGCCTGCCAGCACCCTCCAGACTCACTTTTTTCCCCACAAGAATTCAGTGTGAACCGCTCAGGGCTAGAGAGATGGTTCGGCAGTGCCCTGGCTGCTCTTCCAGAGACCCTGGATTCAATTCCCAGCACCCACGTGGGTTATGTGTAACAAATAACCATCTGTAACTCAAGTGCTAGGGTGGCATACATTCCGTACACGTGCATGCATACAGGCAAAACACCCATACACATAAAATAACTTCTTAAGAAGATGGATGTGCCACACACATCTAGGTGTACACACATACCATCCCAATTACACAATACTATCCCCCAACATGGCAGTGTCAGGAGTCTATCACATCCCAATTACACAATACTATCCCCCAACATGGCAGTGTCAGGAGTCTATCACATACATCCAGGTGTGGTGGCAATCTCCCGAAATCCCACCAAAGGGTGGAGATGGTGGATTAGATGTTCATCTCTTGTTCCTGGTGATTGCCTCATCCCAGCATCTCTCCCCAGAGCCACTGTGGATTCCCCATGTGGCCAAACTTACTCTGAAAGAGACAGACAATAAAGATTTGGAGCTTCATGGGTCTGGGTCCCCAGCCCAAGTACTACCCTGCTCTAGTCCTGCAAAAGCAGGCAAGGCTAACTCTGACACATGGACAAAGCCGCTCCTGACCATGTTTTAGCCCAAACCCTGCCACATAAATCCTGTGTGGACTGGCCCAATCTGTCAGTTATTACCTGACGCTTAAAATAATAGACCTTTGGTGTAGAGCTGTTTTATTAATAATCGTCTTTCTTTCCTAATCAGAAAACAGTATAGGTTTATTTAAATGTAAACTAACATAGAAGTAAAATAAGGTAAAGTATTTATCATAAAATACATATTATGGTTAGAATAGACTCCCATTAATGCCACTGGTGGACAAAATAGTTTGAAATTAATATGTCATGTGAGGAAAAAAACACTCTATAAATGTAAAACTCATAAATGTGTCCATGAACCAGCACCTCCACGCTCCACCTTCAAGGCTTAGCCAGCTGCTCGTGGTTAGGCAAAATGAAATCCAGATCTCAACCTGACATGCCTCAGCACTTGACAGAATTCCCAATTTGTAATGGAGAAAAAAACTCTCTATAAAAATCAAATGAGGGCTAGGGAGATGGCGCAGCAGCTATTGCAAAGGTTTGGGAACCCGGGTTTGGTTCCCAGCACCCACATGGCAGCTCACAACCATCAGTACATCTGGTTCCAGGAGATGTGATGCCCTCTTCCGGCCTCTGAGGACACTGCCTGAGAATGTGCACATAAATACATGCAGGTAAGCACTTTTTAGTTTACTTAGATAAAAATAAAATAACGCTTCAAAAATAAAAGGTTTAAGAATTGATTAATTAAATTACAATAATTAATAAGATTTATAGACCCAGGATAGAATGGTAGTTTCCAGAAACTCCAAGGGGAGAAAATGGAGGCCTACAAAAGTCCAGAGATATGTGCTCTCAGCTATGCGATGAACATGTTCTAGGGACCTGCACTGCAGACTGCCTGGAGTCAGCAAGTCTGGATCACACACTGCCTAAGGGGATAAAACTTGTGCTGAGTGTCCTTGCCATAAATTATAATGAGAGACAGAGACCAGCATTAGAGGTCATGGATTTCTTCTGGTGTCGATAACAGCAATGTTTTCCTGGGTGTGTTCTCTCTCCACACTCATCAGTTTATGTTATAAAAACAAACAACTCTCCCAAAGAAGAGTCAAATGAAAGAAAATAAAATTTCAGAGGTCAGAGATGGCTCGGTGGGTAAAGAAACTTGCCTCCAAGCCTGACAAGTGGAGTTTGATCCCCAGAACCCACATGATGGAAGCATAAAATTGATGGCTACATACTGTCTTCTGACCACATATGCACCATGATGCACACACACACACACACACACACACACACACATACACACACACACACCAACACACACACACAAACACACACTAACACACACACTAACACACCCACACACCAACACACACACCAACACACACACATCATCACACACACACACCATCACACACATACCAACCCAAACACACACACACACACACAAACACACACACATGCACCAACACACACACACAAAGAAATGTCTAAAAACAAACAATTAAAACTCACTCTTCCCCATGGGAGCTACTCACCTGCTCTCTTCTTCAGGCTCCTAGCACTGTCTCCAGATGACCCAGGCCTTCTAGCAATCTAATGCAAGTTCTCTCTTCCGGATGCTAGTCTGGACTCCAAGCAGAAGACTGTCTCCTGTGACGCATTTTCCTCCCAAGGGATGATCCACCTGCTTACTAACACACCCACACACCACCAGCACACCCCAACCTTTGATCCTGGTCACTCTTATCTTTGCTCAATCAGCTTTCCTAGAAACAACTGTTCAGGTGCTCACATCAAGCTGGGGCTCTGAATGGCTCCCTACAGGACGACACCCAGCACCTCGGAGGAAATGCCTCTGCTGTAACCCTTTCACCAGCTCAAGCTACTCCTTAATCCTGTTACTTACTCCCTATTGCAGTATCGATATTGTAGCCCAAACTCTGATTTCGCAAATCATTCGTGTGCATATATAGGATTTTCCCCTCAAATGGAGAATTCACTAGGAAAACATTCTTCAGCCTTACTGTCTTCAGAAAATGTTATACCCAGGCTTAAAACCCTTCCTTGATTCATCAATGGAACTTATAGTCAAGAAACAGCCTAGACTTGGGGCCAGCGAGGTAGCTCAATGGGCAAAGGCACTTGCCAAGCAAGCTCGACAACATGAGTTCAGGAAAGAATCAACTCCACAAAGTTGTTCGCCAAGTTCCACGTGTTATATAGCACGTTCACACGCATATAACACATTCACACTCAACAATAACGCTTAAAGAAATTTTTAAAAAGGAAACGTTCTAGACTTGAAACATTACCCATCACCTCATAAATATGCTACTTTGTGCTTTTAAGTATCGAGTTTAAAAGAGATTTAAATCCAATGGCCCAACAAAAGGAAGGGGGAAGAGAGGGAGAGAAGAGGAAGAACAAGGAGGAAGAAAAGAAAGAGGAGGAGGAGGAGGAGGAAGACCACAGAAAACTAACATTCCTGGTTTTTTAGGAAAAAATGATAAAAATCATTTTAGAAAATTAATCTTCCAAAATATTTCTGTGATTGTTGTTATAAGGTCAGTTTATTCGGTCTGTCTGATGTCACTTTGTGTATATGACTACAGGGCTGACCACATGGTATTGGAAAACCAATCTGGAGGCGCTTTCCTGGGGAATTCTGTTTTTTTCCTGCATCTAGAATTCTTCATTTGTCCGTAGTTCCTGTGTTGAGCTGAAGCCCTGTGAGATGCCCACTTGCACACTAGCAGGTCCCTTGCTGTAATCATTGTTTAGGTCTGGATTAGGAGGCTATGTTGGTGAGCCTTGGGCTTAGCTTGTCTGGTGTCTCTAGGAGCCAAAATCTGACAGCAAACTTCCTGTTCCCCCAGCTTTCACAGTCTACTTTGGCCACTGAGCCTCATGTGTAAGAGTTGGGATTTAGAAGTATCAGTTGAGTACTGGCACCACCTAGTCACTTGGGCAGTTGGCTAGGTTTTCGTTTCGGGCATGATTCCCCTCTTGTTATGTGGCCTTTAGTCTAATTAGAGAGCCATTGGTTTCCACCACAGCATGGCTGCCACTGCTTCGCACTTGGGGGTATAGCTGTGTGCAGGCCGTTGCTCTGCCTCATAGGTGTCATGGCCGAGAAGGACTGTTAGTTGTTTCCCTCCCTTAGAAGACGGCATGGAACCCTGAGAGCCAGTCTTCAGGGAGAGACGTCTTACATTTTGCTTCAGATGCACACTGGGGACTCTTGCCTGGGTTAGGCTTTTGTATGTGATCTTTGTAAAAAATTAAAACGGCCTTAGGGAATAATCTATTTTTAGTTTTTAACCTTTTAACCGAAGAAAGGCCTAAAAAATCATTTGCATTATCTTGTGCTTGCTTCATATACACCGGAATCGCCAGACGTTTGACTCTATGTTGATGGCATGACATAGGAAGCTAGTCCACCTGGACAGAGCTAAGTCTCAGAGATGGAGCACAGGAGGCATGGAGAAGCCAAGAGGAACACACACTAAATTCCAAGGGGATAATTAGGGCATGTAAGGTCTAGTGGGCAATGAGGGTTTACATGTGTCCAAGGAAAGTTCTTGGGGTTGGTATATGTTATGATCTATATGTGCTCACCCCAGGGGGTAATAAGGTGTGGCCTTGTTGGAAGAAGTGTGTCATTGTGAATATGGGCTTCAAAACCCTCATCCTAGCTGACTGGAAGTCAGTATTCTGCTAACAGTCTTCAGATGAAGATGTAGAACTCTCAGCTCCTCCTGCACCATGCCTGCCTGGATGCTGCCATGCTCCTGCCTTGATGACAATGGACTGAACCTCTGAACCTATATGCCAGTCCCAATTAGATGTTGACCTGTATAAGAGTTGCCTTGGTCATGGTATCTGTTCACAGCAGTAAAACCCAAACTAAGACAATTTATAATCCCAAAATGTGTGTTAATAGTATACAGTATTTAGAGATTTTTATAAGGATAGAGAGAGAGATCTGAAATGTGTGTCAATAGTATATAGTATTTAGGTCTGAGCCAGCTCTTGAGCTCTCCATAAGTACTGCCTTCCTTCACACCATGACATCAAGAAGACCCATCAAAAAATAAACAGCTCTGCTACAAAAGAGCAAAAGGAAATAAAATAGAATTTCAGAGGATGGACGAGGTGGTTCAGCAGGCAAAAACACCTGCTCCCAAGCCTGAAAACCTGAGTTCAAGCCCTGGGACCAAGCTAGCAGGAGAGAACTGAAAGTGGTCCTCTGACTATCACCTTGAGCTGAAGATTGCTGTGCTTTATAATCCGCTCAGTCCACCGTAGTCTATTTCAGCAGTATCAAATGGACAAAGGCACAGCTCAG
The DNA here is from genome assembly GCF_963924665.1 of Micromys minutus. NCBI lineage: Eukaryota > Metazoa > Chordata > Mammalia > Rodentia > Muridae > Micromys > Micromys minutus. Next base: position 2,291,477 of record NC_137972.1, read on the forward strand.
CTCATCCTGAGGCACCTTAGTCTAAATTGCCCCTGCCAGCTCTGCAGCCCTACCCTTTCCCAACTGTGAGCTGGGGGTGGTCTTGGGCTCCTCTCCACAGGGAACCTGAGGGGAAATAAAATAGAGATGGTTAACAACGCTTGAATGTTCAACACACAACGCCTTTTTTAAGAAACCGAAGTTCAGGATCCGGGGCCTTCCAGCTGGTCTGAGTACAGCTGTAGCACCGTGTCCCTACCATCCCTTTGAAACAAAAAAGCAAAGCAGCCATAATAAAAATAAAATTTTTACTTAAAAAAAAAAAAAGGTCCGTCCCTTCCCACTCATGTTTATGTATAAACCAAACACCAGCAAAACAAGCCGGTGATTGAACTGGCATTTTTGTTACGAGCCAGTGCGTTAACCAAACAAGCTACGGGATGGACACACACAGGGACCTCACTTCAATGGCTCTTGACCAAGGCGGGAAGGCCCAGGTAAGCGTTCAAGCATCCACCGCACACACAAAAAAGCCTATTACCTCCGCAGTTTCCACAGAACTTTATCTTAATAAAAATCAAGAGGACATTTAGAAACTTCTGGAGGAGACGCTCCTCCTAAGCTCGGGCTTTGAGGCTTTCAGAGAGAAGAATAAACAGCCCCTTGCTGTGGCTTCAGCACTGCCCAGGGCTGTTATAAATGACTGCTTTACTGTGAATGAATGATCAGTTCTCACAGGTCCAGAGGAATGGCCCGGTGCCTGTGTGACACCCATCCCCTCTAGGGCTGCTTTCCCATCTGCAGGCCATCAGCTGAGATTTCCTCACAGACAGGAAAGTTCCTGGTGGAGGCTTATCGTACCCATGAGCAGGCCCAGAGGGCTGGAGAACAAGTCTGGAGACCCACAACCACCCAAAGCTTCTTGCACTTCAGGCACTGCTACAGGAGTCACCGGTGACTGGCCAGCAGGACTATGGGGCAGAAGTCACCTGTGTCACAGAAGGGGCAGTGACAGAGCAAGAGTGGCCCGGGAACAACATCCGTGGTATGGCCAGCCCAACCAGCCGCACTTGGGTTAAAGAGTCAATGGAAAACTGATCCTTCCTCAGTTACTTTTGTTTGGGTTTGGTAAAATTTCTTTTGGAAAAAAAAAAAATTAAACATCTGGATGTCTTTATGAAAATAGTCATTATGGTCACTGGGGTTGGGGGGGTTACTTTTCTTTCCTTGGGATTTGATACAGTTTGGTCAGGGAAGGTCTGCGAGTACAGAAGGTTCTGGAACAGGCCGCTTCACCGGCCTTCAAACACTTTGCTAATGCATCTTCAGCTGGGGTATCTGGGGGACACTGAACAAGCCAAGCATTTGCTCCAGGCCTGAGCAGTTTATGTTTGCCTCGAACACCAAGGCTCCCAGAGCGCAGCACACGCAGGAGCCTGTTTCCCTGGGCAGGGGAGTTCCCACTTGGGTGATCTTTTTATACCACTAAGCTGCAGCATGACCCAGTCTCGACGTTTCACGTTTACAGGGGTGGGGGAGGAAAACAGGTGGCCTTGCCGTGTGTCAACAGGCACCACACTGTCCTTCCTTTTTCTTCTTGCCGTTTGTTTGTTTTGAGACAGGGTCTCACTGTGTAGCCTCAGTTTTCCAGAACTCTCTATGTAGACCAGACCTGCCTTGAACTCAGAAATATCTGCCTGTCTCTGTCTCTTGATATCTTGAGTGATGGGATTAAAGGCCTGCACCACATGCTATTTTTCTGTGTGAGTGTCTGTGTGTGTGTGTGTGTGTGACAACCTCGGGTGTTCAGATGTGTGTCCTGGCAAGCACTTTACCCACTAATCCATCTCCTCAGGCCCCTTCTCTCGAACTCACTATGTAACGTAACTGAGAATGACCTTCTCACCTCTGTCTCCAAGGTGCTGGGATCACAAACACACACCACCCTGCTGGCTCAGTATCACTCGTTGGTGGAAACATACTCGGGAGGATTTGATAACCTTTGCCCATTACCCTCGAAAAGAAGCGGCAGAAGGAAGGACCTTTTGGCTTTTATGGTTATTACATTTTCCCTCCTGTGTGAAGCTTAATCACATGTGAGTGTCCAACAACCATACAGCTTCCTTTAAAGAGCCAGAACTTCAACACCCAAGGCCAGAGGTGGCAGTTTAAGAACTCCTAAGTGGAAACAAAGCGTCTTCATTAATGGAGGCAGACTCTAGTGTTCCCTACAGATCCAAAGCCCTGCATCCTACAGACAGACTTTCAGGTCCGTCTCAGACGTCATGCTTCCCAGCGGAGACTTGAAGGGAGACCAGCATCACAGAAGCCTCATGAGGAAGTGCAGCTCCCCCAATCTTCTCCGGTCTCCTCTGTAGCCTGCACCAGCCCCCAAGGATGCTCTACACACAGCACACACAACACACACAACACCTCTTCCTTACCATCCCCAGCCTCCATGGTGAACCACAGTCCAAAACTATGAAGTAGAAAATTCCAGAAGTAAGCAACTCATGTGCGTTGAACAGCACCCATGATGAGCCTCTTCCCCCATCGGCAAATCAACCCCTTTAATCGATTTAATTGCCGCCATCCCTACCCCATAGGCCATTCCTTTGTCACTCCATGTCTGCCTTGGTGAACAGATCAGCTGTGGTGGCAGCTATGAGCTATTCTTGTCTTAGTGATCATGGCGGCAGAGCACACAGTAGACAGTTCAGACAAGCCCAGGGTAAGCTGGGCAGAGCCCTGTTTGGTTGAAAAGGTAAAAGTTATTGACTGGGTGCAAAAGACAGGCTAATGACATAGCTCAGATCTGCGCCAATGAATCTTCTGTGAAATTGTGCAAGAAAAGGAGATTTTTAACATGAAAAGGTATTAAATCTGTGTGTTTCTTAGAAAAGAAAAAAAATAGTCTATTGGATGGATGTCTGTTCCAAGACCAGCCTGGGCTACATAGAGAGTTCCAGTTCACCCAGGACACTGGATACTAACCTCAAGTTTCAGACATCCACAAGGTGTCGTGAGCATTCCTGACCAGACAAAGATGGGACCGCTCTATTCTGTGCACACATTTGACTAGAGATAAAATGTTTAGAACATGTTACATGGAATTCTACTAATTCGATTTTATTCTCCTCCCTGTGTGTGTGTTTGTGCAATGTATATGAGTGTGTGTGATTGTGTGTGCATGGTGTTTGTGTAAGTTAATATGTGTGTGTACAGTGTGTGTATATGTGTATGCATACATACATATGTGTGGGAGTGTGTGCGTGTGCTTGTGCACAGTGTGCATGTAAGTATGTGTGAGTGTGGAGGGAGTGTGTGCACAGTGTCTGTGTATGTGTGAGTATGTGAGCATGTGTGTGGGGGGAGTGTGTGCACAGTGTGTGTGTGTGTGAGTGAGTATGGGTGAGTAGGGGGAAGTGTGTGTGTGTGTGTGTGTGTGTGTGAGTATGTGTGAGTGTGGGGGTAGTGTGTGCACAGTGTGTGTGTGAGAGAGTATATGTGAGTGTGAGGGGAGTGTGTGTACAGTGTGTGTGTGTTTGAGTGTGTGAGCATGTGTGGGGGGAGTGTGTGCACAGTGTGTGTGTGTGTGAGTATGTGTGAGTGTGGGGGAAGTGTGTGCACAGTGTGTGTGTGTTTGAGTGTGTGAGCATGTGTGGGGGGAGTGTGTGCACAGTGTGTGTGTGTGAGAGAGAGTATGAGGAGAGTGTGTGCACAGTATGTGTGTGTGTGAGTATGTGTGAGTATGGGGAGAGTGTGCACAGTGTGTCTGTGTGAGAGAGAGAGTATGTGTGAGTGTGGGGGAGTGTATGCACAGTGTGTATATGTGTATGTGTGTGAGTATGTGAGTGTGGGGGAGTGTGTGCACAGTGTGTGTGTGTGTGTGTGTGTGCGCGTGAGTATGTGAACATGTGTGTGGGGAGGTATCTTCTTCCACTTTCCTCCATCTTATTTTTTGAGTAAGGGTTTCCCATTAAGCTCAGAGCTCACCAACTGGCTAAGCTGACTAGTCAGTGAGCTCCAGGAAACTGCCTGTCTCTGCCCACCCTGCCCACCAGCACAGGGTTATATCATCACACCTGGCTTTTTCAGCAGGAGTCAGGATCTGAACTCGGGTCTCATGCTTGCAGAACAGACACTTTACAAACTGAGCCATGTCCCCATTATTGCCTTTTCAACATCTCTGAGAAGAAATGACTGGTGTTCCCTGGACCTTCTACATTTTTCCTCTTGAGAGTCCCCCATCAGTCACACAGACGAAAAAATAACCTAAGACTTACTTTGACCAGAAGTTCTCAGGATGAAGAGTCATTACTGGCTTTCATTTGGGGCATTTCTTACTTTCGAACCTTTGGAAATGCCAACATTTCTGGGAGAAACAATGTCATAAGATTAACAGGAACCACTTTCCCTTCAGCTGAGTGGTTAAGAAGGAGCCACTGTGGGAAGAAGTCAGGGGAGAGAGAACAGAGTAGTTGGCAGAAAGGGCCCTGTGCTCCAGAGAACATGCAGAGGCCACTAAGGGGTTAGAAACAAAATGGTCTTGAGAGCTTCATTGCTCATGATTCACACACAGTGGGGTTCTCTGCTAGATGCTGGCCCTGCACTTGCCCACAGGGAACATGCAAGGCGTACTTTCAAGTCCTGAAGGGAAGATTTAATTTAAAACATGTTATTGTTACACCTGTTTCCAAGCACAGATGAAGAACTTTTCCTGCAGATGTCTCTAGCCCTTGGTGTCTTCTGCATCAGAGAAAAGATAGATAGAAGCCGTTTATATATTTCAAAAGCAGATACCGAGGCAGCAATCTGGGTCAAAGTAGTTCATTTGGGAGGGAAAGGGGAAAGTGAGGGACGGGAAATGAACAAGGAAGTGCCCACAGCAAAGGTGTCTGCTCCTGTGAGTCATGAGGCCCTGCTAGGTGGTTCTGGGACATTGGGTCATATATCATTCCTGAAGGAACAGAATTCATCCATGGAACCTAAGGGTGCTCAGGAGACACTAGCTCCGGGGTACTCTTAGCCTAGCCTCTCAAGAATAGGAATGCACACAGTCACCAATCCCTGCAACGGCTGTGTCCTGCACCAGGGAGTAAGTAGTACTAAGGAGACTGCAGCAAGAGGCAATGATGTGTAAAAAGCTCACAAGGTGCTGAGAAGCTCACAGCAAGTCCTAACTAGTCAGTGGTTCATATCAACTGAAGGTCTTTGTACCTGTCCTAGTGTGTTTTCCATTCCTGTGATCAACACCAGAACCAAAAGCAATTTAGGAGTAAAGAAAAGACTTATTCAATCTTACAGGGTATAGTCTGTCATGAAGGGAAGTCAAGGCAGGGACTGAAGCAGACAGGGAAACTCTGCCGGGCTCACTATCTTATTCCCCCCAAAACCACTTGCACAGGGGTGGCATCACCAGAGTGGGCTGGGCCCTCCGATGTCAACCATTGATTAAGAAATGTCCCCCACAGAATTGCCTGTGGGCTAATCTGAGGGAGGATATTCCCCAGTTGATTGTCCTTCCTCCCAGATGACTCCCCCTCATGTCAGGAGAGGATCACCAGAAACACCCTGTAAGAAGCACCTTTGCCTTCCTTCTCTCTTCTTAACAATGATGTCGGCTTGCTTGGGAATTCTGTTTGTCTTCGATTCTGCTGTGGTTGCTCTGGTCACCGCTGTTTTGAGACAAACTTTCACTCTGTAGACCAGGCTGAGTTGGAGCTCACTATATAGTCCAGACTAACTTCAAACTTGCAGCTATCCTCCTGCATCAGTATATGAAGTGCTAGGATTACAGGTGTGAGCCACCACACTCAGCTTCCTGACTCTCCCAGGTCGGCTTCCTCATCCCAGGAGGTTTGCTTCAAGCCTTGACTCATGGTGAGTCAAGTTTCCAGGTGCTTCCTGGACACCATTTCCATGAGTCTTAGAGCACCCCTGCTCAACACACCTTAGACACTCTTTCCCTGAACCCATTTCTTTCTTGTCTCCACTAACTCAGTCCATCCACCATGCATATTAGAAACGTCCAAGGAACCTTGCTCCTCACCAATCCTGTCACCATGTCTATACCAATTCCTCACATGCACCTTTGGGGCCATCTTGCCTTCTCCAGATTCTGACACTTTGATGATTTCTTGCCAGGTCTGCCTGAGAAGGAAAGACCATTTGGTTGACTCTTCAACTCCCCAAAGCCTCCACCGCTGCCTCCTGATTGTTTAGTTCATAAGGCAGCCCCTCCTCCCCCTGCTCCAGACTAGCAACAGGGGAGATGGAAAAGGAAGCTGATGATGGCCCCAGCTCTGGCTGCTAAGGCCTCTCTCTCACTGTGGCAGATGCTCCAACTCTGTTCTAAGGAGTCAAGTCACAACCTTCCCCAGAGCTGCTTCTCCACCATGAGAAACCAGTTAGTCTGGGTAAAGAAACACTTTCTTACTGGTTGAAAACAAGAGTCACCATGAGACACCTAGCTCATTCCCTGCACTATGCCTTAGTTTCTCCTGTCGCCAAGGCCCCAGATTACAACTTTATTCTGACCCTCTCCAGCAAGGTCATCTTCTCAAACTGACTGCCATTCTATGATCCTCCCTAGATAGAGCACAGCCAAACCCCAGGAGGGAAACCAGTAGGTAAACACCTGGTGTCCACTTAGTTTAAGACTGGGGTGGCCCAGGGGTGTTTAGTTGACTTCAAGAATGTTTTATAGGGGAACTGAAACAACCATGTGCTCTGATGGTTAGTCTGTATTTCTATTCCCCCTCCATACCTTGGTCCATGTAAACCTAAGCATCATTCCATGTGGTCTTGATCAGTGGCTCAGTCAGTGAAGGCAGTGAGGTCTCCTGGGCCTTTCTTATTCCCTTCACAGATTTGTGTCTTTTCTTTAAGTCTATGTCTTTCCAAACAAAGGTGTGGTCTTGTTGGAGAAAGTGTGTCACTATGGGGAGTTCTTTGAGGTCTCAGAAGCTCAAGCCTGGTCAGTGTGTCACCGTCTTTCTCCTGCTGCCTGCTGATCCAAATGTGGAACTCTCAACTTCTCTAGCACCATGTCTGCCCGGATGCTGCCATGCTTCCCATCATGAGGATATGGACTGAACCTCTGAACCTGTAAGCCAACCCCGATTAAGTGTTTTCCTTTATAAGAGTTGCTGTGGTCATGGTGTCTCTCCTCAGCAATAAAAACCCTAAGACAGCGCCCAAGAGTGGGCCCTTCTCTCACACACTCTTAGTCAAAGGCTCGGGGAACTATGGCATCAGGATACTCCACTTCCACTTGATGCCAGCACACTGGGCAGAGTCACCTAAAATCAGAAGCAAACTATTTTCTCCTCAGTCACCTGGTACCTGTAGACCCCACAGGATGTCACCAATACAGACTGTGCCATAGATGTTTGGAGACAGGAGCAGACCTTAATAAAAGGTAAGTGCCAATGAATGCTATTTACTTGTGTCTCCAAGGCCTACTCAAACTCACTCCTGCCTTAATGACTCCATTTAATGATGGAAGGCTTCTAGATGCTTCCCTTTGAGAGTAAGATCACTTCACAGAGGGCAGCTCAGACCGCAAGTGACTGGCTGTTGCATGCTGGGGCTGTCAGTCCTATCTAGAACACAGTAGCTTGTCTAAGACTGTTTATCAAAGAAGAATTTACAAGGTCAAGAAATTGTGATTTACGCCCCATCCCTTGGGCCCTTGTCATGATCTTCTGGCTTTTCTAGCTTCTAGAGGGCCAGGCCCACCTCTTGGCTGTAGATTTTTCTTCCACCTTCAGAGCCAACAGTACTTCATCTGTCTGCCTTTCCTCCAAAATCATATTCCCTCTTTGTTTTTAAGAATCCACAGAATTCAACTAGGCTCCCTATGTAATCAAGAGTGCTCTTTCCTCACCTCGAGGTCTTCAACCTTAGTCACATCAACAAAGTCCCTTCAGGTTCCAGGATTAGGGCACAAGGCAAGTTTGGAATATTATTTTATCTACTGTAGCTAATAAATGAGATTTAGTTGAGGTTAGACATTTAATCTACCCCAAATTACTTTTCAATTCTTGGAGCCTACTGTTCTCAATAATATTAAAAAAAACCCACCAATTTATCAAATAAGAAACCTTCTAGAGCTTCAAATTCAACTGATAATGTAATTTGGCAGGCTACCTTATTAAACTATTTTATTTGCAGCTACTCTATGGCTTAAAATATACGCAGATTCAGCACATGCATAGAAATTTCCTGGGTTTTAGGCTGTAGGTTCTAAGCCAGCGATTCAAGAACTTGAGATTTATGTTTTTCCTTCAAGATACTGGAGCCTCTACCTGACCTTCTAATCAGCTACTGATGTTCTTGGGATCTTTGTCTTGTTCAACAATAGTGCTCCATGCATCCTTTGTCTCGGATTATTACAAATCATACTTTACTTACCCAATTCTCTATTTTGTGTGTGTGAGAGAGAGCTATACTAATTTTATATGTCAACTCAACACAGCATAGACTCATTTGAGAAGGGAGACTCTGTTAAGGGATTATCCAAATCATACTGGCCTGTGGGAAATTATCTTGACTGTTAATTGATGTAAGAAAGTCCAGCCCACTGTGGGCATCACCATTCCCTGGGCAGGTGGTTCTGAGATGTATAAGAAAGCTAACTAGTGTAAATCCATGAACAAGCTAGCAAGCAGCATTCTTTTGTGGTTCCTGCTTTCAAGTTGTCACTTGGATTCCAACTCTGACTTCTCTCAATAATGAACTATGACCTGGAAGTATAAGCCAAATAAATCCTTTTTTCCCTGTTCCCCCAGTAGCTTTTGAAGAGCAACATAAGTAGAACCAGAACACATCCCTTCTACTCCAGCTATGTTTTTTTCACTTTCTTTAATCCAAAGCTGAAATCGCCCTAGCTGGCTTTCCTGGATCTGTATGACCCCTTGCACCAATAGCCAGTGTTCTATGATTTTTTTCCCTTGCTGGGAAGAACTGGACAAAGGTCTATTTTCCATAGATGCATCAACAACCACAGACCCACCAAGTCTACCTTGGGGAACCAGTTCCTTTAGTGAGCTGCTGACAGGAGCATACGTGAGGGGTTACTTATAGATGTGTGGGAAACTTGGGCAGCTACAGCAGAGAAAAGCCCACCCTAGCATGAATGGCTCATCAAAGCTATATTCCAAAGTCCCCCTCTTATCCTTGTGCACTTAACAGGCAACTCTGCCTGAGAATCTTCTCTCCTGGCAACTGTTTATTGCTTATATCAAGGAGCCTTATTAGTCTTCTAATTGTTTCCAGTTCCATGAGCTTTTCCTCCAGGAGGAAATTATTGACTCTGTAGGAAATACCACCAGGATACATAGGTATTAAAAGCCAAAAGTAACTTTGACCTTAGGCGAAATAAATGTCTTAATTGGACCTGGAGATGGTGCAGAGGCTGCTGTTCTTGCTGAAGACCTGGATTCAGTTCCCTGCACCTACATCAGGTACCTCACAACTGCCTGCAATTCCAACTACAGGAGATAAACAAACACTGTGCATGCACAGACCCACACGCAGACACATGCATATACATGATTAAAAATAAAATACGTTTTAATGGGGGAAAAAAACTATAAGACTTTCTGTTACCATGTAGATATAAAACGTCACCTGGTCTAAGGATGCTGTTTGGCACAGTTATAAAGCCATAGGCAGTGGCGTCTTGCTGGAAGAAGGGGGATTACTGGGAACAGGCTTTGAAGTTTGAGAGCCCAGCCCCACTTCCTATCCAAAGTCAGCTTCCTGCCTATCAATTCAATTCTATCAGTCAGACAGCTGCCCCCCACTCCTGTCTTCCCCACCAAGATAGATTGTATCCCCTCTAACTGTGAGCCCAAATAAACCTTTCCTACCTTAAGTTGCTTCTTGTCAAGTATTTGGGTAAGGAATATACCTTCCCTCTCACCTTGACCACCCCTGATGATTGTTAGCATCTGGATCAAGATAGAACCTATAATTGGTACCAGACCATATTCAAAGGCTGAAGACTCTGGAGTTCGATGTCCACAGGAAACAGCAAGTTCCAAACTCCCCTGCGAGCCTGCCCACCCCCATCCGTTGCTCCACTCAGCCAGGGTGCTGCTGTGTACATTGCAAGTAGACCTCGTTCACCTTCTCTTTGAATGCCAACCACCTCTGAAGACATCCCTGTGGGCACACCATGCAAGAGTGGACACTACCAGTCAGGAAAGCTGATAGCCAAAACTTGCCATGGTCCTGGTAGAAAGAGAGAGGTGCCAGCAAAACAATGGCATTCGCAGACCTCTCCCGATATACTTCATTCTGCACAATTATCTCTCATCTGCAGATCCAACTCCAAGTCAGATTTAATTTTTATTGAAAAATATCAACATCTTAAAATGTGTTGAATAAAATATATACTAGTCTTTTAAAAAAATCAAAAATCCCCAGTAAAATGCCCACTCCCAATTTCCAGCTCAAAAACCTCTTGATGAGTCACATCTCTGAGAGGTCACTGCCTTGGGGGAGCGGTTTCGGGGAGAGGTGATGGTGGTTGTTTCTTCAGTTGTTGGGTCTTATTTTAAGGCATCTTCTCACTATGTAACCCAAGCTGTTCTTGAACCCTTGATCCTCCTGCCCCAGCCTTCCAAGTGTTGGAATTACCGGTGCATACCACCACACCCTACTACTGAATCTTTGACGTAAAAGACCCTGCTGAGCTTCATGCCTTACTTTATGAATTCAGGTCCGATCTCCTCTCAGACACAGGCTGACCCGGACTCACTTTAACACTTAAAATGTGCAGCCTTTCATAATCGCTGAAGTAGTTCCTCAGAGGTCTTCCGCGGGTGGGCACGAACGCTCTGCACGCAGCAGAACCCCATTAGGAGTTAGGAGAGCCCTTTTTCACATTTCTCTGCACACTCACCTATAGCTCAACCCTGCATGGTTTCCAAGAGCACAATGGGGCAGATGCAAATGGCCAAGAAAGTGTAACCACAGGTCACTCTTATGTCCCTGTCGGCCTCTCCTATGGCAGGGTCAAGATCAGAGGGAAGTCTGGGTTTCGGCTCTCTGGACTCTTTAATGGGGCTTTCGGCTCACCGTAGTCCTCATAAAAGCTGCTTTCCTTGTGATTAAGTTGTATTTGCCCCTTAACTGTGTGGTAAACAAACCCTCAGCTCCTGCCTTCTGGTTAGAGCACCATTGCCTATTAACTGGGACTTGGAGGGTAAGCGGGCTGGAAAGCCACTGGGGACAGAGAGCCAAGCATCCCCATTTGGTTATCAGCTCTGTTGACATGAGGGGAACCACATGGGGCAGTGTGGCATGCCCAACAGGTCAGGCTGGGGTTTCCCCAGCTGTGAAAGGCCTGCTGTTTAGAACACTTGGCCTGAAATCAAACGAGGACTTGCAATCAGGACTCTTGCTGTGACCAGCCCACCAGCTCTGTGAGCAGCTGCCACTTGGGCAGGGGGTGGGGCAGACCAAACATGTCTGGTCCTGTACTGAGCTCAAGGCTGACAGGCTGCAGTGGCAATCAGCCAGCCCCAGTCCAAGCAGAGGGACTACCACTGAGGGAGGCCACTTCTCAGAGCTGAAGTCAAGACGCACGCGGGATTCCTGAAAGAATCGGCCAGAGGCTCAAATGAGCAGGAGAGGTTTCTCGATAAATTTCCGGGATACACAACTTGGGGAGAAATTGGGGCAGTGCCTAGACATGACTTGCTGTGCCCCCAACCCTTAGGGGCAATCACTGTCAAAGCTGACATATTTACAATATCTTTTAATTATTTTAGCCAATGGAGTGTGTGTGTGTGTTACAGGGGGTATGTGTGTTTTTAATCATCTGCGGTGGAGTCCCAGTTCTCAAGAGTCTTTGAATTCAGGGGAGTCCAACCGCCAAACCCACACCCAAATATTTTCTAGATAACAGGAGTGCCATTGCTGGGTTGTGCTCATGGGTACACAGACAAGCTTTTGTGGCCAGATGGTAAGGACCCTCAAGTGGGCACCAAGTGAGAGGACTTTGCAAGGCAAACTACAGGGGATCATTCATCTGTGCCCTGTGCAGTGCTTGGAGAAATTCCACAAAAACCAACCTCTCTCCTGAGTCTGAATACAGGGAAGCACCCAGTAGGTGCTCTTATGAAGCACCCAGTAGGTGCTCTTATGAAGCACCCAGTAGGTGCTCTTATGAAGCACTGCTGAGCTTTGTTGGTTTTAGTCACTAGTGCTGTGACAGTCGGAATGTCAAATGTTCCCCATAGGTTCATGTGTTTGGACACTTGGTCCCCAGCCGTTAGGGGGTGAAGCCTTGCTGAGGAAGACAGTCACTAAGACAGTCACTGTGGATGAGCCCGGACACTTTGTGGCTTCCTGATAGTGAAGAGCAGCTCCATCCTGACACCATGTCTTAATCTACTCTGCTGGCTGGTTTTCTGTCAACTAGACACAAGCTAGGCTCATTTGGGAAGAGGGACTGTCCATTGAGAAAACTCTTCCACCAGATTGGTCTAGAGGCGATCCCATAGGGGGTTTTCTTATTTAATAATTGGTGTGGGAGGGCCCACCTTGGGTAACTACCACCCCCTGGGTATGTGGTCCTGGGGTGGTGTAGAAGAAAGGCTGGTGAGCAAACCATAGAGAACAAGCCAGTGGGCCGTGTTCAGCAGCGTTCCTCCATGATCTCGGCTTCAGCTCCGTCTCTGGGTTCCAGCCTTGCTGGAGTCCCTGCCCTGGCTTCCGCCGTGATGAACTGTTACTGGGCCCAGTGAGTCAAATTAACCCTTTCCTAGAGTTGCTTTTGATCAGAATGTTTACCACAGCAACAGAAACACACTAGGATACCCACCATGATGGATGGTATCCTTTCTTAACCTAGATGCCAAAAGAAGCCCTCCCTCCCTTCGGTTGCTTCTTGTCAGATGTTTACTCCTAGCAACAAGAAAAGTAACCAGTGCAGTTGTCCCTGAAAAATTCTCCATTAAATACAAGACCAGAAACATTTGTGCCAAGATTTCAACGAAGGTAAACCTATCTTGGGCCTTTGTGCTGAGTTGACATTTCTACAGAAATGCTTATTGTATGAGTTCATGAACTCATTTCAAAATATGTCAAGCCTTTGCTGTCAAATGTTTTTATTCCATCAGACACAGTGGTACACCCTGAAAGCCCACCATTGGGGAAGCTGGAGCAGGTAACTCAGAAGTTGGAAGCCAGCCTGAGACGCTAATAGTAAGGCAAGTCTCCAAAACAAAAAACAAAAACCCTCCTACTGTAAGAGGTAAGAAGGACCATTTCAGGTGTCTGTGCATGTGTGGGTTTTTTGCTTTATGGCCTTTTACCTTTGTTTCTCTCTTTTACGAAACATGAGGAAGAAAAACAGGAAACTCTGTACACCTTTAGAAGAGCAAGCAAGCACAGGGAAGAAGAGACCGGCCTGTGGTTGGGAACAGATGAAAGCCAGATGGTAACACTTAGCTTAATGACCGGCTTGCTTGGGGAAGCTTGGAAAATTCTCCATGAGCAACAGAGAGGCTGTCGGGTAGGTTCACAGGAGAGGCTGTGGCATGAAAGCAGCTGGCAGCCCCATGCTTGTGTCACAGTCAGGGCTCTGCCTGTCCCCACTGAGTCACCTATGTCTAGAGCAGTGTCTGGGGCCTGGGATGTGCTCAGTAAATATCTAAAGATCAGTGAGTTTGTTTTTATATGTCGGTGTGTATGCTGGAATGCCTGATTGCACTGAGCACCTACAGACAACCAGAAAAGGGGTGCAGGTCTCCCAGAACTGGAGTTTTAGGCACTTGTGTGTTTTGGCCACCATATTATACAAGTTCTGGTAACTGAGCTCAGATTCTCTGTCAGGGCAGCGAGTACTCTTGACCTCTGACCATCTCTCCAACCCCTCAGTGAATAACTTGAATGGTCTACAAGTCCTTTGAAAGCTAAAGAGGAAAAGATTTCAAACAACAGATGATAAGATCTAGGTGAGACAGAGACAGAGACTTAAGGTGCCAGTGTGGGGGAGGCAGGAGGACTGTGGAGGGGGTGACCTGGAGGAGGGTGGTGAGAGGGGTGTAAAGTGAATAAGTACATCATCATCACCATCACCATCACCATCGTCATAACCATCGTCATCGTCATCAAAGCAGAATGAGATAGGAGAAAGGGAATCAGAAGTAGCTGGAGGACAGGATAAAATGAGAGAGAGAGAGAAAGAGAGACAGAAGGAGAGAGAGAGAGAGAGAGAGAGAGAGAGAGAGAGAGAGAGCGCTAAGCGAGATAGTGAGGGAGTTGTCCTGCATGTGAACACGCTGACCCATCACCTAGTGGTCTCCATGCAAGCCGTGAGGTTTCTGCCCTCCAGAGCTTATTAAAATAAATAAATAAATAAATAAATAAATAAATAAATAAATAAATAAATAAATAAATAAAAAAGGCCATCTAAATCCTACTTTACTCAACAAAATTCACAAAAGCTAAGCCATAAAAAATACAGTCAATGAACTTGGGATATCTCGGCCAGTCAAACACTTGCCTAGTACCCACATATAAAATTAGACATGGTACGATTGGCTTTTACCCTCGGCCTGGGCCAGTCACTGATGGGCTATTCCCCCAGCCTCTGCTCCATCTTTGTCCCTACACATTGAAGGCAGGACACATTTTGGGTCAAAGACTTTGTGGGTGGGTTGGTGTTCTTTTCCCTCCGCTGGGAGTCCAACCTGCCTACAGGAGGGGCCACTTCAGGATTCATATCCCTCAGGGCTAGGAGTCTCAAAGTCACCCCCATAGCCTCTCCCTTCCCAGGTCTCTGGCACCTGGTCTCCCTCCTGCCACTGATTTCCATTCTCTCTCCCCTGTTCTTCCTGCACCCAATTCCTCCCATCCCACTCCCCTCCTTCTCCTCTCCCACCCAGTTCCCTCCATCCAACCTCTGACTTCTATTTTATTTCCCTTACTGAGTGAGATTCAAGCTTCCTCCCTTGGGCCTTTCTTGTTATCTGGCTTCTTTGGGTCTGTGGGTTGCAGCGTGATTGCCGTATACTTTACAGCTCATATCCACTTATCAGTCAGTGCACACCATGCATGTACTTTTGGTTCTGGGGGCCTAGCATGACTGTCTTCTGAGAGGCTCCAACCAATAGCCAATGGAAACAGATTTTTAAAACTCCCACAGCCAAATATTAGATGGAGCACAGGGTGTCTTGTTGGAGGGCTTAGGGGAAGGATTGAGGGCCCTGAAGAGAACAGGGACTCCACAGGAAGACTACCAGAGTCAACTAACCAGCCTAGATCCTTGGAGGCTCCCAGACACTGAACCACCAACAAAAGAACAAGAATGGGCTAGACCTAGGCTCCCCAATATATGTAAGAGATATGCAGTTTGGTCTTCGTGTGGGTGCCCAACAACTGGAGTAGGGAGACTGTCCATGACTCTGTTGTCTACCTATGGAACTTGTTCCCCTAACCGGACTGGCCTCAGAGGAAGAGGATAGGCCTAGTTCTACAGTGATTTGATGTGCCAGGGTGGGGTGATACCCAAGCACACATAGGTGTGTGTACAATGTGAACGTGTGTGACTGAAAGACTTGCAGTGAATACCTTTGGCCTCCTTGTCTCTCAAGACCATTTTGCAGTGTTTCTCTTGGGCATTTCTTTCATACTAGAAAGGTCTTGCCTGAGCCTTTCTGCCATGGGCATGGACTGCTATTTTGTCTTTCATAAATCCTAAGGCCTTGCTTTGAAGCGATAACTCAGAGAATCCTTTGTCAGGCCAACAGGGCCATAAAAATATTAAGTGTGGTTTTCATCAATAAAGATCTTTATGATCTTACTCACTTCCTGCTATGAAGCATTGCATTAAATTAGACTTTAAAGCAATTAACGACCTGCCTGAGATGTTTCACAAGGAATTTATTATTATACAGTCTAGAAGCATTGATACAAACATTGGGGTTAATGAAAGTATTGGAGATGCTCGGGAAATGTCACCTGACTGTGCAGCATCACGGGGCAGCAGTGCTGGGCACGAATCGTGTGCAGCCATGCCGACCCAGGCCAAGATCATCATATTGATGAAATAGAACAGTTTTCCACTTAGGCTTCTCATACCTCAACAGGAGCAGATACTCTGCAACAGCCGGTTGCCATCCTGGTTAATGATCCCACTTTGGGGCCTCTTAGCTTATAGATGGACCAACAATTCTCTCTGCCCTGTACTGCCATTAGCTTTGAAAACCAGCAAGAAAATAACAAAATCACTTCCTGTCTTGGATATAAGTAAGACCTCCACTTTGCTAACTGGACTGTCTCCCTGGCCAAGCAATCTACTGTAGGGGGGGTGTTCTGATGCTTTCATAGGGAATCTGTATGAGAATGCTGAATGTCCTGTTCACTATTGGTTCTTGATCAGTCAATAAAGATGCTAGCAACCAATGGCTGGGCAGGAGAGGCGGGACTTCCAGGTTTCTACAGGCAGGCTAGGAGCAGCAGGAGGGGTAAGATTTACCATGCCTCAGAGGGAGAGCTACCAGCCACGTGAGATCTTGGGATGAGCGTCCATTAGCCACTTCTCCAACGGCCTGGGGTAGCAGGTGGGAGACTAGAAATGCAACTAAGTTGAAGGAGGATTTAGAGGTGTTGAGCTGGGAGTGAAGGTAAGTGCACGTCAGCAAAGGAGGTTTAGATGTACCCAAGCATTGTGCTAAAAAAACATATTAAAAACAAGCTAATTGTGTATGTGTGCACACATGCTTGTGTGTATTTCATCCAGGGAACCAAGGGAACTAGGCAGGGGCTGGTAGTGCAGTCTGCCCAGAGCTTAAAATAAAAAGTGGGGCAGTAGAAACTACACACTATAATTTACTTAGGTTCCTTACTGAATTCAGTCCATCACTTTCAGCCATGCTCTCTCAAGTAACTGCTGTCTTCTCAAAAGTAAGGCTCCAGGGTCCCACTTTCAGACAAGGGAGAATTACAAACTCAAGTGCCTTAAAAACTATGCACCCCACCACCACAACCATCACACACACACACACACACAGAGAGAGAGAAAGAGAGAGAGAGAGACCACAAATACACAGATACACACAGAAAGACATGCACACACATACATGTGCATGCATGCACATACACACATGCACAGACACACACAGAGAAGAGACACACACACAGACACACGCACACATGCACCTGTGCATTCTTCCTGACACCAATCCTTGTTCCTCATCTTCCTTTCCATGCTGAGCCGTGGGGAAAGGACTGCTACTGCCATCTTGCTTGGGACATCTCAAGCCAACCTGCTAACGGCCAAGGCTTTTGCAAACCATTATGGTGCATGGGTTACAAGCCCCAGGCCTTGACCTCAACAGTACTTCAAATATGAGACTTTCATTCACATTTCAGAGGGTACAGAAGTGCATGTATTAGATTGGTGAGATTTAAAAATGGCTAAGTACGCTCCTGGTATGCACCTGTTCCCTTTTAAGTTCTCATTGCTTGGCTGACCATCTGCAGAAATAGTACCTGAAGAAACTTCCAGGAAGACGTGATGTTCCTGGGGCTCATCTTATCCAGACATCAAAACCCAACATTAACTCTACAGTATTTATACAAACCATGTTCCTGGCAGAGTCGGAGACCTGATCACTCTAGGAAAACATCAGATTTGTGCTGATCCTGCTTGTACGTTTTATTGTGATTTTTCCTTTTCTTGAGAAGGCTGAACCAATTCTGTTTGACATGAGGCCTCTTTGGGGCCCAAGATTTCTGGGAAATCTCTTTGTGCAGTGCCAAAGCCTTGATTTAATTACCCTGACAATACGCAAACTTTGGAGGCCGTTTGCCCCTGAGACTGAAATATGGATGTTGTTTTAGATGGGTGCTTGGCTGGGAAGATTACCACTTGATCTGCAAAGAGAACTTGGGAAAACATTTTGTTGGTTCTCTCAGTCTTAAGTACTCAACAGCTGACCTCCACCGCTACAGACTTTAAATCACTCTGACCGCCCTGCAAATTCGAGATGTATGACCGACCCCATGTCCTCACAGGAACCTACACTACAAAACTAAATGTTTCTCCACTGGGGAAAAATAAATAATTATTCTAGGTAGTTTTCTTAGAAAGAAATTATTCAGACTAAGAGCAAAGACGGAGCAAGGAGCTGGAGGAGCATTTTCTTCCTAGAGATGTTTCTTAATTCTGGCCTAAAACATCCTATGAAAAGCATTTGAGGGATGTTTTCCCAGAAGTGGATTCAGGAGAGTGTTAGGTGGCAAGTGTTTCTCCCCTAATGTAGACAACCTGTACCAGCCAGGCACGTTGTCATAAAAAGAGGCCTGCCAGAGGCGCTGGCAAAGATCAGAAGAATTTCACTTAAAACCTCTCCTCCCAATCTCCCTCTCTCTCTCTCTCTCTCTCTCTCTCTCTCACGCACACACACACACACACACACACACGCACACACACGGGCAAAGCCAGGAATCCGTTCACCTCTCCAGTGCTATAAAATGGTCACTTGAGCAGAGGGCTGTGTTTGCTCTGTCCTTTAGATGACCTTCCCCTTCCTTTTGGCCCAGAACTGTTTAGACACGGCACACATGATCCCAGCTTGGGCAACCTGACTTACTGCACTCTGGACCTGGCTCTGGTTAAGGAGACAAATGAGCTGGAAGGACTGGATGAAACTCTCTTCCGAGCAGTGCACTGGAGAACCTGCTGCTCCCTGCTCCTTAGACACATGCCCTCACTGAGACCCTGCTACTGAGCTTGTCCACGGAGTGTGTAACCTTAAATGAATGGGAACTAGTCTCTGTTCTTTCCGAAAAACAGCCCAGATTGGAAGGCAAAGGGATTATGTGAACCCCCAGGTGAATACTCCAACAGTCGCGCACATAATGCTGACTCGACCTGAGTTCAAGTGCTCAGAATCTGAATAAAGTGCCACACTTGGTCACACATGTACCTGTGACCCCAGCACTGTGAGAGGGGAGACAGGAGTATCACTGAGGCTTGATGGCCTTAGTGAGGGGCTCTGCCTCAAAATCTCAGTCTGATATGACAAGGTTTTACGTGTTCTTCTCTGACGTCCACAGCTATATTATACTCTTCTGGCCTCTGCAGACACGCATAGGTACATACACATGCACTTGCACTTATGCTATATAATGCACATACATTATACAGAGAGAGACAGACACACACACACACACACACAGAGAGAGAGAGAGAGAGAGAGAGAGAGAGAGAGATCCAGTCTCATGTGTTAACAGCAAAGAGATTTCCAATCCCTTCTCAAAATAAGAACAACAGGAAGTAGGGCTGGAGAAGAGGTGGCTCTCTACTCTCACAAAGGACCCAGAACCCATATCACATAGTCCAGCTGCCTGTAGCTCCAGCTCCAGGGGATCTGGCGCTGTCTCCTGGCTTCCATGCACACATGTACAAATATGCAGACACACATACAGATAAATAAATTTTAAATAACTATTTTTAAATGTGGAGTAAAAAACTAATATTTTGTGAAATTAGCTATCAATCTCCTGGTCACCTTTGGAGGGACAGGAAAATTATAAATAAATATTTTTAAATGGTAAATTTAGCTTGAAGGTGGGAGGACAAACTCAAAACCGTCAAGGTAGGAAGCTTTCAAAGGGGAGCCATGGCTTTGAGACACAAAGCACTGGAATCCCAGACTTCAAGGCACTTAATACTAAGTACCTCCCTGCAGTGAGACCCTAGTTCTGCCCACCACGGGCTCTCCTGGAGAACCGAGCTAGTAGACTCCCATAGCGGAAGGGAAGAGATGCATGATGGGCTAGCAGCACTTCCTTCAGATTCTTCCCATCCCTGAGGCGGGAGTGAGCACAGAAGTCCTAAGAGCAGGTTCACTGTACAGGCAATGTACACCTGAGCTTATCTAAAGAACCACAGAGAAGACCAGACCCCATGTGATCTTAGAAAACTAGAAAGATGAAGGGACAGATGGAGTCATCCTGGAGTAATGTGTTCCAGGGAGAAGAAGATGCACAGCTGGAAAAGCCCCTGTGGCCTACCAGTACTGTGGTATTGATGTGCATGAAGACATACACACACACATACACATGCACACACATGCCTATACATACACACATAACTTACACATACCTATACATACATACATAACACATATCACATGCACGTACACACATCATACACATATCACATACACATACACACACATACCTATACACACACACATAACACACACATTATACACATCACATACACATATCTACACATACAAACACATCACACACACACATCACATACACACACACATACCTACACATAGACACACACACACACAATTTTCAAGACCACGCCCAGTGATCCACTTCCTCAACAAAGCTTTACTTCCTAAAGGTTCTAGAACCCCCAGAAGGGCACCACCAACCAGGAGCCAAGTGCCCATGCACATTTGTGGGGACATTAACAACTTTTCTTGGTAAGAAATAAAAACCAATGGAAAGACTTGGAATTTGAAACCTGAGACACCAAGAGAAATCAATACTTTATAAATAAAATAATCAATTAAAAGACCAACACACAAGGCCACACCTGAAAGACAGATATCTAAGAGTTCAGAATGGCTGTTCTGGAAACAGGGATGGGAAATAAGCAATTTTTGTGTCTCTGAGGAGCTACTAAATGTTTTTGACATTTTAGCTACCTGCAGTTAATTCTCCGATTAAAATCTAAATTAATTTCCCATCCATCACCATTAGGTCAAAGGTTAATGGCATCTTGAGATGACAATGATTTTTATGACACAGAAACTGCAGCTCTTAGAACCAAAGCTGTGTCCCAGGGCCCAGGGTCCCCATCTCTCCTACATCATGATCACAAGAACTCTCATCCTACCCTCCGAGCAGGTCGCTTTTACACTTTGACTGTAGAGTATTTGGATAAAGAAATGCATGACTTGATTTGGGGATTCAAAGCCTTTTCAGAAATTGAAATCAGCATCTTTGTAGGTAGAGAGCGGCATTTATTCTCTGATAGGAATATAATGAAAATATCCAATCCGCATTTATTTCACTGAACACTGGGCCTCCATTATGCTGTATAAAGTTGTCCATAGGGAGAGATGGCTCAGCGGTCAGGAACTTGCTATAAGACCAGAGGGCCGATGTCAGCTCCCAGCACTTACATCAGGTGGCTCATAACCATCTGTCCATAACTGCAGAGAATCCCACGGCTCTGGCTTCTACAGGCACCTGAGTCATATGCACATGAATATATGCAGACACACACAAACTCGCACACACATACACATAACACACATGTACACATTACATATACACCTCCACATACACACATCTCATACACATATTACACACACATTACATACACATACACATAGACACACATACATTACATACATATGCACATAGACACATATACACACTACATACACATAGACACACATTCACACACATCACCTACACATAATTAAAAATATTAAAAATAAATATTTAAAAGAAAGTATCAATGAATGTGGCGCCATCACTCAGGGTCAAGGCGATTGCCTAGCAGAGTTCAACCCTCAGCACCACAGAGGAGAAGCCACTGAACTAAATGTAGCACAGTAAGACTTAGCGTTTCTGAGGTCAGATCACCTCCAGAAAAATACATCTTCACAAATAAAAGCATTAAGCATGCACTGGCATTCTGAAGGAATACTAAGCAAATGATTCTCATAGAAATAAATTCATGTTCAAAACCGCTCACTAGTGCGCACACATCACATCACAAAGTCAGGTGATGGATGGTAAAGAGTTAAGCGAGAACTGATGTGTGAGCTGAGGGTGAGGCTTGGCTATAGGGTGCTCAGTTGACAAGCACACTCTCTATGTGTCTTTTTATTTCAACTGAAAGAATGAACTATCCTTCTCAATCTTGAGACACAGTCGCTTTCGGCTCCAACTTCTTAACTGAAAATCAGCACCACAGAGGTAAAGAGGACTGTCTGATACTTTAGAGGAATGTGGTGTAGAAAACCTCATACTGTATTACAGGATGCCCAGGGGAAAGATCTACTCAGCCTGCTGTGTTGGGGCTGTAATCCCAGCGCTTGGGAAGTTGAGACAGGGGACTAGCCTGGATTATACAGTGAGCTCAAGGAACCTGGGCTATATTCTAAGACCCTCAAAAAGAGAAGAGAAAAAAAAACAAGAACTGTTGAAGAAGGGAGGGAGGGGGAGTGAGGAGAGGGGAGGAGAGGGAAACAGAGGGAAGAGAGGAGGAGGGAGGGAGAGAGAAGGGAGGTGGGAGGGAGGAGACAGGTGGGAGGGAGGGAGGAGAGAAGTGGAAGGGAGGGGTGAGGGAGGAGAGAGGGAGGTGGGAGAGAGTGAAAGGAAGAAAGGAGTGGGCTGAGGGAAGAGAAGGGGGATTGCGGAGGGCAGAAGGAGCCATGAGCTCTGTGGACCAGCTTTCAGATTTTCTCTACTTGTAGTTGAACAAGTTATGTCTATCTATAAAATAATAAGTTATCAGATGCTAATTTATAAATGCCATTTGTCCTAGTTAGGGTTTCTGTCACTGTAATGAAACACCGTAACCAAAGCAACTTGATTTTATTTGGCTACTTTTCGACATCACAGTCCATCACTGAAGGAAGTCAGGACAGGCACTCACACAGGGCAGGAACCTGGAGGCAGGAGCTTATGCAGAGGCCGTAGAGGGGTGCTGCTTACTGGCTTGATCCCCCTGGCTTGCTCAGCCTGCTTTTTTATAGAACCCAGAACTACCATCCCAGGGATGGCTCCACCCACAATGGGCTGGCTCTTCCCACATCAATCACCAATGGAGAAAACTGGCTTGCTTGCAGCCGATTCCTGTGGAAGCATTTTCTCAATTTAAATGCCTTCCTCTCTGATGACTCTAGCTTTTATCAAGTTGACAAAAAACTAGCCGGGACATCATTCATATCTGACACTGATACTGACACCCAGTAGGATCAGAAAATACAGACTGAAAAAGAAAGAAATGTTTCATTATTGTCTGGTAGCTGTCACTTAGAGAAAACTAATTCAAATCCAGTTGCCATGTAAACTTACAGAAAGGGAGATTTCTGAATCCTAACCTGACTGTTGGATATTCATTACCCAGCCCATTGCCACAAGCTGCCATCTAAGAGGGGCCGAGACCTGCTTCCCAGAAACAGAATCAAAAGAGTGAGCTAGGGGTCAAGGATACCCCAAAAACACAGCCCACAGAATCAACTAAGCAGGGTGCATAAGAGCTCAGAGACAGATGACAAACACGGACCCTGTATGAGTCTCAGCCAGACCCTATGCACATGCACTAAGGTTGTGTAGCCTGCTGTTCTTGTGGGATTCCCAAAAGTGAGAGATACGAAAAGGCATCTCTTTCTGCCTGTTCTTGGGACCCTTTCCCTCCCACTGGGTTGCTTGTTCAGCCTTAATGTGAGGGTTTGTGACTAGTCTTACTGTAACTTGTTATGCCATGTTCTTTTAACATCCCTGACGAGCCTGCTCCCTCTCTCTCTCTCCCTCTCTCTCTCTCTCTCTCTCTCTCTCTCTCTCTCTCTCTCTCTCTCTCTCTCTCTCTCTCTCAAGGGAAATGGAGGAGGATCTGCGGAAAGGGAGGGGGAAGAAACTGAGAGGAGTGAAGGAAGGGCAACTGGTGAGTGATGTAATATATGAGAGAGGAAGGAAGGAAGGAAGGATGGAAGGGAGGGAGGAAGGAAAGGAAGGAAGCAAGCAAGAAAAAAAGAAAGAAAGAGGAGAGAGAGAGAGACAGAGAGAGAGAGAGAGAGAAAGAGAGAGAGAGAGAGAGAGAGAGAGAGAGAGAGAGAGAGAGAGAGAGAGAGAGAGAGAGTGAGTGAGTTGAGCTATAGGAGACACTGGCAGTTCCTCATGGCCCCTCAGCCTCTCCAAGCCCTCTGTCCCTCACTTTCTTGTGTTAGATGCTTGTCAGCCTAATGCCTATTTGTACAGGACACAGAATCACACTACACATGAAGCCTCTGAGAAAGTTAGGGTTCAAGTGGCATTTACCCTGCGGCCTCTGAAGGTCACTGTGAAAATCTACCTCTCCAACTACCCATGTCAATCAAATGTCTCCATGGTGCAAGTCCACCCCTGGACTGCTGCTTTTGGAGTTGAGCATCTGCCTCGGGCACCCCACCCCAGCCCTGTTTTCACTGGTTTTGTTTTTGTTTTGAGACAGTCTCCCACACAGCCTGGCCTTGAACTCTTGGAGACTTTCCTGCCAAGAGCTGGGATGATCATCATTCCCTCTGGCTTCCATTTAGTTATATCTGGAAAGGACAACCACCCTGCCTAACTTGGAACCAACCCTGAAGTTAATGAAGTCATTTCACAAACCATAACCAAGATGCTTCTGCAGAACAATGAGCTGACCCTGCAGAGGAGAGGAAAGAGGTGCCCAATGAATGAGATGCCCAGCACTGTGCCTGACTTAACACAACATTCTTAGAGTTTAGGAAGCTAAGAATGCTTCTTACAGGTGTGTTCAAGATTCCAGCCCAACTCAATGTCATCTGACGCACACACAAGACAGCCACAGTAAACTCCTTAAGGAGGAAAGACCAGAGAACAAATTTTTGCACTGGCCTTGAAGGTAAGGAACCCTTGGGGAAGCTGAGGGTGGGACTCTGTGGCCAAACACATGCTTAGCAATCCCCTGGGTTCAATCTCAGCCACCAGAAATAAAAGAGAATCAAATCTAGATGCCTGGTGTTGTGAGTTCATGCTTCTCACCCCATCACTTGGATGAGGAGACAGAGGTATCAGGAGTCCTAGGTCATCCTCAGCTATGGTTACAAGCTACTACAAAAGGCAGCCTAAGCTACATGAAACCCTGACTCAGGGTAGGGAGTAAGGGACAAAGAAAGCCCCAGAGCTGGTCCTGATTTCCATAAGGTCAAAAAAGAATGGCAAAGAAATGATAAATATAAATTTTTTGAGACAGACTCTCACAATGTTGGCTAACCTGGAATTACTTTGTAGACCATCCTGGCCTCAAACTCAGGAGATCCACATGCCTCTGCCTCCTGAGCACTGGGATTAAAGCCATTGGCCACCACTCATAATGTAAATATAATTTTCAGAGAGAAAACTTTACACAGCAGACAAGTCCACAAGCATCTTCCTCTGCAGTGAACCTTATAGGCACCCGTCTCAGTCTACAATGTATCCTGTGAGCACCAGCTTAGTTACTGACTGTGATCAAACACATGAATAGAAGCAACATGAAGGAGGAGGGGCTTATTTGGGCTCAAGGTTTTCGGTGGATGCTCTGTATTAGTGATAAAGACATGGCCTCGGGAGCCAGAGGTATCTGGGAAGCAAAGAGCAGGTGGGAAGGGGACTGGGCTACAAAACCTCAAAGCCTAGAGACCCACTTCCCCCAGGAGACTCCATCTCTTAAAGGCTCCACAACTCTTAAAATGGTTCAAACACTCAGACCTGTGGGGACCTTTCACATTCAAAACACAACAACCCTCAAGTTAAAGCTCTAGGAACTATCACCATATCTATGGATATTTATCTGATTTCAATTTTAGATTTTCAAACACAACTTAGTGAGATGAATTCATTCTTAAGAGTTTGTTGTATGATTCTTTAAAATTAGTTACCTAGCATTTGACCATATTGTCCCAAGGGAATATATAATATGAGTGGAACTATGGGTGGGGGTTGGGGGCAAGGCAGAAGTATGGGGCAAGCCACTGAGGCAAGGTGGCTTCTGAAGTGCTTGGGGGTTTGACTGAGCCCTAGATGATGTGGGGTAATGTTTTCAAAAATATGATCGAAATCAAAGACAGAATGATCTCTATGTTGTTGTCAAACGTGACATATCACCCCAATATTATATCACCTCAATATTAATAATTTGTTTTCCATTTGGTTGCCACTGGGGAAGGACTTCGGTTCTCATCTGCCCTACTCCCTGTTTGCTCTCGGCCTCTGTGTCTTCTCCCTCACTGAGGACTGTATTCCCTTAAACCATGAGCCAGGACAAACCCTTCTTCCCTTAAGTTGCTTTTTTTTTTTTTTTTTTGGGGGGGTCTGGTATTTAGTCATTTTAATAAGAAACATAACTAATGAACCTTATGATAGTTCTCTGGGAGGGAAAGAAAGAAATCTAAATCTAAGAAAGTGTCCATTGTGTAGTGGCTTCTTTGCCATGCACCAGGAGTTACGACAGACCACAAAGGAAAGGATGCTGAATTGACTAGGATGCTCTTTCAGAGTGAAGATGCCAGGGACATGACGAGGTTCCAAATACGAATCTGAGGCGTGGTCTCTAATCTAAATTCCATACGAGCTCTGTGACACGGACTCAGTGACACTGGCCGGCTGGTTGGTGGAATACCATTTTCCCTTCCTTTTAATTTAATAAGACTTATGACTTAAATAAAAGGCTAAAAAAATAGCAACTGGGTGGCCATGAAACACTGAGACTGCTGGCTTAGAGCTCCTCACTGGTGTCCCTCTGACAGCTTTCAAGCCGAGCCTCAAATGTTGCATCTCATCAAATATGGTCCCAACTTCTAAATCCACACACCAGATGAAGTGTTGTTCTCCACCTGGAGATGATCAGGATGCGGGCTCAGCCAAATGGGAGCAGCCGGCCTTCTAGACCACAGGCTTGTGGCCCACCTTGGAGGCTGAAACGAAGCTACTGTATTCTCATCCCAGCCTCACCCAGGACCCGCTAACAACATAGACTTTCTAGCCATGGCTCCTGCAACCTGCTTGCTCCGAATGCCTCGCCGCACCCTCTCTAAGAGGCTGTGCTCTCCCGTGTGGCGGGGCTGGTGGAAAGTTGACCATCCAAGCCAAGAGCCAACACAGCCAGTGCTGGATAAATGACTTGAAGTGCTTTCTCAAGGGACCCTTTCCAGGTACAGGAGCGCCTCATAACCAGATTTGGCCAGAGCTGGCAGACCGCCTTCTTTGGGAGCACAGTAAAAATCAAACTACAGACACCGTTTGGAAACCATAGAGAGCTCAATGCTGACATCTTATGTATTGAAACACTGTTACATAAAACTGACCACAAAACCCTAAATTCATACTTTCCTACTTTGTGAGGCTGGTTACCACCAGGAATAAACCTGTGGAAGTGTGAGGCTGACTGTGTAGCCTCAAGAGGCCTGGGCATAAGGCTGAACCTCGTTCCAAACCTTGAGGGTGAGATCAATGCCCTGGCCCTTGAGAGCAGCCAGGCCTGCGGCAAGGTGAGGGGCCGGAGCTGTGGTCTCACCACACGAGTCTGGGGGCAAACACCGGCCTGAGCCAGGGCAGACCCAATAGTCGCTTCCGGGACCCCTTTCATGTACCTCATAAAGCCCAGACACATTGGCACAGTTCGCAGGATTTAATGAAGCGTAGGCCCTGGCTGGAGCCAAAGGGGCATTAGGGACTCAGAATGAGGTTCTTTCATAGCCTGGGAGATGGTGGTGCCGGGGGCCAGACTTCTGCAATAGCTTTCTGCTGAGAAACTCATCATGGAACTCCTCTGGTTTTCCTCAGCATGTCAGTGACATCCACAGCAGGTCCTCCCCATCTTTGTTTTGAAGCTGAACCCAGAATAGTTCAGACAACCCCGGGACTGGAGCTGGAACACAGACCTCCAGAGTCTCTGTGGGAGGGTAACAGTGGGCGTTCACACCAGGCTGAGCTCCCTGCTCTGCCTCATCCGTCTGTCCAAGTCCGCCTAGGAGAAATTCCCCATGATGTTTCTCGCCCAGGACACCCTAAATCTAACGACTTAAAGTGGTGTGGTTAGTTCCACTCGGTCCTTCCTTGGGCAATGGAACACCTTAGGCTTCGATGTCCATAACAGTATTGTATGTTCCTGTCCCGAAACTTGAAGGAGTGTTACAGGGAGGGAAGCTCGATTTGGGCTCACAGTTTCAAAAGCCTGTCAAAACAGGGAAGATACAGTGGAGAACTCCATCCATGGCCAAAGGAGCAGGAAGAGAGGTTGATCGTGGCACAGGACCAGAGAGCAGAAAATGGGCCAGTCGGGGGCAGGGCTACAACTCTCTCCAAGTCTTGCCTATCATGAAACACTAGATTCCATCTCCTCAAGATCCCAGTTCCTCCTAAATACCATGGCCAACTGACTGTTCAGAATAGGCATCTGTGTGGGACAATTCAGAATCAAACCATGGTAGTGCAGACTTCGGGTGTTAGACAAGACTTATATCATCCCTGACCCTAATAATGCAAAAATCTTGGTTTCTTCTGAAAACCCAGAACCTTCACATCCAGAAATCACCAAAGCAAGAGAAAAAGTACCACTGGAACTGTAACTCTGTGCTCCTGCCTAGACCTCAGCAACTCCAGACAGCTAATAAATTGTCTCTTCTCCAAAGATGGCCCAGAGACAGGAGAAAGAGGGGCTTGGAAGTCAGGCCTTCCAATATTTTAAGCATGGCTGCTGCTATGTCCCACTATGAAGACTCAAGTTCCAAGCCCCCCAAGACTTCCTGCTAGCAAGCGGAGCAGAGGAGGCCCAAGGAATAGACAAATCCATCTGGAAGGAGTGTGGTCAAGATCTTGGCATCCAGAGTGGAGACCATGACAACCACCAAACCTGGGAATGGCTTTGGCATGGAGTGCGGGTGGAAACTGGAGGCGCGGAGAGGATTCCAGGGGAAGATTTTGTGAAATGTGGAAGTTCAGTGAGTACACGGTTTTTATGACTCGGGACCATGGCTATGGCTGAGAACTTAAGGAAACCTGGGCGAACTCTACAGAGAAACCAGAAGAAAGGAGCCCTCACCGGAAGCGGAGAGCTTCATCGCCACTAGCAATCTGCTGGGAAGGAAGATCCCTGGTGAACTGAGTGACCCATCTAAGAACACTGAAGCCAGGGTTAAGTGTTCACCACCTTCCTAGTGACGATAACCAATATCAACGCATTTCAGTTCTCACGTGGCTACAGCCCAATACTTGACACACATCTTAAAGAGAATGCACATAGTTTATCTTATGGCTTTGCAATTTCTGTCCGTCCATTTCTAGCTCTGTTGACTTGGAACCCGTAGTGAAGTGGAGCAGCACTGTGGTAGACAAGGCGGCTGTGCACTTCATGGTGGACAGGAAGAGAGAAAGACAAACTAGGAGCCAAGTATCAAAGTCAGGCCCTAATGACCACATCTCCCAAAAACATGCCATCTGCTGAGGACTAAGTATTTTACAGGCGAGCCTGTGTGCGGTAGTTTACTCTCAAACCACACCAGCCTCGTCTGTGGAAGACTGAGTGATACCTATTCATTGCTGTCAGCTTTAGGACATCTGGAATTAACCAGAACCCAAATGGCTAGGCACACCTGTGAGGGTTTTGTTTCTTTCTTTCTTAAATAAGTCATTGACGTGAGAAGACACACTTCTATTTCAAATCTCTCAGGTGGGAAGACCCGTCTTTCCTCTGGGCCACACCTTCTGATGGCAACTTATCTAAGGACATGAAGAAAAGAGAGTACCCAGAGGTCAGAGTGCCCAGAGGTCAGAGGAGTGCCCAGAGGTCAGAGTAACCAGGAGGCAGAGGCGAGGGTGAGGCTTAGGACCTCCAGCCAGGGCTGTGGCAGTCCCAAGGGAGGACCACGTTTACCCCCAATGAGTTTCAGGACTGCCTGAGGGTCTACGGGCTGCCCACACCCCAGATTCTGGGCAAGAACAGCTAAGGCCATTATCCAGAAGGGAAACAACTTGCCTTTGTGGCTCCTGAGTAACACAGGGAGAATGACAGGAGCCAGACAGAATAACAGAACACACCTTAGATACAACAAAAGCAGAGGGGAACTGTGCAGAGCCCTCGGCAAGACAGAGAGACTGGGAAAGGTGAATAAGAACTAAGTCAAAATAAAATGTCAACATGAGGCCTATTTCTTTGAATCCAAACAAAATTTATTAGAAAAAGTTGGGGTAAGGAGCTGGTTCTGTTACTGATGCACTTGCCGTGCAAACATAAGGCCTGAGTTTGGTTCCTCACAACACACATTTAAAAGTCTGGGTATGGTGGCACAAGCTTGTAATCCCAGCGCCAGGTAGGTGGGGAAAGCAGCATCCCTAGAACTGAAGGGACAGTCAAGCCAGGCTACTTGGTGGGGTTTCAGTCCAGTGAGAGGCCCTGTCTTTAAAAAAAGAAAGAAAGAAAGAAAGAAAGAAAGAAAGAAAGAAAGAAAGAAAGAAAGAAAGATCGAGGAGGGAGAGGGGAGGGAGAAAGGAAAGAAGGAAGAGAGAAAGAAAGGAAGTGTTTGTGTGTGTGTGAGAGGGGGGTGGGGAGGGAAGGGAGGGAGGAAGGAAGGAAGGAAGGAAGGAAGGAAGGAAGGAAGGAAGGAAGGAAGGAGAAACTCATCTAAGCAACAACCCCCAAAGTTGTCTCTGGCTTTGTGATGGCTCATCTTGGCATCAACTGACCACATCTGGAATTAACTAAGACCTAGGCAGCTAGGCACACCTGTGAGGGATCTTTCTTGGGCTCAATTATTTGAGGTCATAAAACCCACCCTAGATATGGGCACACCTTCTGGTGGCAGCCCAGTAAAATGATGTGGAGGAAGGAAGCCTACGGTTTGTGCCTGATTTCCCTCACTGTCACTGGCAAGTTCATCTACTATACTGCTGAAGCACTCCTTCTCTGAGGTTAGAGGCTCCTTCCTCCAACACAGATGCAAGCTGGCAGCTTCCTAGGACATGCCTGGTACCCTAGCACTGGATGGGAATATTAAGACATCCTATCTCATGGACTGAGCAACTATCAGATCTTTGGCCTTTTCATTAGTAGACAGCCATTGTTGGAATATCCAAACCATATCCTGAAAGCACTCTAGTAAATGTATGTTTGTACATATGTGTGTGTATGTATGTTTGTATATGTGTGTGTTTCATTCTATCGGTTCTGTTCCTTTAGAGTGCACTACTAATGCATACACGCATGCAACCTTCTCTCACTCTTGGTACAGGGGCCACTTCCAGATGAGAAGAGTGTGCAGACTTAACTTGGATAGCAACATCCTAGACTTTGAGGAAGAGCTGTCGTGAGGTGAGATTTGGGACAACGTTACGAGGGACCGCATGCATTTCGAGTACAGAAGGGATGTAAAGATTAGAGTCTGAAAGTTGAACTGTGATGCCAGTCAAGAGGGCCTGTTAGATTCTCGCCCTCCTCTGTCTCCTACTACAATGTGCCACAAGTGGTCAGTGTGACCAGCAGTGCCTGGTGCTGTACCACTGCCAAGGCTGGAGCATGAGGACTCCACGAATCCTCCATTGTCTTTCAGACTGTGCTGTAGGAGCAGCAGGCACACCTGTGAGAGGACCCAAATAGTGAGACATCAAAGGCCCCCCAACAGCCACTATGGATCCTGGAGGTGGATTGTCTTGCTAGGCCGAGGCTTCACACCACTGCAACACCACCAAGCAATGGAAACTCCCCG
Source organism: Micromys minutus (assembly GCF_963924665.1). NCBI lineage: Eukaryota > Metazoa > Chordata > Mammalia > Rodentia > Muridae > Micromys > Micromys minutus. Next base: position 2,322,934 of record NC_137972.1, read on the forward strand.
AGAGACACTGAGACAGAACCATCCAGCAAAGTCACTCCTGGGTCCCTGGCCCTCGTGAAGAATGTAAGTAACAAACATTGGCTAACCGACTTGGTGAGGTTCAGAGTGAGTTGTTACCGGCAATACAGATGCAGAGCCCATACAGACAGCTTAATCGGATAGCATGAGTGTGCACGTGTGCATGTGTCCGTTTACCTGCGCATGTACCTGTGCCATTTTGAGGAGTGCAAATGCACGTGAGAACACAGGAAGACTGAAGGTCTCCTAAGGTGTCTTTTCTATTCGGTATGTCTGCTTTATTTATTTATTTGTTTATTTATTTATTTATTTATTTAGAGACAAGCTCGCTGAGTCTGAGCTCACTGGTCGGCCTACACTGGCTGATGAGAAAGCTCTGGGAGTCTCCTGTCTCTAGCTCACAAGCACATACACACTGGGAGTGAGGCTGCACTCAGCTTTTACATGGGTGACAGGGATGCAAGCTCAGGTGTGCCTGCTCACACAACAAGCATTTAGCCAACCAGACCATCCACCTGGCCCCAGAAACATTCTTAGTGTGGTAACAGTGTAATAAAAATGACAGCCATCTGTTCTGGTAGTTATATGCAGTCAGGCATTGCTTATGGATGGGATGTAACCTAAGAAATAGCGTCAGAGGAGTTTTCCCACCTGTGAGTATCAGAGAGCATCCTCACACAAACTCAGATGGCTACAGCATCTGGAGGAAATAGGGTCTTATGGGATGGCTACCCCATCAGTGGCCTGCCATGGACTGAGCAGGACACTGCGTTTAATATCTAATGGCATGAAGTATAGTCACCAAAATTTGGTCACTGTGTGTCCCTCACTCCAAGAGACATAAACACCAAGAAATGATTTCTAGAATCAAGCTATCATTACCAGAAAAAGCCATTTGCCACCTGTTAGTTAGTTTTCAAGGGAGTGCCTATCACTGTGCAAAGAGAAAATTTATGGATAGATTTGGTACCAAAACAGCTCTGTAATTGAAGGGGATGGAGCTGCTACTTTCCTAGTTGCTGTGTGAACATTCCTAACAAGAGCAGCTTAAGAGAGGATGGGTTTATCTGGACTCACAGTGTGGAGAGATGCTGTCCATCAAGTCTACCATGGTACTGGGGCAGGGAACAGTTAAGACTCACATCTTGATGGGCCGGGAAGAGTGGAGGAGCAAGGACGGCTCTAGACCTCAAAGGCCTGTCTGCACAACCTTCCAAACCAGCGACACCATCTGAAGACCAGTGTTTTAGCATGTGAGCCTGTTGGGAACGCTTCATACTCAAGCCACAAAGAGCAGGAAGGTAATGTGTGTTTCCACAATCCCTAGACCTGGAGTCAGGTGGGTACTGGGGCGAATCCACTCACAGCCACAGAAGACAGAGGGACAAAAACAGGGCATTTGGATCACAGCAGTTTAATCAATGGGTCCGCAGACTGGAGACGGAGTTTTCAGACCTAATAGGACAGGAAGTCGGGTGGAGCCGGGAGAAGGAGGGACGCTGCAAGATTCTAAAAAGAGTGAAATTCTGAGTCACCATTTCCATCACAGTGAGGATAGAGGGGGCATCTCCATACTGACAAAATGCTGGGATGGGCTGGGACTAAATAAAGTGACAGGAAAGGGAGGGTCTTGTCAGCAGCCCTTGGTTCAGTGGGATGTGTTGACTACAGTTCAGCTCCCTCCTTGCTGAGAGCTGACTGGCGCTGGTATGCACAGTCCACATACATCCTCCAAGGGGATTTTTCTTTTTCTGTTCATTTCAGAAACCCTGTCTCCTGCCTCATTCTGACCACATTAGAACCTGGCAACATGGGACAGGGCTGGGCTTGACCCTGTCCCTGGAATAGTTGAGATGTCTCTCCTGTTCATTTTTCTCTTTCTCTCTTTTACTTCTGAGTGGGGAGCCAGTGAGAGAAGCCAGGTGGAAACTAGGGCTCTCTGTTTATGACTGAACAGGTACACCACAAACAGAAATGCCAGTGTTCTGCCCACGGCCTCCCACACACCCAGACTGCCCCAAGCCCCACCTGGAAGGACCGGGCCCTGGTAGCCAGGACGATGGTCCCACGTCTGGACTTATTGAGACCAGGCTTATTTGCTTAAGAACAACATTGGAATAGAGGCCCCTCAGAAAACTCACATTTCCATATTGGCTGGGGATTTTTGTTTACTACAAATGAGGTTAAGAAACCATTCTGTATAGTGGCTAAATGAAAAGTCAACATGTGTTCAGAGAGCCCGACAGCAACTGTGATAATAACTGCATTGATCGAATGGCAGGACCTTCTTCCCCTGAAGGCACCTGGGAGAGGGGGAGGGGGGTCATCCTCTCCATCTCTCCAGTGAGAAAAAGTGTTGCACATGGGCAGCTTAACTGCAGGTGGCCACTCTGGGGCACCGTACAGGGCTACAGTAGAAGGTGCCTGTGCTCTTCATTGTTGCTGGAGCTTTAAACGTGTATATATTATTTCTATGTATCTGACAAGAGGTGGCAAAAACGCAATTCAATTTCTTTCTATTTTTTATTCAATGTGTGTGTTTAGCATGTGTACAGAGGACCTTTTGGGGAAGTTGCTTCTCTCTACCATGTGGGTCCAGCATCAGGCTTTCTGGGAAGCACTCCCATAAAACCATCTCACTGTCCCTATGATTTGTGTTGTTTGTTTTTGAGATGGGATCTCATGTATCCCAGGCTAGCCTCCAACTCACTATGCATAACCAAGGATGACCTTGAACTTCTGATCTTCTTGCCTTCATCTCCCAAGTGCTAGGATCACAAGACTGCTCCACCAAGTCTGGTTTATTCAGAAACTTAACCTGGGGCCTCATGCATGGCAGGTAAACTCTTCTCCAACTGTGGTCCAGTTCCAACCACAGTTACACTGGGAAGGAGGAGTTATATCTTTAAAATATGTTCTCATACAAGCATTCAGCTATTCTAGAAAGCCCCAGGAAATCTTCAGAGCTTGACTTATCACTCTATACATTGCTTGGCTCTGTTGTCAGAAGGAAGACTTCATAGTCACTGACTACTGCCTGCATGGTGGTTGTCTCCTGAAGGCAGTGGTATGGGCATTACAAGAATAGATTGTCTTCGTACTCTCTCACCCAGACTGCAGCACGGCTGAGTATGGGGGTGGGGTACTGATTGTATGAACTAAGGTTTTCTCCATAACACACCCTTGGTCCTTTGTACTTGTAGATTCCATCACTACAGATAAAAAAGATCCTGAATAAAAATTATTCAACTCTACTGAAACTGTACTCTTTCTTATCCCACTGTACCCCTAGATGACAGTGTAGCCACTGTGTATCTCCTTCCTCCCCTAGACAACAGTGTAACTACTGTGTATCTCCTTCCTCCCCTAGACAACAGTGTAGCCACTGTGTATCTCCTTCCTCCCCTAGACAACAGTGTAACTACTGTGTATCTCCTTCCTCTTCTAGACAGCAGTGTAACCACTGTGTATCTCCTTCCTCCCCTAGATGACAGTGTAACCACTGTGTATCTCCTTCCTCCCCTAGATGACAGTGTAACCACTGTGTATCTCCTTCCTCCCCTAGATGACAGTGTAACCACTGTGTATCTCCTTCCTCCCCTAGACAACAGTGTAGCCACTGTGTATCTCCTTCCTCCCCTAGACAACAGTGTAACCACTGTGTATCTCCTTCCTCCCCTAGATGACAGTGTAACCACTGTGTATCTCCTTCCTCCCCTAGATGACAGTGTAACCACTGTGTATCTCCTTCCTCCCCTAGATGACAGTGTAACCACTGTGTATCTCCTTCCTCCCCTAGATGACAGTGTAACCACTGTGTATCTCCTTCCTCCCCTAGATGACAGTACGGCCACTGAGTATCTCCTTCCTCCCCTAGATGACAGTACAGCCACTGAGTATCTCCATCCTTCTTTGGGCATCACTAGCATCTAGAGATGGCTTAAAGTATTCAGGAGGATGTTTGCAGGTTCTAGGATATCTTATTACAAACCTGAGAGTCTGAAGACTGTTCATTCAGGGGTGAGGAGTCTCCTTGGATACCATGGAGTGACAGAAGAATTAATTAAAGTTGTCTGAAAAAGACAAGCATCACCACCTCCTGTCACACGTGCAAGCCAGAATTTAAAATCAGACAAAATGTTGAGTGAACATCACAAAAGAACAAAAGAGCTGGGGGCGTGGCATGGTTATGACCAAAGCCCGTGTGCTTATGTGGAAATGTCACCGTGAAACCTGTTGATATGCACAATTTATAATTGTGAATTCAAAATCTCTTCTTGAGAACATAAACAAGTAGTTCTAAGTTGAGAGTTTGATGCTTGTTCAAACCGTAAGTCAAATTTACATGATGGAAGTTCATCACCAGCATAGCAACACCATACTTATGGCTATGACATGCCTCTCATTATTACCAAAATGCCTAATGTTTAGGGAATGTGTTAGGGACCCCAGACTCCTGTGGCAAAGGCAGATGTTGGGGAGCATCTTCAGAGCACCCCCAAAACTACCAGCCTCTGTTCCTCCAAGCTGAATGGTAGTTTCCAGGTCTCTGTGGCAATTCACAACTTTCCCCAGAGCATGTGTGTTACCTTGGTCACACCACAGGTCCATACACAAACACCACACATCTAGGGAAGACTATCAGTAAATATCACAACTTGACTCAAAGCAAAGCCTGAGCGGTCCCAGCTGGGAAAGCTTGTCTGGACCAATATAGATGACTAAGGAGCCCAGGAAGGTGAATCACACAGTTGATCTATCCTGTGACTCAAGGCTGAGCTCATACACCCAGGTGGCGTTGTGAACACATGCTCCAGAGGTATCAAGTGCCTCCAAACAGAGGAACCAAGGAAACAATGCCACCTCACCTCCGCTCCAAAACCGCACTCTGACCCACATGAGTTATTTAATGTCATACTGCGCTCCAGAGGCTATCTGATTTTAAGAGTAGAGAAACCGAGGCCAGGAGAGCTTGCCAGTGTCCACAGCCAAGTTCATGACCAGAGCAGGACCACTTGGCCAGAAGATATCATGGGATGTACACAGTCTGAAACGTTGGGTTGAGCCTTCCTTGCATGGCCTTTATTATGGTTTCTGTGTAGATCTGTGTACGGTGGTAACCGGGCTTTTCAGTACTTTGTTTCCTCTGTTCTACCATGGGCAAGATTTATGTCAGCTCAATTAAATCAAAAGATTGTTAGGGCATCAATGATACACACCTCTGAATTTGTCTGTGAGAGTATTTCCAGAGAGGATTAACTGAGGAACAGAAAAAAATTATCTGAGGAATACTCTCCTTCCTGTAAATGGCCATCCCATAGGCTGGGGTGGGATTCTGGACAAAAATAAAAACAACAACAACAACCAAAGAACCCAGAGAGAAAGCTTCCAGATCCTGGGACACACAAAACCAGCCTCACGCTCCCGGAAGCTGTCATGATGGTGTTACAGCATCACCTTAAATTGCTTTGCAATATTTATCAGAGAGACTGAAAAGAAAAGAAGGAAGGAAGAAAGGAAGAAAGGAAGGAAGGGAGGAAAGAAGGGAAGAAGAGGAGGATGGGGGGAAGGAAGGGGAGGGGGAGGAGGAAGAAGATTCATATACAGCCTATTCACAAACTGGAAAACATCTGAAGCTAGTGAAGCTAGTTTTATAGAGAGTACACTATTTTTCTGGCACACGCGGCTCTAAAGGAATGAGTTGTGTTCACTCCAGCCATAAGTAGTGGAGATTCTCTGGGTCTCTCAACCCCCCCCCCCAGAGGAATGACGGAGCCACAGTCGACCACACATGGCCACTGTGGCTAGGAGGCAAGAATTTGCTGGCCAGCTCCTCAACCGTGGTTTAGAATAAGCATCCCAACACCCGCTCGATGCTTGCAATTCAGATATCTACCGCTAGATGGCCGAGAATGCTGGCGACTCCGTTTGAAAGGCATTCTGGGGAGCGAGCAGGCTTTCCCCAGAGATGGTCCACGTTATAAAGTTTATAAAGTTACAGCTTTAGGTAGGAGCTGCGAGCACCACAGAAACCGGCTTTGATATTTAAGCAGAGGGAGAGGATATTAAGCCAACGTAGTAAAACAAAAGTTTATAACACAAGATCCCACTTCATTGCGGCATTTTGTAAAAGCTACCTCCTATTTTTAACCGAGGCTGTAACTGCTCTGATGGGGCAAACAGCCGTTTTCCGGTGGCAGTGGTTCGACATCTGTCTGTCTCACTGGGGTCCAACGTCTGCTGACTGCCGCCGCCGAGTGATCTCCGTTTCACATTTTCTGATGTTTAAGAGGCAAACTTATGGCAGAGATCAGAATCAATAGCAGCCTCTCCTTCCACAAATCCTGAGACAGCCTGACCACAGAGGACCTCCTCACTGGCCCGGGCACCAGGAATGGTCTCCAGGAGAATGGAAGCCCATATGTCCTGCCAGGGTGACTGTCCCCAGTCACTCACACCCCCTCCCCTTGAGCCAGTCATGAGCAAATTCTTTCTCCAAAAAACCCTTTTCTATTCTAACCCCTGACTTTTTTTTAATTGCTGAACCAGAATAAACTATGACAATAATACTTTAGGGGTACAGCTAGGGGTAGGGCTCTTATCCAGCATTCATGAGGCCTGGGTTCCATCCAGGAGGTGACCTAAACCAGTCAGGAGACTCAAAGTAGATGCATTTGCTTGTGCCCAACCCTCCTTTGGGGGCACCTTATAACCACTCGCTTGGACCTCTGTGCCCTTGGAATCCCTGGCTGCCAAGAGAATCATCCAATTCCAGTGTTTCGGGCTCTGTCAGACCCAATTTTTCATTTTTACTGTGTCATGTGATGGCCACTTGTGGACTTGGAGAACGAGTGTAAAAGAAAAGGCCTTCTTATTCTCCTCAATTGTAGGGAGCTGCTATGTGCCGCGCCCCAAAGATGGCGCCGACCTCCACCTTCTGCCGACCCGATGGCGAGCGCTCCCTGTGATAAACTACTCCTTATTTGGACGCACTTGCCTGGCTCCTTAACTTCCGCATGGTTACAACCTATCTGCATTGCCCACGTGACAGCTTATGGTTTGCCAGTCTAGAGTATTTAGCCTGCTCCTTTCCCTCTCCGGGGGCAGAAGAAGCCTGTACAAGGTTCCTGAATAAACTGCTTGAAGATCTTCCCCGGGTCGTGTCTTCCTTGCTGGTCGAGGTTGGGCGCAACACTCAATCAATAAATGTGATTTAGGCAGAGGGGCATTCACCTGCAGTGACTAAGGATCATAAGCCAGCTTGGGCACCACAGCAAGACTCTACCTCAGAAAGATGAAAGTAATCAATAAAGGAGTTAGAGGACAAGCTGACACAGGTAGGACCATTCTAAAGGGCTAACAAAAGAATATCTATCATGCCAGTTACTCAGATACCCTCGGGCCTTGTCGTCAGTAATGAGAGGGCCCTACCACAGTAAGCAATGCTTGACAAAAGTCCTTTTAAATCACATGCTTGGGAGGGGCATGGTGCAAATGCAGCCATTTTGTAGAAACAGTTTTCTCCTCTCCTCAGGGATTGAACTCCATTGTCAGGCTCAGTACCAAGAGAGTTTACTGGCCAAGCTGTCCTCTCCCAGGCCTCGGCAAAATCTTGACTGCAACAAAGTATAAACTGATTTACTGCACAGTAGTTACATTCCTGGAAAAGTCTACACAGAGTTAGGGCGTGCAAAAATAATAGTAATACTTGATGCCGACTTGGTTTGTGGTGGTGGTTTGGGGATTTTCTGAGACAGTTTCTCACTTTGTAGCCCTGGAACTAGAGATGTAAACCAGACTAGCCCAGGGTTCACAGAGATCCACCAACTTCTGCTTCCTAAGTGCTGGGAGGAAAAGTGTGTCCACCATGCCTGGCTGGTGCCTGCTGGTTAAAAAGACTTGGGCACATGATGGGAAATTTATTTTAAAAGATCAATAAAATGTTTAAAAAGGTTAGGTACTGAGCCTGGTGATAAAGACCTAGAATCTCATCACTGGGGAGGAGGAGGCAGGAAGTTCACAAGTTTGAGGCCAGCCTGGGCTACAGAAATTCCTATATCTATATCTATCCATCCATCCATCCATCTATCCATCTATCTAGGGCTACAGGACACCCTGTATCTATCTACCTATTTACCTATCCATCCATCTATCTTGAAAAATATATTGACTTAGGCTTTTTTTATAAGACTTATTATATTTTATGTATATGAGTACACTGTCACTGTCCTCAGACACACCAGAAGAGGGTATCAAATCCTATTATAGATGGTTGTGAGCCACCATGTAGTTGACTGGGATTTGAACTCAAGACCTCTGGAAGAACAGTCAGTGCTCCTAACCACTGAGCAATCTCTCCAGCCCCTGACTTAGGCTTTTTTAAAGACTTACTATTGTCTGTGCATGTATGAAAAGGTAAGTTCTGGTGCCTGTGGGATCCAGAAGAGGACGCCAGAGACTTTGGGACATTCAGAAGCTACTGGGGATTCTATACAATCCAATTCCATAAACCGCTCTGTTTATTGAAAGCCTCCAACATCTACACTGATATCAGACGTGTCAACAGACACGTTGATGGTTTCCCAAATGCCCCTCAGGGGCTGTGCTGTCCTAGTCAGGACTGCAGATTTGCTGACAAAAAGACCCAAGGAACTGAGAACAGAGAACAGTAACCGTAGTGTGTGGACATCTGCCCTTCCTGGAGAGAAGAACAAATGTCAGACATGGTGTGGCCTAACACCCAAAGGGCCAGAGCTTGGGAAAGCACTTTACAAGTATTTTTTTATATGTGTGTGTAGGTGTGGCACATTCGTGTGTGTTGGTGAATGCATGTGGAGGCCAGAAGTCACAGCAATCTACCATATCATTTGGAGACAGGGTCTTTCAATCACCTGGGACTTGCCTATTAGGCTAAGCTGGTTGGCCAATGAGCACCAGGAATCCTTCTGCTTTCTCCTGGTTGAGATTAAAGTACATGCCAAGTTTTTACATGAGAGGTCTGGGGGTTGAATAAAGGGGTCTGTGTGCTTAAGAAGCAAGCACCCCACTGACCAAGCCACCTCTCCCCAGCCTTTGCTCTTATGAAAGGTTATAGCCTCGGAGACACCTAGAGTACCTGTCTTCAATACACAGACCCACATGGTTAAAGGAGAAAATGGAATCACACAAGCTATTTTCTGACCTACAGAGAGAGAGAGAGAGAGAGAGAGAAAGAGAGAGAGAGAGAGAGAGAAACAGAGACAGATACAGAGACAAAGACAGAGACAGAGAGGGACAGAGAGGGACAGAGAGACAGAGACAGAGAGGGGAAGAGGGGGAGAGAAAAAGAGAGACACACAGAGAGACAAAAACACAAAGAGAGACACACAGAGACAGAGACCGAGACAGACAAAGAGAGACAGAGAGAGACAGAGACAGAGAGAGAGAGAGATTAAAATGAACAGGATACACGTCACAGTTTCCCACCTTCTGCCTCCTCTTTTACTGGGAGAATATTTTAAACACCATACACTTCTGGGTCTTGCCGCCAACTCCTCGTATCTTTACATTCTAAAGCAGAGAATCATGAAGAGCTCACAAATGATGAGGTATTTAGGCTAAGCCGTCTGAACCTTTCTGGAAGTAGCTTCAGAGTTCCCATTAGCCCTTCTTATTGAATTATCTATCCTTTCAAAGTTCAAAATGGCTCACCCTAACTCAAGAGCAAATTACAGAAAGGGCCACAGGTTCAAGCATTTTTTTTAAAATCATGTTTTTAAGACTAAATTTCACAAATTCCTCATTCAGCAGCTGCTAAATGCATTTGTGTCTCCTTGGCATCTAAGAAACATGTTAAAGGACTCCTCTGCCTAAGTGACATCTCATAGTCACAGGCTTCAATGAGTTTGCTGATGGCTCCAAGGCAGCCTTTGCAACATACACACACACACACACACACACACCTTTTGTGAAGAATATCACCTCCCAGCTACCAGCATCTTAGACTCAGAGCCTATATAGGCTCTTGCCTCAGATTTCTCATCTCCCCACCCAGAAGCACCTGCAAACCAACCAGGAATCAAGCTGACATGAGAGGGGTCGGTCAGCTTTTCTCCTGGAGCTCCCACCCTGTCACAGACCCAAGCTACTTCCAGAAAATGAGACCCTTAAGATTTTGCTTTCTCTTCCTCTCTGAGTTTTACAGTCTCTGAGGTTGTGTTTTGTGTGTATGTTATGGGGGAAGGTGCTTAACTAGTAACATCAGCCTCAAGCCCTAACATGGACTCCATTGCGGAGGCAAGGGTGGAGTGTGAGCCCAGGTCCCATTGACACTGGGCTCTAGGATTAACAGACTGCTCTCTATGGGAGGAGTTTCTTCCCACCACAACCACAAGCTGAAATGTCTTCCCATGCTTGATGGGTTACATCCACCAGCAGAAAGGTGGTTTACTTTTCTAATAAATGTTTATTGAAGAAACACTATATATAAGCTGGATGATCGTGGTGGCTTTAATCCCAGCACTCAGGAGGCAGGGACAGGCAGAATCTGAGTTCAAAGCCAGCCTGGTCTACAGAGAAAGTTCCAGAACAGCCAAAGTAAGATGTTGTCTCAAAAAAAAAAAAAAAAACAAAAAAAAACAAAAAACAAAAAACAAAAAAAAAGGAAGGGGAGACAGACAGACACACAAAAGACTATATTAAGGGAGATAGCTCAGCAGTTAAGAGTTATTTGAACAGGTTCAGTTCCCAACACCCATTTCAGGTGACTCACAACCTCCAGTACCTCCGACTGCAGAGAAGCCGATGCCCTCTTCTGGACTTTGAGAGAACAGCCCCCTTGTGCACACGTGCACATAGACATACATCTAAAAAAAGAAAACACTATATATTATTTTCTATCATGAAAGTGTGGGGCTTGTTCCTTAAAATGGAGTTGTAAGGATAGGTAAACCAAACACAATTTAGAAAACTCAAGGAAACTTCAAAGAGCTTCCAGACTCACATTATAGTGTTTGCTTAACATGTTTGAGGCCCTGAACTAGATCCCAGTACTTGAAGAACAGCCACATACCTATAGTAGTGAATTAGTTAAACTATTTTATGCTCCCAGAAGGTCACTGTTCCAGCCAGCCACCTGCCAGAGCACTCTGACATGCCAGCTTAAAGATTGTGTCCAGAGGTGGATGCTCACAGCCAACCATTGGACAGAGCATGGAGTCCCCAATGGAGAAGTTAGAGAAAGGACTAAAGGGCTAAAGGGGCTTGCAACCCCATAGAAAGAACAACAATTTCAACCAACCCGACCCCCCCCCCAGAGATCCCAGGGACTAAACCACCAACCACAGAGTACACATAGGGGGACCCATGGCTCCAGCTGCCTATGTAGCAGAGGATGGCCTTATCTTGCATCAGTGGGAGGAGAGGCCCTTGGTCCTATGAAGGCTCGATGCCCCAGTGTAGGGGAATGCCAGGGTGGTGAGGTGGAATGGAGTGGGGGAGGGGGGAGAGTACCTTCATAGAAGCAGGGGGAGGCGGATAGGTTAGGGGAATTCTGGAGGGAAAACCAGAAAAGGGGATAACATTTGAAATGTAAATAAAGAAAATACCCAATTTAAAAAAAAAAAAAAAAAAGATTGTGTCCAATGTGAAGAGCCATCTGTACCGGTGAATTAGTTAAACCACTTTGGCTCCTGGAGGGTCACATGCCCGTACCTGCCTAAGAGCTCTCTGGATTTGCAAATGAAAGACACACATGCACCAGCTAATTTTGATATGCCTTGATTAACTCAATGGCTAGGCATTTCTAATCCTCCCCCTGACTAGCATACATTTTCCTCCAGTATTCCTGGCTTTACACCTTCTAAATCTATATTTTATCTACTTTCTAGGCAGCCCCCACCCCCATAGGGCTGCCTTCCCTTTCCACCTGCATTGCTGGATGCTTTCTCTCCTGCAGCTCTTAAATCTGATCCTGAGTCGTGACCATTCTCCCTCTCTCTTCCCAATATGTCCGACCTCCTCTGGGTCCCGTTCCAGAGACCCTCTCTCAGACTGGAATCCCACCTTTCCTCTCCTGCTCAGCTACTGGCCATCAGCTCTTTATTAAACCAATCAGCAAGTAAGGAAGGTGTGTGTTTATCAAATACTGAAGCAAGTGGTGAACCATAGAACAATGCCAAAAATCTGGCTCGTTCTCAGCTCTCTGCTGGTACAGAACTGACAACTGAGTAACACAAAGACAACTTTCCCACAATATACAAAAATGTCACCCCAACATAAATAGATGATAGATAGATCCCCTGCAGCTGGGGTTACAGGTGGTTGTAGTCTGCCTGAGGTGGGTGCTTGGGAACAGGACCTAGGTCCTCTGTTAAAGCAGCAGGTACTCTTCACCGCTGAGCTTCTCCAGCTCTTTATTAGTAACTTTGTAGCGGCTTCATTAAGACACAGGCTTGCAGCCAAGCTAGCATGCACAAAGGCCTGGGATGGCTGGCACCTTACTCTGTTAGTGATAGCTTGTGTGGGTTACATCCCTATGACCTGCCAGAAGTCTGCCTGGTGAAGTCAGTGGACTTTACATGAGCTTCTGCTCCGTTCTGGCTATGGTTCCATAAGCAAGCAGATATCCTTGTTCCTGCTTCTCAAATAAACCGAGGCCTAGGAAAAGTGGGTCCCCCAACCCCTACTGCACAGCTGGGAATCAACAGAATAAGAAATGCCCCAGACCAGCCTTGCTGGCAAAGCTATGCTCTGAAACCCACCTGCAGCCAAAGCCAGCAGAGGGCTAGATGCGACAGCCGGGCTAGGGAGATGGCTCAGTGGTTAAGGGCATGTACTGCTCTTCCCGAGGTCCTGAGTTCAATTCCCAGCAACCACATGGTGACTCACAGCCATCCGTAATGGGATCCAATGCCCTCTTCTGGTGTGTCTGAAGACAGCTACTGTGTGCTCACGTACATAAAATAAATCTTTAAGAGAGAGTGTGTGTGTTTCTGGTGTAAAAGTAGGTCCTCAACTAGTGTTAGTGTTTTGTGTCTGATATTTTCCTCTCCACCATTGTGTTGTGAGTGTATAGTACACAGTTAATCACTCATTCATAGATTGTCAGAAACTAATAGCCACCCATGAGGAGCTGTTTTCCCTAATATCCCTGGACCTAGGAATCTACGAATCACACTGTCTTTTGACACAGTAGCTGCCACAGATGCCAGGAATAAGGTGTGCATACCAAGTAATATCTTTTGAATATGCACATCCATGTTTGCCCACATGGGAAGCAACCAGAAACTGCTCAAAAAGGGACTGACCAGGCCCATGGCTAGAGTCACAATTAAGTCAATATAAAAGCAAGGAACCATGTGTTTCTACTTTCCTGGAATGAAGGGACACTGTCAGGAACAGAGAGGTGATAAGTGGCACTGTTGAGTGGGGGGCATATGGCCCATGGAGGTGCAGCAAGGCCTGGGGACAAGGGAGATGCCTCTGGGGGGCCCATGTTGGGAATCCCTTCCCCCCCCCCCAGGGACCAGCCACAGGACCATATAGTACAGAATAGAGTTTATTCAGGTCATGGGAGAGTTAAGAGAATGGTAGAGGCAGAAAGAGAGGGGGATGGGTAGAGGCCGGCCATGAACACATGGAGGGAGGGGGGAAGGGAAGGGGAAGAAGAGGGGTAGGGATGGAAGAGCAAGGCTGCAAGAGAGCAAGAGCAAGAGAGGCAAGAGAGAGGAGGTGGGCAAGCAGCCCCTTTTATAGTGTCAGGTCACTGGGGCGGAGCATACCTGGCTACTGCCAGGTAATTGAAGGGTGGAGTTTACAGAATCCCAACAGGCCCAGCACACCAGCCAGGCTGACACAGAGAGGTACCAGCAATGGTGCAGCACACCGGCCAGGCTGACTCTGGCCAGGAATCCAGGGACTCAAAGATGATGACACACGGGCTGAAGACTGACCCACAAATCCTTAGAATTCAGCCCCCTCCCAACTTCCCAGCAGATGATCACAGACCCCTCCATTTTGAGCTCCACCCCCCAGTGTCCCCCCCTTTGTCTCCTGGTTCCAAGCTTTGCTCATCACATATACATCAAAAGCTGATTGAGAACTATTTTATTTGAAGACAATTCCCTTCCATAGTCCAAAGGAACAAAATGAACACAGCTCGTGGTTCACAGGTGTCAAACGCAGAAACACAGTTATGGGTGTGTGGTAATGCTGATGTGTGTTTAAGCCACACTCCAAACTTTCAAACGAAGAAGGTGTCAGTCATAACAGAGTGTAACTAGAGGATTATCCTTTTCCATAAAAATAACTATGTAAGAAAACACCGGAGGGACAGAGAAACACCCACCCTGAAGTGATACAAGTCACATTCTCCTTTGACAGGCCAATGACAGGCTACCAAAAGCACCAGCCAGCCCTACGGAACAATGAGCACCCTGGGTTCTTCGGAATGGACCCTCTTCTTCATTTCACGGGCTTCCTGTAGGAATGAGTGAATATGGCTATGTTAAGTGGCAGTCACTAGATACTTCCTGCTCTGTCCCCAAACTAACGAACGTGAAGGCAAATGTGTGTGATAAACCTGGGGTGGAAACCACAGCCATCAGCAAGGCAAAACTCAGCCAACCTCAGTGACAAAGAGTCCAAGGGGGCATTACTGAGCTCTTCCACAGTCATGTTCTAAAGGCAAAGGTGTAAATGTACCAGCACTGAGCTTGCTCGTGCCAAATCTTTACCTGCTCTCCCTTCTCCTTCATTAGAACAATCTGTGGGGCTACAGTGCTGAGTGGGTTAAAAATAAAACATATCCCACATCATTTCTGTGTTTTCACAAATTTCCAAGTGCAAGGATTATAAAAAAAAAAGAGTTAACTTTAAAAAAATAGCATACAGTTAAAAAAAAACTGAAACATGGGATATGATGTTCAGATTTAAGGACAAACTCTTGAGGTTATTATTAAGCCACAAGGCAGTGGGCGGATTGGGCCACCAGACTGAGTCTAGTGTGCCTGACTAAAGTGGGCATCTCTGACAACACCAGGACTGAAATGAGAGCACACTGTCACGGGGCAGTGGCTCAGTCACTGTCTCCAGGCTAAGCTCCGTTTCACACCAACACTCAGTGTTTCTGGTCACCAAGGGATGGAATTGATGTAGCTGCTTCCAGAGATCAGAGCTCCCTTTACACTGACTATCTCTGAAGTGGGGGCGGGGAACTGGCATTCACTTCACTCTGCTGGGCTGGCAGGGATGTCAGGTACCACTGACTGACAGCAAACCCTGACAGAGGGAGTGTACACACAGACTCCGCACTCCTTAGCAAGGAGAAGATATGATCCTTGCTTCCTGATCATCCTTCAGCATGATCCCTTAGCTGTGCAGCCCCTTGGGCCAGCAGTGCCAAACTCACTGAACACCTTGACAAAGACATCAGGGCCCCTTCTATTTGCCTCTTTGGCCAAACAGGCTTATAACTTTACCTGGAAATCTGAGGACTGAAGCCCTAATGCTCTATAAACAACTGTTTGTTAAAAAGAAACATTTTCCTCTGTCCTCCCAGAATAGTTACAGTATCCTCTCCTTCCTTCGGCTTCAATGGAAACCTAAGGCTTTTTAAATTGCTTGGGTTCCTGGCTTTAGAAACAACAGGAAACAGCAGGGTCAGAGTCTCTTTGGTTTCACGCTTAATCTTAAACATTTTCTGTTTCTTGCCAGCATCCCTGGCCTTCTGGGTTCTTTGACAATATGTCTTAGCTCAGACTCCAGACGTTAAGGTTTCTCACACAGTCCCCTCAGAACCTTTCTGGTGCCAAGGGGAGAAGCCTCTCAGAGTAGGAGGCAGGCAGCTCCCCTCAGACTCATCCCAGGGGTGGGTAAGGCAACAGAGAATAGGAAGAAAATACAAAGTATCACATAAGGAGTTGCCTGAGGAAGAGAATATTTTCACGGAACACTATCATCCTGGATGAAGTCTGCAATTGGCACCAGCTGAACTCCCAAGTGCTCTCAGAATGCCCAGACAGGTAAAGGACTCAGGAGGACAGATGCCATAAGACCCATCTAGTTCTCTGACATGTCACTCCTCTCCAAGCATAGCTGGCAGCAAGAACAACAAACCTCTGTTGGGAGTCTGTGCAAACACGCATAGGTATATACTGCACACAGGCCGCATCTCAAGCCTGGGGTGAAAGCTTCCTGGGTGTCAGCGTTACAACTTCATTTGGTCCAAGAATCTAGTTGCTGGCATTCGGAAATACGTCCAAAGATGGTCATCAGGAAGAGAACTAGTCAACAGGTCGACACCAACGATGTGCTTTTAAGATGTGTTTTCTTTTTTTTCACAAGAAAATTGCCCATCTTTGTCCATTGCTAACTCAGCAGCTCATCTCCTCTGAATATTCAGGACTAGGCTGCATAAAACGAAGGTCCATAGCAACAAAGCAAGTTAGATTTTTAAAGTGCACTGATCAAATTATAGACTCCCCCAAATTCAATCCTACAATGAATATAAATTAAATCTATTATATAAGTACCCTTTGGGTGGCGATTTCAGTGTGGGGTTTTTGGTTTGGTTTTGTTTTTTTTTAAGAACCCAGCAAACAGTCTAAAAAGCAATACATAAAGGCAGGCACGGTAGCCAGAGGCTGAGGTGAGAGATTCTCCAGTTTGGAGCTATCCTGAATTGTAAGGCAATACCCTGTCTGAAGAAGGGGGGTGGGGAGGAGAAAACAGTGTTTGAAAACAGATGTGGCTTAAAAATGGCCTAGAAGCTTCTAACAGCATCCTAAGCAGGTTGTCTCCATGTCTCAAATAAAGACAAACAGAGCTTCTAAACAGTTGTGCAAACAAGAGTTTCGTGTCTAGGCTCCAAGGCTGTGAAGAAACCCTGAAGTGACTCCCTCATCAACACTGAAGACCTATTGGGGGTCAGCTTCCCACACCCCACGCCCAGCCACCAGGAGGGCAGCTGTGCCGGGAGCCAGCAAGGGTCCGCCTGCAGTTCTTATTTTCCTATGAAGCTTTAACTACGCGAGGTGGCTGCCCGCTGCTGGTGCAGAGATGGAGTCTGGTTCGTTTAGCTGACTCCACTACATGACAGCAGCTGGTTGCAGCAAATTCTCTTCAGTCAACATTCCTGTAGGTAAGGACCTTGTTGCCGTGGCTGTAAGTGCTGGAGATTAAACCTGGGGGCCTCTTGTGCAGCTAAGTGGGCCCTTGAGGCTTTTAAGAAACATAGATCCATGATTGGCAGGTCCTTAGGCTACTCACTGCTGTAGGCACGAGCTTCGAGGTCAGCGCCTCACACCAATTCAGAGACGCCAGCAGAGGCCATTCCACACTGGTAGAGAACATCTCTCCTGCTTTCTAGCACCGCATTGGCTACAGCCATGGTTCCCTTAAAAAGGCAAAACACAGCTGCACATCTAAGGCTAAGATTGAGTTAGAAGGAAACTTGATGTAAATGTGCAAAAAAGGTTGGGTTTTTTTGTTTGTTTTTTATCTTGAAACAAGAACTAAGTCAAACACATTCAATAAAAGAAACTCATAAAGGCATCTTCTTACTCAGTACCCCTCTCACTTAAGACTCAATTTATAAAATGTTTATAGAAATCTTCTAAAAACAACGACCTCACTAGTCTACTTTACACGGCATTCTCAATCACACGGAGACTGGAAAAGGGACTGAGAATGTGTTTATCCACGTTTCTGGACGGACTGGCTGCTTGTGTGGGTTCCCTGTCTGGTTTTGTCCATGTGGCAGCCAAGACAACTGTAGCTTGTGGGCCCTAAGAACAGCTGGGAAGCAGCCAACACAACATCAGGAACTCACTTAGAACATTAAAGACTTTTTTAAAAAGGTAATTCAAGTGTGCACAAAGTTTATAAATGATGACATAATTTCTAAATGGCACAAGGCTGGACACACTTGTTGGAGGTTTCTGAAAGCAAATACATGATAAAATGTTTGCCCAGACAGACTGGGTGACAAGGGAGCCGGAGGCTAAGGAGGTGGACGGATCCTAACGTTCGTCAAACCAACTTATCACCAAAAGGAAAGTCCCTACTGACAAGATCTCAGGTGACCTGAAGAAGGAGCATTTTTAAAGTCATCTTTTCGGGACTAGCATGAGGCCCTGGATTCCATTCCCAGCAGGAAAAACACAGAACAAACCATTACTATCATCTTAGCTACTGACTATAGCCTGTACAAAGCTGACCCCAGCAGTCTACTTATTAATGGGGAGTTTTAGTTGTTGGCCCAAGATTGTTAGGTTTGGATGAATACTTTTCCTGCCATTTGTTCCCATGATACAAAAAAAAGCAATCTGGAAAGAATACGGTTGGTCTCTTTACCCTAAGTTTTCAAGTAATTAGTTCAAGAAGCTTATTTACAGCTGAGCCACCTACATACGTGACCTACGTTAGCCCGCTCGTCCCTTCAGGACTGTTTTTTTTCTTTCCCCTTGAACCAGATTTTTCTTTTAAATACTGTGGAGTCCAGTCAGGCCTCTGCCTTATTGGGCAGATAGAGAGAGGAAATCAACAGGTTATGTCCGAAGGCTGGGAACCGCCGGAAGGCTTCCCAGCTGTCGGCAAAGATGTTGTACTTGAGAAACACTCGGTGCTCCAGGCTGGTGGACAGGGTGACGTCCCTGCTCATGATGTAGATGCCGTCATTGTGCAGTGCGCACGTCAAGTTCAGGCCCGATTTGGACGTGTTCTCCTTCAGGTAGAGCCACTGCCGAGTCACCGTGTTGTAGGACTGCACGGTCAGCATGTCCTCACTCTGGCTGCTCCTGCGGTTGGGCCCCAGTTCGTGGAGACACCCGCCCACGATGTAGATGGTCTCCTCCACGGACACCATCTGCTGCTTCCGGATATGGACGTCACAGGTCTCAAACAGCGTCCAGAGGTCAGCGGAGGGGCAGTACT
The DNA here is from genome assembly GCF_963924665.1 of Micromys minutus. NCBI lineage: Eukaryota > Metazoa > Chordata > Mammalia > Rodentia > Muridae > Micromys > Micromys minutus. Next base: position 2,341,864 of record NC_137972.1, read on the forward strand.
GCAGGATGTTCATGTTGCGATCTGAAACACAAAAGAGGCCAGGTGATGCCACCCAGTCAGTGGGGAGACCTTCTCCTGCACACACCATGTAGCCGTGAGCAGCTCAAGTTCACTCAGAAAGGCAGGGGATAGAGAAATGGTTTTCTAAGCAGAGGGGACAGAGGTCATCTGGATTCTCCCCACTACCTTCTTCCCAGGCGCTCCCTTCTCAGGAGAACCTCAGAACCACAAAGCCAGAAGCCAGGCATGGTGGCTCACACCTATAGTCCCAGCACTGGGAAAGCCTAAACAGGAGGATGTTGAGTTGAGGGCAGCCTGGGAATAGGCAGCTTTGATTCGAACACAACTTGCAGATGCTTCTTTAGACGATAGCTATGCTAAGTCGCTATACCTCAGAGCAAGACCCCATGTCTTCTGAGGAAAGAGTTAACCTCAGCAAACCCTGAGTGCGGCCTGCCTCAGGGGCACCCTCACACCACTGTATCCAATTCTAGGCTTTAATAGGAAGCTCTGGCCACCAGAGGTTTGCACCCCAGTAACTTTACACAAAATGGAAAACCCATGCCACAAAGCTTACTCCTCAGCAAAATGGTAGGACATCTACCTGGACAACCAGATGACCCCCAAGACAGGTGTCCTACCTGGTTAGACTTGAACAAACAGGATTCACATCACGGAAACAGTGCTATCTGGTTTGTTGTTTGTTTGTTTGTTTGGTTGGTTGGTTGGTTAGTTGGTTGGTTGGTTGGTTGGTTAGTTGGTTGGTTGGTTGGTGGGGGGAGTGCTGTTGGTTGGTTGGTTGGTTGGTTGGTTGGTTGGTCGGGGGGGAGTGCTGTTGGTTGGTTGGTCGGGGGGAGTGCTGTTGGTTGGTTGGTTGGTTGGTTGGTTGGTTGGTGGGGGGGGAGTGCTGTTGGTTGGTTGGTCGGGGGGAGTGCTGTTGGTTGGTTGGTTGGTTGGGGGGGAGTGCTGTTGGTTGGTTGGTTGGTTGGTTGGTTGGTGGGGGGGAGTGCTGTTGGTTGGTTGGTCGGGGGGAGTGCTGTTGGTTGGTTGGTCGGGGGGAGTGCTGTTGGTTGGTTGGTTGGTTGGTTGGTTGGTTGGTGGGGTGGGGAGTGCTGTACAACCCTTAGAACGCCTCATGTGACATCGCTCTCCACCGTCCTGCCTGCCTGAGCAGCCTGCCCCGCACTGCAACCTGCTAAGCCACAAGATCAGCATTCAGCCCGACAGCCTTAGACTCTCAGACAGCTAGAGAATACCTGACGACAAAAGACAGCTCCAGCCCCCTGCCCTCTGTGTCTTAGCCAACCCTAAACCATGCCAAAACCCAACAGATTCACTCACAGACCCACCTTCCAGACGTAGCGCTCAAAACCCATCAAAGGCCTGCCCATGGTCATGTGGATAACAGTCAGGATCAGGTGAAAACCTTTTCTGTCATTATTTTTTTCAACTAATAACTACTCTTTTTGAGGTATAGTTTGGGGGGAAGAGCCTGTCTTACCATCTACTTGAGAGGCTGAGGTAAGAGGATTTCAAGATCAGGGTTTGCCTGTGCTACAAAGTGAGTTCAGAGCCTACACAGGCAACTAAATGAGACTCCACCTCGAAGCACATGTAAAAAGCAGGCTAAGTACCTAGAGTATCTGCTGTGTGCGCAAGGACCCAGGGAAGTTCCCAGTGTTGCAAAATAAGGAAAACAGAAAATAGTGCTTGGAGCTTCAGCACACAGGACTTCACTTTTCTCTTTTTAAACTGACTTTTAAAACATTTTTTTAAAGATTTATTTTACTCAAATGAGTACATTGTAGCTGTCTTCAGTCACACCAGAGAGGGCATCGGATCCCATTATAGATGGTTGTGAGTTATCATGTAGTTGCTGGGAACTGAACTCAGGATCTCTGGAAGAGCACTTGGTGCTCTTAACCACTGAGCCATCTCTTCAGCCCCCCTTAAAACATTTCCTTCTCTAGAAAAGCATAAATGGTCTTAGCCACAGGGCAGGAGGGGAAAAAAAGTAAAGTTATTAGCAACCTCCAAAAATGAAGTTTTTGTTTGTTATTGCTAAACAAACAACAAAGACTGTGAGCTGCAAACAGAGGAAACAGCTCAAGGTCTGGAACCAGCAATAGACCAGTCCATAGCAACAGACCCTCCCATAGCAACAGACTCACCTACTGCAATGGACCCACAATAACAGAGTGACCCTCAGTTGGCAATGGACCCTCCCACAGCAATGGATCCACCCATAGCAACATATATCTATCTACCCATGGTAACCGACCCACCCACAGCAGGTGGAACAACATCACCCCACCCATAACCCAGCCCACCTCTAGCTACAGGTAAAGAGCTCTACATTTAGGCCTGGCCCCAGCACATTGGAACAGTAAACCTCTTGCTTTTGCATCGATCTCCAATCTCTCGTCTCATTCAAGGGAGTCTCCAGGTAGTTAGGGCTCAATCCAAGTCTTACAGTGTATGCTGGTCCCTATGACCACAAGCTTTCTGGTCCTAGGGAACTGCCTTTCTGGTAATCTTGCGGGTCTGAATGTATCTACTTACAGATTAGATAATAAGGTTACTCTAGAAGATAGGGGTTGGTTAGTTTACCCAGGACACATGGCTGAGTCCCCAGCAAGCTCCTTTCTTCATACCAACAACATCCTGTAGGTCTTCTACAATCTTCTGATGCAAACTCCCTCTCCCCCTTCACTGAGCACCGGCTCAGGCAGCTGGCAGGTAATCTGACTTGGAGAGACAATCTTTGGTCTTTACATTTACATCCCTCTGCCCTTTAGAGTTGCTAGAATTTCCTAATGAATTCCTGCCTGTTGTTCTTGTCATTTTTTTTTTTTTTTTTTTTTTTTTTTTGGTTTTGCATTCAGCTGACCCGGAACTCACTATGTAGCCCATGTTGGCCTCAAAGTTGCAGCAATCTTCCTGCCTTAGCCTTCCACATAATAATACAGGGATGGGCGCCCATACCTAACATCTCCATCTCTCTACTGCCTGACAAAGAAGTAAAATAACCAAAATCTATTCTAAAAGTCATAGACCAGCCAGGTATGGTGACACACGCCTTTCATCCCAGTAGAGGCAGGTGGGTCTTTATGAGTTAGGCGGTACAGCAAGTTTCAAGGCAGATGGGGGTTATATAACAGAGAGACCCTGTGTCAAAACCAAAACAAAACAAAAAGTCATGAATTATTATTTAATGAATTTTTAAAATCTCTCCTAAGAAGTCAACAGGATAAGAATCCAACTTGAGTCCTGGTTTTTCTTTTTGTTTGTTTTTGTTTTGTTTTGTTTTTCTGTTTGTTTGTTTCCCCCAATTAAGAAGATCTGTTTGAAATGGGGACTACAGGAACGGTTAGGAAGTGCTGGAAAAGCCAGACTAGAGGAGGGCTAGAGAGGACAGCCAGTGCCAACCCCTCTCAGCTTAGAGCACAAACACCTATCCAGTCTACCTCGGACCGCACAGCATGATCTCTGGAATGGAGAATCCAGGATGGACATCATCCTGGGTGGCCCAAGTGAAGAAGGCACGCTAGCGGTTGCCATGAAGTTCAAAACACACAAGAAGGGTTTTCCAGGTCAAATCTACAACCTGTTTGCTCAGCCAAGGTCATGGATGAGCCAGGAAATCTACCAGGAGAACAGTGCCACCGGCAGGAGTCGGAGGCTCCTGCGTGGCAAAGAAGCTGGCGCACAAGCATGTGTCATGTCAGCCACGGTGGATTCTGAATCGCTCACTAAGACACAGAGGCGGCTCATGCATAGAATCCCAGCACCTAGAGGCTCAGACAAGAGAACTGAGCTACAGAGTTCTGCGCCACAGGCTGTGCCAGGGTAAGACCTGGCCTCAAAACGCAAACTGCATCGCCTGAAAGGAGAAATGTCCGTAGGTAAACAACCTAGCTAGTTACTTTCCTAGAAAAACAGAAACAAGGATATAGGATTTGGGTGTGTCAGATGCCATGCACGACTGTCTAAACATGTGAAATCAATTGATTGCTGAGCCCTAAGCCCCAGAGCAAATGGTGTGAAGCCCTAGCAAAGGAAAATTATCCTGATTCCCAGTGGGAACCCCGAAAGTGACAGCATTTGAGGAAGAAAGCAGCTTTTATCACACTCATCCCTCTGCAGCTGCCTCTTCTCAGATGCACAAACATACAGGCCAGCTGCAGAGAGTAGAGCCCCACCCCACCCACAAAAGCAGGTCCACATCCCCAACCTCAGCACTCACCAGAGAGACCTCACCTGAAAACAGATCTGTGGCTGTGTTCGTAAGTACACTGAGCAGAAATGGTTCTGGATCTCAAACCCAACTCCAAGCATTCATGTTAAGAGACAAAGAGAAGCCACATATGGACAGGCAGGCATGCATGAGGAAGCCACCAAAGAATGAAGAGGTGAGGAAAACTTGAACCTTTGGAGTACCCTGCTGAGAGCTTTCTCTCTCTTCCTCTTCTCTTATGTTCTACCATCTCCCAGGCTGGCCTTAAAGTATTGTTTCCCCTCCCTTTACATCCCCAGGGCGAGGATTACAGGATCACACCCAGTTATGAGTCGCCTGTCTGAATACTATATTGGTGTCTGTCACTTACGCAGTTGCATGTGTTCACCTGCAGACCCAGAGTCTCCCAAACGCAGTGATCAGCAGGGCTAGAGAGCTGTCTGCCCCTCATCACACCATGCCGGAGTGTGCACTTACTACTGCATACTGCATGCCAAACACACCAGCAACTTAAGAGTCCAATTATCTCTCTGCTTCAGCTGTGGGCTCTGCACACCAGACACAGATGTGATGCCCTTGGGCAAGAGACCACTTGGTGGCAGCCTCCTCACAGGAGGTAAAAAGAAAGGACACAGCTCTTCCCTGCATCCAGCATGACCATGATGCCTGGGGTCTCTCTGCTACGCACAGCAGCGCTGAACCTGAGGACCATCTTTGTTCCACACTACTTCTATAAAACATCCACCACACAGATGTGCAGTGCAAATGATGGAACGTGCCACACAGGCATTAATCTGGTCTAAAGAGTTCTCCCGGGTTCACACCCTTCCACCCCATGGGACATAGGAACCGGCCCCAGAGCTGGGCCTCACTCAGGGTCTCTATCTGGTAAAGCAAAAGCCGGACTTAGCTCTGATACCAGGGGAGAAGGGAATTTAGTTTACCCTTCTTTCCCAAGCTGTGATCCAAACCTCCAGTATGGACAGGTTCATACTCAGCTTCTTCTGGGCACTCCTGCCCCAGCCAGGCTGCTGCAGCTTAGGCAGAAGCAGGTGACCTACACTCACTCACCCCGGGTGGTGTATCCACCAATGACGTAAATCTTCCCCTTGCACTCGCACGCAGAGAACTCAGCCAGAGGGTTTGGCAGGGGAGCCACGAAATTCCACGCATCTTGCTCAGGATTGTAGCACTCCACGTTAGAAACGGCCTGCCCGCCGATGGCATAAAGCTTCGAATTGACGGCCACAAGTTTGAAGTTAGATCTGAAAGAAAAACACGGACCACAAGGTCAGTTCCGGGGAGGTCATGGGAGGAGTTTCGAAGTGTTCCTGCCAGAGCCATTCAGCTTGGTGACTGCAGAGGTGACTTCTCAGACTTCCAGGACTCCACACTCTGCTGAGCAATTTACAGACACAAGCAACTACAAACAGGTCTTGGTGACAAGGACCAATCTTGCTTGTGGACCTGAGGCCAGGAACAAGGCACCCCTACACTGAACTCAGTGTTCCTCATCAGAAGATGCCATGCCCATATCCAGCCAGCAGCTTCAGCCCCAAATGTAAATAACACACTGCGTCTGTCCTGGACATGTATAGACATCCCCCTTAGACGAGGCTGTGATAATTGCCTAAAGGACACTCGAGTTCTGTTCTGTTACACGCAGCTGATGTGCAGCATGTGACATTTCTAAGTTCTGACATGGAACCAATGCCCAGCCATAGTCACTACGTTCACATCGCTGTGGTCCCCATATCTGACAGAAACAACTCACACAGGACATCTGGCTCACAGCGTCAAAGGATTTCGGCCTGTGATGAGGGGGCGTGAAGAGCAGTTCTTGGTGACAGGGGCAGGAGGCTGTCACACCATAGTGGAGCAGGAGGCACAGAGGTAGAAGGAACTAGGAAGCAGCCAAATATGGCCTTCAAATCCCACCCTTTGTGACTACATCACCCCTCACCAAGAGACCCATATTCTAAATGACCCATAACCTCACTGAACTTCCTCACCAGCTGAGGAAGACGCTCCCAGGACTTCCTCACCAGCTGTGGAAGACGCTCCCAGGACTTCCTCACCAGCTGAGGAAGACGCTCCCAGGACTTCCTCACCAGCTGAGGAAGACGCTCCCAGGACTTCCTCACCAGCTGAGGAAGACGCTCCCAGGACTTCCTCACCAGCTGAGGAAGACGCTCCCAGGACTTCCTCACCAGCTGAGGAAGACGCTCCCAGGACTTCCTCACCAGCTGAGGAAGACGCTCCCAGGACTTCCTCACCAGCTGAGGAAGACGCTCCCAGGACTTCCTCACCAGCTGAGGAAGACGCTCCCAGGACTTCCTCACCAGCTGAGGAAGACGCTCCCAGGACTTCCTCACCAGCTGAGGAAGACGTTCCCAGGACTTCCTCACCAGCTGAGGAAGACGTTCCCAAGACTTAAGACTTGCGTTGGCAGGTGGGGCAGGGAAAAAGCAGGGGGGACAGGGACAGTTCAGATCACAACCCACCAAGGCTAAAAGACCACTACGCTTTCCAGGGGCATGCAGTTAAGAAAGCAGGGCTGGTTGGTTAAGAGCACTGGCTGTTCTTGCACAGGACCCAAGTTTAGTTCCCAGTACATACATGGCAGCTTCCTACCTCCTGTAGCACCAGCTTCAGGGAATCTGATTCCCTCTTCTGGCTTCATCAGGTACTGGTACCTGTGTCATACCATCATACAGACGTGTGTTAAACACCTTAGAAATAAGTCTTCAGAAGAGAGTAGAGTACAGACTCAGCCCTCTGCTTTCTCCTCAGAGAGGCTCCAGGTACAGACACAGATATAAAAGAAGGCCGTTCATATACTCAGTTGCCACATATAAATGGGGATAGCTGAACTATGGATAAAAGGGTTGCCGTCGGCTTCAGATGCTAAGTAAGAAACAGCTGGTTGTTTTGAGGGTGTCACCACTAGAGACACACAACAGGTACTTTCACACTCTCCTGCAGCACACAGGCCGTGCACCTATCAGCGGGCTCTGCCCCGGCTCCTCACATTTCAGGTCCTCATCTCTAAGGCAGGGGAATTTCACCCACTAGCTAAACACACAAGCAAGAGATGTTCTCAGCGCCAGGCCTGGCCCATGAGCCTGGATTGCTCCAGGAAGAATTACGGTAGGAAAGATGGGGTCAGAAGCAGCAAAGGCAAAGCCACAGCAGAAGCTGTGTAGGTGGGCGGTGCAGTGGAGAAGACGGGTAGAGCGATTTGCAGGTTCCTGGTGCACTTGAACTGCTCCTTTTTGTTTTCCAGATGTGAGGGTGAGCCCAGCTTCTCCATCCAGAGCCTCAAGGTCATTAAATCAATCCAGCCATGCAGACAGATTTCTCCCCATTGGCTATACTTGGGCGGTCCCCGATTCATGGCTGCTTACTCTCCCCACTGCCAATGGTCCTTAACATCCAACCATGATGCCCTCTCTGCGTGTGCAGATTTGGTGAGCCAGAGGAAATAATGTTCATAAACGAGCTCTAGATCTTAACCGGCTCAGGACGGTTTCACTTCCCACGGGTGGGTGCACAGATAGTAAAATTCTGTAGTTTCCAAACAGTGTGTGCAATTCACCCTGCATACTCTCAGGCAAACAGGTAAGAGGTCTTTTTCTGAGACTGAGGCCAAGCAGCTAAGTAAACAACTTCATCCCTCCAAGCCCAGCAAGCAAAAGCTCTCATCGGGAGAAATGTTTATTACTGTTGGCCTTGCTTGCAGGTGGGCTCGCTCCCTGAAACAAACCGACTGCTAAATTTAGAGGCACATCAACGAGGGCTCCAACTCCAGGCTTGTGTGGAGAAATCTAAACTCTATTAAACAGTTGGGTAACCTGGAACAGTGACCTATGCCTCAGTTTCCCCACCTCTGAAATAGAGTAGAACATACAGTCTGCCCTAGGAGGAGGAGCCTTGATATTGTTTTTAAGATTTTATTTCTTTAGCTATGTGCATACGGGGGTGTGTGTAGATGTGTACAGGTACCCATGTGACTATGAGCCTCCCCCCCTCCCCTTCCCCCGTGAATGCTAGGAACTGACACAGGTCCTCTGGAACAGCAACCCACCCTGTACCACTGAACCACCTCTCCAGCCTCTCTCTGCTCTTAAACTTTATTACATTACTTATTATGTGTCTATGTGCACACGTGTCTGTGTGTCTTCGTGCTAGAGGGGGTGTGCATGCTACAGTGTACAGACTGTAGTTCTGTTCCCGGAGAAGAAATGCAAAGACTGATAGCTACAGAAAATGGGCTCAGCCTGAGGCCCCAGGTTCAATTCCCAAAGCAGAGGCAGGGGGTGATGGGAGGATCTTAGAGTTCAGAGAGGCCGGGCCAAGCCATACAGAAGACCCTGACTCAAACATACGCTTAAAACTAAGTGATCCGTTGCTGGGCGATGGTGGCACATGCTTCGATCCCAGTACTCAGGAGGCAAAGGCAGCTGGATCTCTGAGTTTGAGGCCAGCCTGGAATACAGACTGAGTTCCAGGACAGTCAGAGCTCCACAGAGAAACCTTGTCTCAAAAATCAAGCACTATAAGATGTGACCTTTCTAAATACCTGTCCACAGGCTAACACTTTGCAAACCACAGTGAGGAGGGTGACACCAGAGCTGAGCTTGGTCCTTTGTGTAAAAAAAACGAACTAAACTCACTGTGGGAATGGGGTCAGTAATGACACAACCGCAGAGATGCTGGGGAGTAAATAACAAAGTAGCCACAACACCTGACCCAGAAACAGTTCCGGAGACAAAAAACAAAACAACAAAAAAAACAAAAACGCAACAGTGGCTCGCTACAGACAATTCTGTTACTGTGAAACGCCAGGCTCCTCCCCAAGCCCATCCAGGCCTTCTGTCCTTCTGTCCCCTCTGCTGTAGTGACCTCTGCTGGGGGCCAGCATGGGGATGGGAGAAACTGGAAAACAGAAACACTCATTGTGGCTCCTACAACCACCTGTGGGAAAGTCAGAAAGCAAAACTCAAAACCAATTTCAACTGTTGGTTGGAATCCGGCTGTGGAGATTAAAACAGGCCTGCTGTTTTCCTCCTTCCCTGGTCCCTGGCTGTGTGGGCTCTGCAGCCAAGAATAAAGCCTCCCAAAGTGTTCCCAGCTGTGAGTGGGGCCTCTCTGGCCTTGCTGTATTCTCACACAAACAGGACCCACTGGCCTTCACCTTCAGAGGTTAAGGAAGGCCCTAGAGACAATCTTAGAAATTAATTTTTTTTTTTTTACAAAGGACACCTGCAGTCAGTGGCCAATTCCTGCAAGCCGTCCCTAATTAAGGTGGGGAGAGAAGGCAATTTGGTGATCAAACAAGCTTTCGAAAGTCAAGAGTCAGATCTGTGTTCAGACAATGAACTGGTGTTGTACACCTGAAAGGGGGCCTCAAAAAAAAAAAAAAAAGAAAGAAAGAAAGAAAAGAAAAAGATTCTGGTACTTGAACAGCATTTTCTTTTCTAAAATTAGACTTATTTATGTGTGTGAACATACACACAGGCTGAAGCACACATAAGAGGTCAAAGGACAACTTGCAGGAATCAGTTTTCTCCTTCTAGCATGTGTGTCTTAGGCCTGGCAGCGAGTGCCTGTAGCTGACCAGGATCCGTCTCACTAACCTATATGGTCATTTTCAAGCCTGTAACTTTACACTATACCTTGAGAAGAAATGTCAAAGATACACGTCTAAACGGAGAAAGGGAGACGTGGACAGATGGGTCTGACTATATTATCATCTGAGAAAGACTTCCTCTTGCTACAGGATATAAAAGGAGTCACACACAGCAAAAAATAAAATAAAATAAAATAAAAAATAAAAAAGATAAAACTGTTTCTTACAAGGAGCCACTCAAACCCAAAGCCTAGGACTCGGGGCTTGCACGGCCAGAACTGCGTCTGTTTGCTCTGCCACGTCAGAATAAAGTGCCAACATTATAAACTGGGATACCTCATGTGGGGCCACTCCAACTTCTCACCACCACTAAAGAATAACCAGTGTGATCCAGGGTGAGGAGTCACACTCGGACACAACACCTGGTCCCCACAACTCCTACCCACACTCTACACACTGATAGCACCTGCCCTGCCATTTTAAGATTCCAGTTTTGAACCACACTTTGAAAAAAGAGAAAAAGTGTGTGTGGGGGGGAACCCATCCAATAGTGTATTAACAGGCAGAGATTCACATATCTAGCCATGTAAAACTGCCAATATGAATTTTTAAAGAGATAAGCAGGGGCTAGAAGTGTGGCTCAGCAATTAAGAGCAATGCCTGTTGCTGCAGAATACCTGGATTTGGTGCCTCACACCAGGTCCTGGCTCCCAACCATCTGTAACTCCAGTTCCAAAGGATCTGGTGCCCTCTGCTGGGACCTGTGGGAACTGCACACAGGGTGCACATACATACATACATACATACATACATACATTCATACATACATACATAAGGCAAAAATTGGCACAATAAAAATAAATAAACCTTTTTATAAAAGATAAGCCAGGAGTCAGGATGGTGGTGGGACATACTTTTAATCCAGCACTTGGGAGGCAGAAGCAGGCAGATCTCTGAGTTCAAGGCCAGCCTGATCTACAGGGTTCCAGGATAGCCAGGGCTATAAAGAAAAACCCTGTCTCAAAGATCATTTGTTTGCAAAAATGCTGTCAATAAACATCTGCAAAGAATGATGTTCTGAGGAGAGGACAGCACACTGAATATTTGCCTGCTGAGTAGGGTGACAAAGGCTCCTCATCTTGACAGGAGAGAGGACTGGACAAATCCAACACTGCTCATGAAAAAACTCTAAGTCTTTCACGAGCAATTTCACAGCCAAAACATGAAATGTGCACACACTTACCCTGCCCACCCAGAGACTCCTAAATTTTAACCTGGAACCAACTCATACATGCCAAAGACAGTCACACACAGACCAGAATGTCCCAAATACAGCACTGTTTACAAGGACAAATGGAGGCCACCAAACGCAGCACAGAATGCCACATAAACATGAACAAGACAGAAGCAGCTAGCTCACACTTTTACTCCCATTACTTGAAAAGAGCAGGAGGACTTCCTTCCAGCTCAAAGGCAGCTGGGGCTAAAGAGTGAGACCCTTTTCAAAACAACAACCACCTTCCAGAGGCCTTGAGTTCAATTCCCAGCAACCACATGGTGGCTCACAACCATCTGTAATGGGATCTGATGCTCTCTTCTGGTGTGTCTGAAGATAGCGACAGTGTACTCATATATATAAAATGAATAAATAAATCTTTTTTAAATTAAAAAAAAACAATGTGCCAGTGTATGTCTCTAATCATAGCACTCTTGATGTAAAGGCAGGAGGATAAGAAAAGCAAAGTCATTCTCAGATATACAGAAAGCTCAAGGCCAGCCTGGGATACACAAGACCCTATCGCAAAACTAATAATTTATTGGTTTAAAATAAAATTTAATAAATAAATAAAACCAAAGGTTCTATCAATACACATCTGTGAATACAAAGAATTCATGTACAGTAAGCATTAATTAGAAGAAATATTAAGTAGCGTAACAAATTTAGAGTAAAAATACATGTATATATCCCCCACTCACTTGAGAAAATGCACACACAGCTCCCCACTGAGAATGGCTAGTCACACCTGTATTTCTATAAGTATTTAGCCATTTATGATACCTAACTATGACATTCATGTATAGATACATGTAGCTTGGTCCCGAATTGACCACACAGATTTAGGGAGGGCTGAGTCACAAGGGCCCTGACCTCATCATCATACTAGCCCATGGATAGAATCACGTGACACCATGTGGAAACCAGCTGGTGGGGCCTCCTTGGAGGAAGCAGGTCCCTGGGTTGGGGAGGAGGTGAGGGATATTTTTCTTCTCTATCGAGAGTTAACCACTCTGTTCCAATATGTATTCTCCGCCATCATTCTTGACCCCAAAAACATCTCCTTCCCTGACACCTGTTTTTCCTATTGTCCCAGCCAGTCACTGCAATAAAGTAGTCTAGGGACATGTGGTGAAGTAATCCAGGGACATGTCAGTGTGACAGGATCTAGAGCCACAGTGACAAGCACTTGGCAGCCTGTGAGAAATGTTCTAGATCTCACTGAGAGAGGAAGACCTGCCCTGAAAGCGGGTGGTGTGTTCCACCATCTGGGATCCAGATGGCAGGAAAAGGAGAAAGCTGGCTGAGCAACCCCATCCACCCTCCCTGCATCCTGACTGTCACCCCAGGCTCTTACCAACATGCCTTCTCTACCCTCTTGTCCCGAAGCTGCTTCAGGTGCTTGTCACAGCGTAATTAAGGCAGACATACCCACTTTACGGCTTCTAAGGCAGACGCATGAGGAAGGAGCTAGAAGACAACTTGACCATGTTTAAAGAGCGCAGAAAGAACACTGTGAGGAAAAACAGACCAAGGATCTACAGCTAAAAAGAGAGAACGGTGAGAGGCCAGGACTGTGGAGCTGAGGACAGACTACATGCTGAGTCCACATGGACAGAGCTGGAGACATGAGGGAAGAGCAAAGACAGAACCTGGAACCTTCTAGCTCCTCTTGGAACACCACCTTTTCGAATTCAATTACAGCTCTAAAACATTATTTTAAAATAACATTTTTGATACTTAAAAATATAACTTGGTCATTTTGTTTGTTTGTTTTCAGAAAGGGTCTCTAGCTCAGGCTAGACTACAGTTCCACCTGCCTCAGCTGCCTCAGCCCTGTGATCACTGGTGGGTTGCTACCGTATCCTCTCAGTGATGGAAGTACCATATTGCAGGAGGCTGAATAAAAACACTCAGTGCCTCTGGCAGGGAGAGAGCAACACATTCAGCTCTGCTTCTCATACTTCATCTTGCCAGGATTTTCAGGATGTATTGTCATGTTTGTGTGCCTGTGTGTGTGTGTGTGCACATTTGTGTGGGTGCCTATAAAGGCCAGCGGGGGTGTCAGATATGGATGCTGAGTGCTGAACACCAGTCTTACTCAAGAGCAGCAAGAGCTCTTAACCTCTGAGACATCAGAACAAGGTATGTTTCTGCAGATAGTCTCTGACCTAAAGGTCCCTTTGTCCTGTAATAGACCTGGAAGAGACCACAGTGGGACTTGGATGGCATCACGTAGCCTGGTAAGAAATGTCTATCCTCAGCTGGGTGGCGGTGGCACACAACTTTAATCCTAGCACTCGGGAGGCAGAGGCAGAACGATCTCAGAGTTCAAGGCCAGGTTGGTCTACAGGACAGCCAGGACACAGACAAACTATGCCTCAAAAAGAAAGAAAGGAGGGAAGGAAGGAAGGAAGGAAGGAAGGAAGGAAGGAAGGAAGGAAGGAAGGAAGGAGGGAGGGAGGGAGGGAGGGAAAGAAAGAAGGAAAGAAAGAAAGAAAGATAGAAAGAAAGAAAGAAAGAAAGAAAGAAAGAAAGAGAGTGCCTGTCCTGTCCTTGGCTACTCTCTTTCCACTTCTAGGACACCAGCATTGAATCTGAGGCCTCCTAATTGCTAGGTAGTGCTCTCCCATGGACATACCTTTCCCCTACTCTTTCTGGTTTTGCTACATTATCCAGGCTGGCCTGGAATTCACTCTGAAGCCCAGAAAGAATTTTAACTTGGGATCCGCCTGCCTCAGCCTTCTAAGCAGCTGGGGCAACAGGCTCTACAAGCCCTGACTTCTCCCCAGGCCTCCTGGGCCTGCGGCCTTTACTCCCTTCTTCCTGCTGCCTTCATCCCCCAACTCCTCCTTTATCTCTATACTGCTTTCATTCTCGTCACCTCTTTTCCTTACTTTGAAGGATGGGAAAGATGGGTGAGGGGGAAAGGAACGAATCTTCAAACAGGAAGAGGAAGAAATTGCACAGTACAAGTTGGATTTTGCCATTCCCTCACCAATGACAGCCACTGACATGGTAGATGTGTTACATTTGATGTTATATGAAACATGACAGCCACTGACATGGTAGATGTGTTACATTTGATGTTATATGTAACATGACAACCATTGACATGGTAGATGTGTTACATTTGATGTTATATGTAACATGACAACCACTGACATGGTAAATGTGTTACATTTGATGTTATATGTAACGTGACAGCCATTGACATGGTAGATGTGTTACATTTGATGTTATATGTAACATGACAGCCATTGACATGGTAGATGTGTTACATTTGATGTTATATGTAACATGACAGCCATTGACATGGTAGATGTGTTACATTTGATGTTATATGTAACAGATTATTTACTGTAGAAAGCCAGTGCCATAGTGCAGGACCTTTAATCCCAGCTCTCTGAAGTCTGGATGGCAGAAGATGGCAGAGCTCAAGACCAGCCTGAGGAACATACCAAGATAAAGGAAAAGCACCTGAACACATGCAGAAGGGAGTATATACATAAGATATATGCTAATGTGTGTGTGTGTGTGTAGGGTTTATATGTGCATGATAATGCTACAGGCACACGGAAATCAGGCACCCATACTGGGGTGTCTAAGGCATCCCAGGTAGACAACAGACTCAAAGAGACAAGAGCACGCCCATTCTGTAGCTGACAGCTCCAGGTTCAAGTCTTGGGTCAAAGATGATTGCTGTCTTAGGAGGAAAGAATAAACAAAGGAAGTGAGAATGAAAAGGAAAGAGAAGAGAATCCTCTACACCATCCTGGGAGTGGATGCACTCTCTCATACTCAAGTGAGAAGGATCTAAAGTCACCGCCAGCAACAACACAATTTCCCAAAGCTAAAGTTACCAGTTACTGCTAATGTCTCCGTAATTCGGGACAGGCAAGGGGAAAAAAAGAGAAGGAAAACCAAGTTTTCTTTCCCAACAGCCTTCTCTGCAAGCACGTCTGAGACAGAGAAACCATTCTTACCTGGTACCTGAACCTGTAAGAAGACCACTAGGCTAGCTGACACACGACTTGTCTTCTTCCTGGCAAGTCCTGGGCTCACTGGGAACTCCGCCACAGGCGACAGGCCAGCAGCACTAAGAGGTGCCATCGCCTCTGGCCAGCAAACACCAGGGCAATGAATAAGGATGCAGACTTCCCCCTTGCACTTACCGCTTCTGGTTCATGGAGGCCACCTGCAACCACTCGTTGGTGGTGGGATTGTAGGAATGTGCGGCCGAGATCTCCTGGCTGGTGATCCTGTAACCACCCACGATGAAGAGGTAGTTGTCCAAGATGGCTGAGCCGTAGCCCCTAACGTTCACCAGGTCGGGGGGCAGGTTGTTGGCCAAGGGGAACCAGCGCTCCGTGGTCTCCTCGTACCTAAGCATGGACGGGGGTTCCCCCTGATACGGGTGCGGGGCCAGGGGTCCCCCGAGGAAGTCCCCCAGGGCCACCAGGACCGGGGTCCCGCGCATGCGGGCGTCCCGCAGCCTCTGCTTCAGGCTGCAGTCCCCGGGGGCCTGAGGCGGCGACAGCAGTAGCGGGAATTGCGGCTGGCACAGCACCTGGTGGAAGCGCAGCACCATGAAGCGCAGGCAGGCGTCCTGCAGGTCGGGCAGCCCGTACACCTGCGCCAGGCGGTACAGCTCCAGACAGTTGCCCAGACGCACATGCGACAGCAGCAAGCGCAGCAGCGCCGTGACCTGCAGAAAGGACGCGGCCTCCACCATCTCGGCCAGCACGCTGGCCTCGGCCAGCTCGTCCTCGCTCAGGCCCCAGCCCTCGCGCGCGCCGCCCGCGTTGATGAAGTCCAGCACCAGCCGCAGGCCCGGAGCGCTCAGGCCGCGCAGCTGCTGCACCTCCGGGCCCACCTCGGGCCGCACGGCCTCGCGCATGCCGGAGCGGTAGAGCGCGCGGAAGTAGTCGCTCAGTTCGATCAGCTTGCTCTTGCTCACCGGGTAGCAGCGGTCTTCCAGGCGGATCTGCACCATCTCCTCGGCCGACATGGCTGGGCCGCTGCGCCCGCCGCCAGGCCGCTCAGGCTCCTCCCCCGGGCGCACAGCCTCCGCCGAGCCCGGCCTGCGCTGCGCTTCCTTCCTTCCGCCGCCGCGGCCCCGGGGCTCAGCCCCGCCGGTGCGTCACTAGCCCTCGGAGTAAACGGCCTCTCCGAGTCTCTCATCCATGTGTCTGTGTGGGTTCGTACGTGTGAATACGGGTGCCAGGAAGCCAAGGGCGGCAGATCACCCTGCAGCCCGAGGTAAGGGCGGTTGTGAGCTGCCCTATGCGGAAACCGAGCTCTCCCGTCCTCCGAAGCATCAGTGTGCACTCTTAGCCACTGAGCATTTCTCCAGCACGGTGTTGTTAGGAAACAAACAAACGCGTGGGTTCGCGGTGCTGTCCCCCTGCGCGCAAGTCACTGCACTTGATTTCTAGTGTTTCCCGCAGCACCGTGTCTTCCTGGGCCGGTTAGTACTGAGAGGTTTTGGACCCGCAGGGTGAGTCAAGAGTACATTGACAGATTCCTAGAGCTAAGGAATTTATTAGAAGAGTTATTAACTCCATGGACAAATAGGAAGGCAGGCAGTGGCATGGAGCGGGCTCTGAGGAGAATTCAGACCCCAGCACCAGATTCAGCAAAGACTCTGAGCAGCAAAAGGGGCAGATGGATGGAGAGGACACCTAGATGGCTGTCCCCTCTGGGTAGCACTTGCCCGCTTTCACCCCTGCAACTCACACACACACTGCCCATCATAGCTGTTAGGAAAGGACGTTTTTCCCATGTTCCCTGGCAGGACACTTGGTTGGAAAAGCTGGATCCCAAAGGCTGTTGTGAAGCGATGGTGTCTGCCGGCATGATGTCCTGGTTTGAATTCCCAGCATGTGTACATAAGAGAGGGGCTGTCGGCCGTTGTATTCGGCAGAGTACATGCCAGGGTAAGGAGCTACAAAGTATAGAAAACATTCTAGCGAGATCTGGCCTTCCTGTGGGAAAGAGACACTGCACATAGACCTGGGGCTTGCTATACTATGTTACTTTCTTGGATACTCTGAGAATCTTGGGACACTTCCCTGTGATTGACAGGCCTGGAATGATTCCTAGTAGACTTCTGTTCCCCATCTGTCACTCTCAGCGTTTGGGGTATGAGGAGGGTTTCAGATGAGGGGCCAAGGATTTAGTGGACTCTGCAGCAAGGCAGAGTGCCACAGCTACCATTAGACACTAGGCTGGGGGCTTCTGGGAGGGCTGACTTCAAAGAGGCTGGACCTGGATCTGTCCGTGCCTCCATCAGCAACAAGGCAGGATTCAGTGAGTCACCAGAAGAACAGACTCTCAGTCTCTGGCTCTTTAGAATCTTTACCAATGGAAGCTTTTGTTTGCAGACCATAGAGACGCCTTCAACTGGTATTCTCTTGCCTTTTAAAACAAACCAAAATGCCAACCTTTGAGAATGATTCTCATTAGAAGGCAATTCAACCACGGTCATATTACCACAGTGAGGTCAGCTGGACTGGAATCCAAAATGTTACTTGACAATACTGGGCACTTGTCCTGCAAGGTTTTGACCCCTGACAATATAGTGGGGCATCTTAAAAGATCCAATAATTGTAGTAAACCACATAGTGTTCTAGAAAGCTGAGCATAAAGACAAATACACATAAACTCCTTTGTTACAAAGTAGTTAAACTATAGTTTCAAGGCTTCATGAATGAGGTGCTTAATGTCATCATACTGAGTGGATGGAGCGGTCACTGATCATTAAACACTGACAATTTGTACTCAGAGGCCTACAGCCTGGGAGGTCACAGCACTAGGGGGAGCTCACCACTGTTGCTTTGCTAAATGAATATGTTGTTGAGTTACCTTCTGAATAATTGTGTTCATATCCACAGATCTGTGTGGCCTTGGCCCAGGACGTCTCTGTCTGCAGTGAGCAGACATCTTGTTAAAGTGCTGAGAAGGAATAACTGGGTGTTCAACCCTAATCAAACTTCTGCAGCAACCCCTACCCACAAGCTCAGAAAACATGAAAAAGGGGGGCTAAAAGCACATAAGGTTAGGAGGGTGGGGAGGAATGCTGTGAAATGTGTCTCTGCAAGAATCAACGGTCACACTCAAGAGCTCACTCAGGGTCTGCACTAGATAACCAACAAGAACGGTCAACATTTCAGCAGGGTTACAAAAAACAAACAAAAACAACAACAACAACAAAAACCACCAACAGAGGGCCTGAAGTAGGAGAGGGATGTTCACTAGAAGTGTTTGGAGGAGGAATTAATTGAGGGAGAGTATGCTCCAAGATATTTTATATACATGTGTGAAACTGTCAAAGAGTAAATCCATTCTAAAAATCATTATGCAAATTAACAAGTGCATTCATATCATTAGCATTCTAATTTTTGTTTTAATGAATGGTAACTTTCTCTGCATATGAAAGAATTGTTTAAAGTAAAATTCTTTACGGTTTACGATCAGTGGATGTTTGATTTGTGCATCTACCATATACATGGGGTCAAGAAAACACTTCTCTGGCAAGATGAGCCATGTGGCACACACCTGTGAGTCCAGAATTTAGGAGGCAGAGGCAGCAGATCTGAGTTTAAGATCAGCCTGGTCTATATAACAAGTCCCAGGCTAGCTACATCTGCACTGTAAGACAATGTCTCAAAAGTGTGGGGGTTGAAAGAGAGGAAAGTTTACCTTGTGTCTCTCAAAATCAGAGTTCCCACTTCAGTGGTAGAACATTTAGCCAGCACACACAAGGTCCTGGGTCTTCATGACAGCACCAAAACCAGAAAGGATCCTATTAGAAATAGCTACCAAATGGGTGGTGGTGGCCCACACCTTTAGTCATAGCATCCAAGAGGCAGTGGCAGGCTGATCTGAGTTCTAGGCCAGCCAGGGAAACCCTGTCTGGAGAAAAGAGGGATGGGGACAAAGAGGAAGAAAGAAAGGGAGAGGAGAAAGGGGAGAGGGAAGAGAGGAGAGGGAGAGAGAGATAAGGTCCAGCTGGTGAGATGGTGGGAGGAGTAAAAGTGCTTGTTGAGGACTCCTGATGTTCTGAGTTTGAACCCCAGGACCATGTGGTAGCAGGAGAACCCAACTCTGTCAAGTTATCACTGGCCACCACATGGGCACCACAGTATGAGATGTGCGCATGCGCATGATGTTCATCAGGGAGGCAGGTCCGTGGAGTTGGCTATACTCTTACTTTATACATGGCGTTACTGGGGATGGAGCCAAATGCCCTTTGAGACTGTCCTATTTCTCCTTCGTTGTGAGCACGCTGGATTGGGGTCAGCAGGGTTGAATCCTTAGTTTCTTTCAGGCTTATAAGAAAACTACTGGCCATAAGAAACAACCAGAGTAAGTATACAATCGGTTTCCAGTTACCACAAAATTAAACATTTTAAATACATTCCTTTTTCTGCTTTTCCTTTCAAGTTTTTTTTTTTTTTTTTTTTTTTTTTTTTTTTTTTTTTTTAAGTTAAACAAGTACACAAACTAGTTTTCTCTGGAACCTGAACAAAACTGGGGGGGGGGGGTGCAGTCGTCACCAGCTTTTTAAGCCTATAGTGAACACCTCACAAAACAATGTTGTTTCTGAAAACAGAGCCTCCCTTAATCTGATGTCAAGAGACTAGGTAATTGTTTTTCTCAGCAGAACTCGGGGCTAGGGTTTCTCCCGGGCCTTAATACCTGCCAAGGAAAAGGTGTCGGTGACTCTTCACTCCTAGAGAAAGAAGAAAAGCCGAGGGGAGCATCCCTGTCTTCAGAGAGACAAAAGGGTCAGAACACCAAAACTTGCTGGTCAGGGTTCAGAGACAAGGCAACAGGGCCAGCGCTCTTCCGGGGCCCAACTGAGAAGGAACAAAAGAGGCGCCCAGATGCCAGTGCAGAAGGACGCCCCTAGCAATCCTAGCAGCCCAGGGTCAGCTCCAGCTCCCTCCCTCCAACACGGAGAGATGCGGGCGGCAGGGCTGCTGCTCCTGCTGCTAAGGTTAGGGGGCACGGTGCACGGGCTCTGCTCACCCACTGTGTTCTACAGAGATTGCTGGATCCGCCGCTTCCCGGGGCTGCTCTTGGACCTGGAGGAGTCTCAGAGGCTGGGGGCCCAGTTCCTCAAGTACTACTCGGAGAACACCGGGCAGAAGTGCAGCCGGAGCTGCTGCCTCAGGAAGGATGGTGAGCCCGGGGCTGGCAGAGCCCGCTTGGGTAGTGTCACAAGGCTGGGGAAAGAGGGAGGACCCCAAAACCAGAGCGCGAGGCCCAGAGGGGAGGGTCAGGGAGTCCTACAGGAACAGAGCACGAGGCCAGGTAGAGGGGGAGGAGCAGGAGGATCCAGGGTGGGTAGCTTCAGAGCAGGTGGTTTTGAACCAGATCTTCATGACACTGTAGAACCTGTGGTGTCCTGCTTTGACAAAGTACTAAATGGGCATATTTCTTTCAGAGTTAACTGTTTTGTTTTTGGATATATTTTATTTACATTTCAAATGTTATACCCTCTCTCGGTTTCCCTTCCATAAACCTCCCATCCCATCCTCCCTCCCCCTACTTCTATGAGGGTGCTCCCCCAACCCCCCACCCCCCCCCCACCTCCCTGCCCTGACATTCCCCTACACTGGGGCATGGAGCCTTGACAGGACCAAGGGCTTCTCTTCCCATTGATGCCCCTTTAAGGGTAAACTAACTTGATTTTTTATAATCCAAATGTTTCCAATAAACAAGGTGCTGTGACCCACAAGTGTAATCCCTATATTTAGGAATTAAAAAGGGGGCGGGGTGGGAAATCAAGAGTTCAAGGCAAGTCTCAACTGCACAGTGAGCTGAGACCAGCCTGGGCTGAGACTGTGCCTCAAAAACAAAACAACCAGAATTTATAATAATTAATTTTAAACTGTCATTATTTACTTTTTTAAAAGATGTTCTCTATTAAGTCTGAGAATCTCAGTGTTTTGACCACATTCACCTCCACTCTGACCTCCGACCTCTCCAGATCTCTTATCACCACTCACTTCTATATTCTCCTTTTTAAGAAATAATTCACAGAGTCCAGTTTGTCTTGCCCAGATTCTCTGGGGTATGACCAAGGACTGTTCCCCTAAGAAAAGGGGAAAAATAAGAAGAAAAGAAAGAAAAACAAACCCTGGCTTCCCCTCCCATGAAGCCATCAATGGTCAACAGCTCCACCTTAGGAGTAAGGGCTCAGACCCCCTTTCCGCTCCTGCAGGAAAGCTGACTTGGTTCTACACCGATCTTGTACAGCTGTGAGTTCAGGCCATGTGGCGCCTCTCTGTTTGAGATGTGCTTACTCATGTGGCCCAGTTTGAACTCACTTTTCAGTGGAGGCTGGCCTTGAGCTCTTGGCCCTTCCTGGTCCCCCATCTCAGAATCCTTAGTGCCGGGATTATAGGCAGGCACCACCAAGATTAATAGTTTCTTCTTAAAATAACTTTTGGTGGTTTCAGTGCCCTGCCTATTTTATAAGATGTGTCTCATGGGTTATAAAGCATGGGGCACACTGGACAGGAAGTTAGAGTGTGGATGTGCTATCTTCAAGTTTCCCTATAAGTGGGATTTGGGTGTGAACACCTTCAAAACTGTTTGAAGACTTTTTCAATCCTTTTAAAGCTACCTAGAAAGACACAAGAGCAACACGGTGTATTGTTAAAGCAAGGGCCTCGCCATCTTTTACCCATAATTTGATACTGATTATTCATTACAAACATTGCTAACCCAATCACATGTGCAAATTTCCAAATAAAATTTAGAGCTTATAGGAGAGTGGCCAGATTTTCAGGATCTGAGAGACTCGTCACAAGCCACAACCTTCAAAGCTAATGAGACACAAAGGACAATCGATTTGACAAAGAATCTTTCAAGAGCGCGGTCATAGACTGGGGTTTCAGTTACGTTTGCCTAGCATGCTGGAGGCACATAAGCCCAGAGTGGTGGCCCACAAATGGGGACCAGAAGTTCAAGGTTGTCCCCAGCTGTGTAATGAGTTTGGGATGTAATGAGGTCAGCTTGGGATACATGAGCTCTTGCTGAAGTAAAAGCAAAGCAGGGCCAGGAACATGGCTTAGTGGCTAAAGTGCTTGCCAGACAAGCGTGAGGTCCCAAGTTTGAATTCCCAAGCCCACTTAAAGCTGGGAACAGGAATATGAACATTTACAATCAATCCCCAGCGCCCTAAAGGGGGATAGAAGGCAGAGACGAGGGAGTCCTTACAGGCCAGCCTAAGGTATGCCACAGCCAAAAAGCAAGGCAGAAGAGGACTGACCCCAAGGCTGCCACACACGCATGTCACACTCACATACACATCACACATGCAACACTAAATGGAAAAACAGTCCAGGGCAGTCCCAGGACACTCCGCCAGCCCAGAGCCTCTGTAGCCTGGGCATTAGGTCAGGAGAGCAGAGCCCAGGCTAGTCACACTAACGCACCGAGCTGAAACATTGCAGCATACACGTGAACTATAAGGTCGGTTTCCTTCCTCCCTTCCTTCCTCCCTCCCTCCCTCTCTCCCTCCCTTCCTTTCTTCCTTCCTTCCCCCCCCCCCTTCTCAAAGAATCCTGATCCACCCTTCAGCCTCTGGAAAGCTGTGATTTTGGCTGGGCTAGAGAGATTGCTCAGTGGTTAAGTGCTCCTATTACTTTTGCAGATCTGGGCCCAGCTACCACACTGAGTGGCTCCAGGGATCCACGGGATGCACTGATGTCACAAGTACACATAATTAAAAATAACAAAAAGAAATCTTACATAAAAGGAATCCCAATAAAAATCAGTCTCTATACACAAGATGTGGTGGCTGATGCCTGTAACCCCAGAACTTGGGAGGCTGAGGCAGGGTGATTGCCATGAATCTGTGGTCATTCTGGGATACATAATAAGTCTGAATTCAAGGCCAGATTAGGCTATACAGTAAGATCCAATATTGTTCTCTTTCACACCAATGGCTTTCTTGTCACAAATCTAAATATTAAATAACTTTTTTCTTACAACTTCCTGGAACCATCCTCAGGGGTTTTGTAACCCAGTATATTAGTAATTAATTTTGTTTTATTATTTCTCTTCTGGAAAAAAAAAATAAGGAATGCTGCAGAAACCCAAGGGTGCCCCAGAAGTAAGATTGGAGCTGCGGCCCTCCATGGCTAACCCTCCAGAAGGGCAGAGCAGAGATGCACAGCACAGTGCCTTCTCTGACCTCCCCACCCCCAGCACAGCACCCTCCCTTACCCCCCCCCAGCTTCAGATGTGACACTGTACCACTGTTAGAGTGTGTATCACTGTTAGAGTGTGGTGACACTGTACCACTGTTAGAGTGTGACAACACTGTATCACTGTTAGAGTATGGTGACACTGTACCGTTAGAGTGTGTATCACTGTTAGAGTGTGGTGACACTGTACCACTGTTAGAGTGTGACAACACTGTATCACTGTTAGAGTATGGTGACACTGTACCGTTAGAGTGTGTATCACTGTTAGAGTGTGGTGACACTGTACCACTGTTAGAGTGTGTATATCACTGTTAAGAGTGTGATGACACTGTATCACTGTTAGAGTGTGAAACCTCTGAACCAGTGGACACACATCACATGGTCCTGTCTGCTCTGTGGTAGGAATGATCTCTCGATGTGTGTGCACATTAGGGTGGATGCACAAAGTAACTCTGACTCTGAGCTTCCAGAAACAACAGTACATTTTAAGCAGCAGATCTGAAGAAAGAGCCAGTGTGAACATGTGACGTGCAGATCTGCCTTGCCCACTGAAGCTAGCATCCTTGTGTATTTAAGAGACACAGATTAGGCTTCTCCTAGGAATACATTTGCACCCAGATCCACACCCTCAGGTGTCATGTGATCTTCTGTCCCCACTCTGTCCTTCCCTTGTCTGGGTTAGAGCATCTATGTTCCTCCTTCTTCCTCTAGTGGAGATCATGCTGTAACTAGAAACCTTTTTATGCACAAAAATTACTGAGACTAAAATATAATTCTGTGGGATATGAAGGTGTGTGTCTTTAATTGTAGCAGGCAGAGGCAAGCAGATCTCTGAGTTCAAAGCCAGCCTGGTCTACACAGTGAATTTTAGGCCAGCCAGGCTACAGAGCAAGATCCTGTCTCTAAATATAAGATCAGTCCATCGATCTAAGGCTGGTTATGGTGGCTCACATTTACAGTCCCAGCACTCAGGCAGGAGGATTGCTACAAGGCCCAAGCCCAGACTGGTCTATATAGCAAGCTCCAGGCCAGCTAGAGCTACTTAGGGAAACCACTGTCTCAAAAGAACTAAAAACAAAAAATTTTCCAGGTGTCCTCTGTGAAAAGAAATATATTAAGGTATGTGGAGTAATATTTGCTTTCAAATAGCTGTATTATATAGTTTTAATCGTTTATAATGTTCTGAAAAAGCATCTGACCGTGGCACAAGATTAATTCAATGTTCCAGAAAGAAACAAGTTACTCAGAGCTCACTGGTAGCCAGGCTTGGTGGTTATGTCCCTGTGATCCCAGCACTAGGAGGATGGGCTGGACTATTACAAGTGTGAGACCCACCTGGGCTGTGTAGTGAGACCCGGACACACACACACTCTCCCTCCCCTCTCTCTGTATGTGTGTGTGTGTGTCTCTCTCTCTCTCTCTCTCTCTCTCTCTCACACACACACACACACACACACACCTGACAGAAGCCAGGACCCTAAGCAGACTCCTTTGGCCTTTTTAGTTTCCTGTAATGTGGCTGTCTTCTTCCACGATCCCATCCACGACAACGTTAACTGCCTCCACGTGCACTGCCCGACCCTGGAGAGCTGCATCCTGGAGCCCGGGACCAGCACCATACTGTACAACGTAACAGCAGGTAAAGACCCTAACAAGGCTTGGGGAGCAAATGCTGCTTCTCTAGAAGGGCTTGAAGCTTCACAAACCGGGTGGAACACCCAGGCTTAAAGCCCCGAGACTGTTTTCCAAAAACCTCTGTCTGGAGATGGTTTGGCCATCAAGACTTTGCTTGGCACATTCGGCAGCATCCATTCCAGACGGCAGACCATGCTCAACTGAACAAGAGAGTAAGCTCTGTGGTTGGACCACACTGAGAACTCAGCAAAAGCTAAAGTAGGCGTTTTTACTACAGTGGCTAGGAGTGTCAGTCAGACGCCAAGAGTGCTCTTGGGCCACTGAGGTCTATGGATGCTGCCGTAGGCCCTACAGTGTTAGAAGTGAGGATCAGGAAGCTCCCCAGATAGACATCAGCACCTTACAGGTCTCTACATGGTCTATGCACTGAGAAAGACCCTTTCTCAAGAGAGGTGGATGGCTCTGAGGGACAACACCCACCATTGTCATCTCATCTCCACACGTGCTTCTGTACACATCAGTGTGTTCACACACATGTACGCACTCAGAGAAACACACACAGGTAGTTACATGCATGAACGCATACACTTGATCACGTGATACTGCCTCAGCACAAAGCCCATAAGAGGAGGACACTGCAGAAAGCAAGAGACCGGGCGGAACAGGCAGAGAGCCCTGAACCACCATCCAGACAGCAGGAAACTGACCTGACCACATGAATGGGGACATTAGGAGCCACAGGGGAAATACGGCTCTGAGAGGGAAGATTGACATCTTCAGATTGACATTTTCAGAAACAGAGGGAGGAGGGCATGGCAGGGCATGGCAGGGCATGGCAGGGCATGGCAGGGCATGGTGGCACACCTGTGGCCTAGCACCCTGGCTACAGACCAAGACAGGAGCAGCTCTAAGTCAAGGCCAGCCTGTGAGCTACACTGTGGGGCCCTGCTCAACAACAAAAAGAAACAAGGTATGGGTGAAAGCATAGGATGAGAAAACACTGCGATTGGAGGGGTGTGCATGATTATATCAGTCTAGGTGGGTTAATGTTCAGGATACAGGGGAGACATCTAGTCAGAAGCAGTGGTTCAGACAAGGAAATGGTGGTCATCATAAAGGAATTTGCCGAACTTTGGAAAGATTCGTTAGGAGTCTCTGGTTCTGGGGATCAGTCCCAGGGGTCAGCACTGAGACACACCTCCATCCCTTTGCAACCTTTTAAAGGAAGGAAATAAGGGAAGAGCCAACCCCTGCTGCCTGTAGCCCAGAATAGGTGGTGGGTGTGGGAGGAGTCAAGAGTCAAGGTCAGCTTTGGGCACCCTCAGAGATGATGCCTGAGATGGAAAAGTTCCCTGCCCTGAAAGAGGAAGGCACAGACCACACGCACTTCAATGCCAGCCATCAGTGCCGTGGAATTTGGGGAGGGAGGTGAGGTGAGAACGTAACTGAAGACCAAGGGTGGTCTTCTAGTTTGCTTTCTGTCGCAGCGATTAACACACCAAAAGCAGCTTTCGGAGTGAGCGCAGTACTTGAGTGATAAATGTCCCCCACAGACATACTTGATGGCGTAATCCCAGTTGGTGGTGCTTTTGGGGGAGGCTTACAAGATAGCGATCACTGGGAGCAGGCGTTGAGGTCATGTAGCCTAGACTTACTGCCAGTTTCCTGCTTGCATCTGTGAGCTCTCAGGTTCCTGCTCTGACCACCATGCCTGCCTCCCGGGGCTTGCCTTGACCCACGCCTGTTTCCCACGGGGCTAGCCTCAACATACATACATACTCTTACTTCTGGAACCATAAGCCAAAATAAACCCCTGTATGTCCTATTCATCACAGTAATAGGAAGGTAACTAACAGGTGTGCACTTGTGTGGGGCTATTTCATCTTACATGGTTACGACTCCCAGCTCACAACCCATCATGGAGGGAAATCGGGGCAGGAACACTTGGCTTGTTCCCAGCTTGAGCTCAGCTAACTTTACACAATTTGAATCCATGTGTGCTAATCCTGCCTACATCAGCCATCAATCAACCAGTGTACCACAGACATGCCCACACGCTAACTTGATGAAGGGGATTCCTCAGTGGAGGTTCCCTCTTCTCAGGTGTCTCTGGTTTATGTCAAATTGACAACAGAAACTAGGACCGATGGACAGATAGCCAGGGCAAAAAGTCAAGACTAAAGAAGAGGCAGGCAGTCTCAGTGGACTGCCAAGGAGAAAGAAGGTCCCACAGTACTGAGGATGCGGCACACATGACCAGGAAGTCAGAAGTCACTGACCCAGAAGCTTAAGCTTTGCAAAATGATTAGGGATGAAGCACTGTCAGAGCCAAAGTGGGGAAAGGGAGGGGCACGGGCAGACAGTACTCCTGACAGGGAGCACTGGGGACACAGGAAGACAGCACTCCTGGTGAGGAGTACTGAGGACACAGGTGTACAGCACTCCTGGTGAGAAGTACTGAGGACACAGGCAGACAGCACTCCTGATGAGGAGTACTGAGGACACAGGAAGACAGCACTCCTGGTGAGGAGTACTGAGGACACAGGAAGACAGCACTCCTGGTGAGGAGTACTGAGGACACAGGAAGACAGCACTCCTGGTGAGGAGTACTGAGGACACAGGCAGACAGCACTCCTGATGAGGAGTACTGAGGACACAGGTGTACAGCACTCCTGGTGAGGAGCACTGAGGACACAGGCAGACAGCACTCCTGGTGAGGAGCACTGGGAAGCTATGCAGCCTTTGAGTGTACAAGGAGAGACAACAAAGCAGAAACAGGGAGGGTGTGGCTGCTGGCTTTGCTCCCAATTTCAAAGGGTCCCTTTCCCTGGCAGCGTCACCAACTTGTTAAGTGGCATGTGGTATTCCCCGTGGTGCTGGCCGCGCAGGAACTCTGGCACAAAGCTCTCTTTATACACAAAGGCTTCTTCTCTGTACAACCATATTTGTCCACAGAAGAGTGCCGCTGGTATGCTGGGATAAACACACACTCAGTCTGCTCTGAGCCTCAGGAGTCTGTGCAGATCTGGCTCAGATGAGACTCAGAGACAAACCCCACGGCTTCCAGGCTGTGCCTGAGGCCGTCACTCACAGAGATTAAGAGTAATGCATTATATACATTTGTGAAATTCTCAAACAAACGATTACTTTTAAACATTAAAAGATCTCATTTATCTTCCAGGCATAGACCCAGACCTGCTGGTTTTTGAGCATTCATCTCCCACCTACCCGAACACCCGTTCCTCGTCCAAGTGGTGGGATAGACTGCGCATTCTAAAAGCTATGAATGTAGGTAATGACGGAGTCTACCCAGATGTGGCAAACCACATGGTGCCATCTACAGAGGCAGCATCAGCTACACATCAGGATTTAGGTGCAAACACAGGTATCGGCTATTCCAGGAAGGCAACCACGGATGTGGGGATAAGATTCACGTCTGCGAATGTGACCACTGCTACCCCAGACAACACAGTGTCACCAAGCACACACTTCACCCGCAGTCCAGACAACAAGACTATTTCTCCTTTCTTTCAACCCACAGACATAAAAGTTTCCCAGGTGCCCAGCCAATCCCGACTCAACATTAGCAAACCATCAGTGAACAAAACAAAGGGGTCCCTCGGTGGAACCCACACGTCTGAGAAGGAAGAGCCTCGGGATGGAGCACCGGCATCTGCAGGGGCCTGGCTGGCTTGTGTGACCCTGGGTGCTGCCATCCTCAGCCTCTGCTGCCGTGTGGTCCTTGGGGCATCCAGATGCTGTGGGAAAAAGCGGGGCTGGTCTCATGTGGAACAAGGGTCAGGATCTGGATCCAAGAGTAATACACTGAAGGAAGGCTCCTGATGGCTGGAGATCCTAAGGCTTTCTGTGAGAAAGAGCATTTTATAAAAGAAATAAAAAAAATAAAGATATTCTAGGATACAAATTCCTACCCAAAGGCAAAGGCTTGGTAAAACTGTCTACTTTCCTGATGATTTCCATTCCCTGGATTGAGAGGGAGAGGGATCCTAAGCTAGAAGTGATAGCATCTTTGATCCCAGAACTCTGAAGGAGGCGGGAGGGTCAGAAGTTCAAGGCCAGCCTCAGTTAGAGTGAGGCCAAGGCCTACCCAGGTCAGTCTCAAAGTGAGACCAAGGCCAGCTGGGGCTACATGGGATCCTGTCCAAAAGAAAGGGGATGGAGGAGTAGAAAGGGAAGAGAAAGTACTTACAGGGGGGCCTGGCTCGGTAACTGCTCTCTGGGGATAACAGGTTAGAGGTCAAGGAGCAAGAGCAGAGACTTAGCTGCAAACACTTCCTGTTTTCATGTTTGCCTGATTGCTTCGATCCCTGCAACCCACAGGGTGAAGGACAGACTTCTGAGCTGTCCTCTGACCGCCAGACGAGTACTGTGGTGTATGCATGTGTGTGCAAGAGCACACATACACTCTCACACACACAATAATACATATAATAGAATACCTACCACACAACTAAAATATAAACTTCTTAAAAAATAAAATAAAAATGACTAGAACAGCTTCCTGGGATGGTAAAGACGCTGTCAGTGGCCTAAAAGATGTTTCTCATTCCCCAGTGTTGACACTGGGTGAAAAGCAGCAATTTCTTTTAATATAAAAAGGTAGGGCCAGAGGATGACCAGTGTATAAAGTGCTCTCTGGACCACAGGCTTTCAACTGCTGAGACTCACAGCACAAGAACAAACTCCCAGCTGTCAAGCTGTTGCCTGACCTCCACCCAGATACCAATAAGCTCCCACATACAAACACGTGTGAGAGCATGCACACATGTACACACATACACATGCACTCACTCTCCTATGCTCCTACACTCACACACACACAATGTTCATACACTCACCCACCTATTCTCCCAAACACACACATGCATACATGTAAGCACACACATACACATATGCAGGCATGTTTATGCACACACAGAGGAAGAAAACATTCTATCAGTGTAGTATCAAACAAAATAAAACTCAGATTAAAAACGTACCTTGACTTGCTCATGATTCAAGATGTTAGGCTTCATAAGCTTTATCAGTTTCTTTCCTAATACAGTAAAAATTGTAGGGAGAAAATCCAGCTTTAAATGATCATAAACTTTATTCATGTATTTAGTTTACATAATAGCACTGCTTTGATTCTTGCCCCCTAAAATTGTATCTAAACAAGTAGTTCATGAAATCGTATCTTCAAATAATCTGTATTCAAATAGAACAGCCTTTCAAAAGTTATTTATGTTCTTTGCTGTTTGGGGAGGGTCTAGCCATGCAGCAGAGGATGACCTGGGCTCCTGATCTACCAAGTGTTGAGCCTCAGGCATGTGTGAGCATACCCAGCTCCAGACGTCGTTTTAATTTGTATGAACTGCTTAGGGATTTTCCAGCATAGTAGAGGTTCAAAGAGATGTTCCTTCTGGGAAACTGACTCATTCCTTGAAAAAAAAAAAATCTCACAGAAATGACTATAATTTGAGAAAACCCTGTTTACCTTTATAAGGGAACAAAGGCACCCACTGTCCTTCAGATAACCTGAGAAGCAACGACGACCGCATGGTCAGGTACAGCAGGCTAGACACACAATGAGCTCTTGCTATTCCCCACCAGTGACAGAAGTCTGAGTCCTCTGATCAACCTCCCACCAAATGTAGGTTTTGGTGTTTGCAAAACCACCCCCAGGTTGGCAAACTCATCAGAACTCAGGGCTCAGTTATCCTTCAGGGAAAGGATGCTGGTTAACATGGCCCAGGAGAGATGGAAGTTTGATCCAGGACAGTTCTGAGTGCTGAGCTCAACAGTCCTCTCTCTCAGGCCACTGTGTAACAGCTGCGTAAAAAGCACCATCAACACCCAAGACGTCTTTCTGTTGTTTTATTTTTTGGTAGAGACAGGATCTCCTGCAGCCCATGCTGGCCTTGACTTAGTACACGGCAGCATTTTAGGTGCCAGCTACCACACTAGGCTATCAGAAGTATCCACTGAAAGTGTGGCTGTCGGTTACTTAATTGCAGCCATCAGCTGTATGACCCAAGCCCCACCCTGGCTCACAGTCCAGCTTTCTAAAAGCATGGCCAGGATAGCCCTACTGTCACCAGTACTACAGCCCCATGGAGCTATGCCTCACGGGTCCCTCGTGTCCATCCAAGCCCATATCTCTTTAGCCCTGCTCTGTGCCTTTCTGCCAGCCCATAGGAGTCTTTAACGTGGTGACATGTGAATAAAAACCAGGGGCTGAAGAGAGGGAGAGTAATGACAAACACAATGGACGTTGCAGAGCTTGAGGTCAGTGCCAGAACCCATGTGCCAGGGATCTGATGTCTCTCTCCTCTCTGGGTACCTGCCCGTGTGTGCGCACATGTGTGCACACACACACACACACACACACACACCCCACAGCCAAATATAGAGAGATGTAATTAAAAATAAAACTCAGCCCCCTCCCTTCAGCTTCCGTGTACTAGAAACACGTATCTGATGTGCCAGTCAGCCCCAAAGATTTCTTTAAACATATGCTTTTTATATAACAAAAAAGGTCATTTATATGTCTGGCTTTTCATTCACCTCTATGAAATAACCCTACCCAGTGCCACACTTGTTTGAATGTGCGCGTGCCCCCGGGCACACACACACATACACACACACACACACACACACACACACACACACACACACACCTACCTATAAGGCTCAAGGCTCTATTTTTGTTCTTTAAAATCCATCTGCCTTGTACATTACTAATTGAAAGCTTAGTTTTATTTTCTACAAACGTTCAGTGACTTCCAGATACACTTACAAATACTGGAGTGGGGCTGGAGGACGTGCTCGGTGGCCATGTGTGCTGAGCATGCCTCAGGCCCTGGGCCCACGCCCACCACTACAGAGCAGCTTCAGACTGCAGGGGCAGGAGGGCAGCGAGGCTGTGGGCGGGTCTCCACTTGTCCTTCCTCCAGACAGTGAGCTCAGAGGCAGAGCTTGAGATCGGAGCTGAAGCGACATGGAATGGCCACAGGAAGGCAGAGAACTTGAGAAACCACATTCTATTAACACTGCTGCTGAGCTGTGCCAACACCTAAGGTGCTGTCATGAAACTAAGCCACTGCAGAGCCCGCTGTCAAGGGACAGCTACCAGAAGAGCTTCCTGTCTGCTGCTAAGTGGTCAGTGAGACAGAGCACCACTGGATGTCTGATGCTGGGGTCGGGTGGGTGAGGAGCAAGAGTCTGGCTGCTGCCCACGGGAGAGTGCAGCCTCCTTGAGGGGCTGAGGGCTTGGTCAGGCACTGGGCTAGGTATCCTTAGTAACCTAAGTAATGGATCACTAAACCTGAACAGTGGAGACACGTCAGCTAACAAATCAATTACACTCCAAGACTGGGAGAGGATTAAGGTGATATGTGGAAATAAAGCCAAAACATGCCAGAACCAGAGAAACCACAATCCCTAACCCCCTCCCCCCACCACAGGGCACTGGGGTCTGAAAGGCGCAATGTTACCTGACATAAGACAATACTCTTAAGTATTCTCCCATTTATATCAAAGCAGTGGCTGAATACATCATAAAATTAACACAGCTGACTTCTAGTTTGGACTTCATGCCAAGTTTAACAGTTTCTTCACAGACTCTTTGTACTGAGCGAGGCTTGCCTCGTTCTCGCCCTCGTTCTTGAGACGAACAACACACTTCTGATAATCTTCAACCTCTTTCCTCCCCAGCAGCTCCTCTCTGCTCGGCACCTCAGTGCTCTCAGCAGCCCTCATCCGCAGCAGGGTCTGGAGGACGCTGCTCTCTGAGGGGCTCTCTGCCCACACATACTCGTCCATGTCTTCCTCAGTCTGGTTTGTTTCCCATTCTTCAGTTTTCTGAAAGAAAAAAAAAAGTTCAGAACTCTGGGAAATGTTATCAAAAGACAAAGTTCCTTTGCTTGTTGATTGTGGGGAAGAAAAGGTTACAGTATGTTCAAGGTTCTGGTCTACACTGAACACTGAAAACTTGCTTGGCACCCAAGCTTCACGCAGGGTTGCTCTGCCTCACAAACCTCACTGAGCAGACAGAACAGAAACGCTCTCACAGGTTAGGGTTAGGGTAAGCCTCTGCCGGCTTTTGTGCTGGAGCCCAGAGACAGGCCTGCAGGACCCAAGCCATAACACAGCGATATCTTAACACTAGGAAAGGGCTATGCTGCCATCTGGTCTCCAAGTCCCTACATAGCTGCGGATGGCCTTGAACTTCTCACCATCCTGCTTCCCTCCCAGGGGCTGGGGTTACAGGTGTTAGATGCCGCTGTTATCTCAGTTTTAATATTAAAAATAATGAATCAATAAAGTATTGTCTAACATGCTTGTGGAACGACAGGAACGATAATGTGACAAGTAAGCCAGGAAGCGGGGGTGCATCTGGACATACACACACTGAGAGACAACCTGGGTGCACACAAAGTTGTCTGTGACCAGAAACCACGACACGTACGCAGTTGCTGTTTGTCATGGCCCGTTTATCATTATTCTTACCTTCTGCTCTTGTACAGAAATGAGTTTTTATTAGTGCTGGTGTTTTGTTACCTAATGCTCACTGCAATGCAGACCTGGAAGGCTGTTCATAAATGGCATCGAAGCCACTGTGGTTCAGGTGTGCTCCAAGCACAGCTTGAATCCCCACACTCGAGGTGACACAGGCCAGCCAAGGCTACACAGTGAGAAGCCCCTCCCTCCAGACTCCAGATACAAAGGACACAAAGGCAGTGCTACTTCATCGACTCTTCCTTACTCTTTCTCTCTGGTCTTTAACTTGCAAACCGTCTCTGGTGCCCAAATGCTGGGAAATGAATATGCTGTCCCACCTAGCTACAGCTGCTGAAACAGGAAGTAGCAGGGTCCCAGCAAGTGCAACAGAAGTACACAGCCCCACCCCAGTAGCTATGATGCAGGTTACAGAATCCATGAGGACATGAATATGAGCTCCTGGCTGCAAGAACATGGAAAGGGTCCTAAATATTGCTCACCACCTACTTCCTTAGAGCATTTTTGATTCCGTACATTATCGAGAGTGGAATCTGCTTTATTCAAAGGGACCCTGGTTGAGCTATGAGCCAGGACTTGTAAGCTAGACCAGAATGTGGAAAGCTATATGGAGAGCTGCCTTTAGTTCTGGGCTACTAAAGGGACCAGGCTTCTAGCAAGTTCAGTGAAAGCTCCTACAATCTCAGAGCTGAGGAGACAAAAGCACCCTCCCCAGGCCTGCTGGACTGTGAAGCTCTAAGGGGCTCCACACTATCAAGTAAACCCAAAATTCTGAAGGAGCAAGCAGCCACCCTCCCCACATGAGAAGTTGCTGAGTCCAGCACGGCCCTGGTGGGGGCGGAATGACATGACTCCCACCCCCGGACAGGGTTAAAGGGGCACGGGCCTTCACGAGTATCAATGGCTGCTGTGAGGGAAAGTTTGTTTTTATAATGTTGTACAAATTTTTATGCTCCTATTTTGAGAAATGTCCCCCCTTTTAACATTAATGACTCCATGATAATCAGAGACAACATGGGGCTGGGAAGCAAAGGCATGGCCAATGTCTCAGCAAACTGAGAAACAATGAGACCTCAGCACAGCCCTAAGGCTATGGAAAGGAACTCTAAAAAACATGATTTCAAAAATGTATAATGTCTCAACTATGCAAAAATATAAGGATTCAATATGAATTGTGTAAGGAACTGCACAGATCTAAAGGGACAGATGCAGCTGCACCAAGAGCAGCCTGTCAGATACAAATGCAGGTAGACTCCTGAGTTCAGGGTCGGCCTGGGACACAGCAAGTTTAGGCCCAAGAATGGTAGAAATGGTAATTTCAGGTCCCACCCAGCTAGCTTATGATAAGTCTGTGCTTAACAGAGGCAGGCGATCTCTGAATTCTTCTGCAATGTTTTTAAAAAAATGTGCTTGCTGTCTCCTAAGAATCAAAGGACTGGGGTCGTGCTGGGGTCATGGGACAAGGATTCATGGGACGACCAAAGGGCCTGGAGTGAATGGCTGGACCGACGGTCTGCAGATGAGCTGTCTGAGAATGCTTTAGACAGCAAGAAAGAACTGCTTGGAGAACTGCCACTAGAGGGCGAGCTGCCTGAGGTCTCCAGAGAAAGCAGGCTGGAAAGCTGTCTAGGGCGGACCTGGGCTGCCAGCTTGGACCCATAACTTAACTCTGAGTTGTTTGTTTTTGCTGCTCCCAGACACCCTTCTCTCAGAACTCCTCTCCAAGCTGAGGCTGGTCCTTGGCAAGTTACCCAAACCTGAGATGCTATGATGAGGCAGAGACAGACAGAGGTAAGCTAAATTGTGAAAACTGCAGCCCAGCAGAGAAGACTCCATCATGATTGATGTGACAAGAGGAGGAAGGAAACCCCTTCTGACGGACACCATCAATTGGAGTTGCTATGAGCTACGGGAAACCCAAGCTGAGAGACATAGTAGAACACGCCTGTAAGCTCACCCCTCCGAATATATGGGTTGTGAGTGGAGGGCCAAGACAAAGGCAACCTGGTCTCACAGACAGTTCTGGTCTCACAGGATGAGTGCTGGATGGCTCAGTGATCACGAGCAGATACAGCTCTTCTGGACCACCTGAGTTCGGGTCTCAGCAACCACACCAAGGAGCTCCAGGGAATACACCACTAATGCACACACCCAGACACATACACCACTAATGCACACACCCAGACACATCCACACCCATACACACAGTTAAAAAAGAATAAATCTTTTTAAGAATGAAAGAAAAGACAATAGTTCGCTTGTAATAAACAAAGATAAAAACAGAAGAAAATGTAATTAATAACCGTAGAATAAGCACAGGATGGTCTTAAACTCATGACAATCCACCTGCCCCAGTCTCCTAAGTGCTGGGTTACAGACTCGGCTGGGACATTCCTAAACAAAACTAGGGCTATTTTTAAAGTTCTAAGGTCAATACCATTATTACTTTGGTCACATCTAAGTTCACAGCAGCCTGACCTAGGTCAGTTTTTCTTAGTCCACCATCAAACGGCGTGTTGTGTGCAGGTCCTGGTTCACAGCGGGGGATGTGTCTGTGCGGCCCAGGGGCAGGGAGACTCAAGCCTTAACCCAGTGTTGAGTGATGGACAGCGGTGGATCCAAGAACTCACCTCGGCCAGTCAGCCTGTCCAGACTTCCTGTTCAGTGAGAAACCATGTTTCAAGGAAGCAGCAGAGAGACCAGGACACCAGACAATGTCCTCTGTGTATTCACGGTTGTACATGCCTGTGTGCACACACAGGTGCACATGAGAATAAAGGGTAGTAATCCAGAGGTGACCTGACACGGCACCGGCAGCTGATACTACAGACACATTCTCACAGGAAAGAGTTTCCAGAGAGAAGAGAATCAGCTGGAATTCTACCAGCCCTGGGGGGACGGCACAGGGTTAAGAAAGCTGCTGCTTCAGAGGACCAGAGTTCAATTCCCAACCTACAGCCACCCGCTTAAATCACTCCAGGGGAACCAATTCCTTTCTCGTGGTTTCTATGGGCACCTGCACTCACATACATACATGCATACATATATAGAGACAGACAGACAGACAGACACACACACACACACACACACACATGTACACACACACCTCCTTCCCCTTGCCTCCCAGTCCGTGTGATCCTGTCCTTCCCAGTTGGCTCCACAATCCTCTGCCAGGCTCTCCTCAGCCCAGCAGGAGGCCTGACTCCAAAGTCTAGGATGGCAGTGGAGAGAGGGTGGGGAGGACAACCAAGAGCTCTCCAAAGCAGCACTGCTCTAAGCTCCCATACTATTCACTCAGGGACCCGCACACAGCCTTGTGAGTTACAGCTGTTATCTGTTTTACAGACCCGGAAACTCAAGCCCAGAGCAATTAAATAATTTGCCCCAGACCACAATGGGCTTTGATGGTGGAACAACGTGTTCTAAGGAGCACGGAGACCTGGTGAGATCCTTCTCCTTGTAAGCACAGACTTGACACAGAACATGGATCTAGTTAATGCAGCCAGCACACTGCAGGACCAGAAGTGTGTCCTGCACACAGAGGGCCACCTCCTACAACTCACAGTATTGACAACTCTCTGAGACTAGGCATGAGTCATAGTAATATTCCACTATTTATGATGACAAAGACACTGTTGTCCTACACGGGGGAAAACAGTTTAAACATTTAAAAAAAAAAAAAAGCTAGCAAGACAGCTCAGTGGGAGAAAACATTTGCTGCCAGTCGAGCCTGACGCCCGAGTTTGATCCCTGAGACCCATTTAGAAGGAAAACCCGACTCCCACAGTTGCCCTTTAATCCCCACAGGGCACTGTGACATGTGTGTCTCTTCTCCCAAACACACACAAAACAAACATGTAATTCATATAGATATAAAACAGTTTATTTTTTTAAAAAATGTCTTAATTAAAAAAAAAATAAAAACAAACCTGGCCAATAATTGTATCTGCCAAGGCTAAATTTTAACTGCATATGTCCAGGACCAGGTTTAAAAGCAACTCACTGAGTGTTGTGTGACAGATACTGTGCAGACTTGGGGTAACAGAAGTGAGGCACTGTCCCTGTGCTCAGCGAGGCAGGTGTGCACAGGCACTTATGACTGTACAATGTCCCCCAGGGAGGAAGGATGGCAGGAAGCATCCAGGAGTGGTGCCACTCACACATCTGGAAGGCTGGCCAGCAGGGAAGGATGTGTGCAAAGCCATGAGGCACAAGGGGTGCAGTGGCTTCACAAGCTGGCTAATGAGGACACTGCCATAACGGTCACACTACAGAGCCAGACTCGGGAAAGCCATGGGAAACCCAATGATGAGACCAATCAGGAGGCTGCCACAGCGATTCAGGGGAAGGATGAAGGAAGATCTACATGAAATAAAGAGGGAAACGGCTCCACAGACTCAGTCAAACAGGGAAGATTTGGTGAATACTAGACTCAGGGAGCAGAGAATGGATTAACGCTTGGCTGTTTTATTTCAGCCGTGGAGGGAAGGTCTTCCTGTGGCGACACCACTGCTCCTCCCGCTCACCCAACAAACACCGCCATCCTCCCGCCCACACTAGTCAGGTATAAAAACTGTCTTTAGAAAGGCTTCTAATTAATTATAAGATGATCAATAATCAGAAGTGCAACAGAGCCTCTAAATTACCCTCCAGACTTGGAAGCCATAGGACCCCCAGTGCGGCTGACGCCATCTGACGCCATTACTCCGTTTCTAACGCTAGGAGACAGGCAGCAGCACAAGTGGGCTGCAGCTCTGATTACGGAGTATGTGGCAGTGACTGCACACTCAGCAGGCTTGCACACCTCTAGCTCAACACGGCTCTTCACTTTCACCACAAGTATGTACAGTAGGATCTCCTTTAAAATGAATTCTAGCCTAATACAGAGCTGGGGCTGTAGTTCGGCAGGCAGAAGGGTCTGGGCTGGCTCCCAGCACTTCACACAAACACCAACTTAGAGACAACATCATGTTCAAAGCCAGGCAGTGTTTTTTGGAAGTCAGGTCACATGCTTCAGGCACAGAACTTTGTCAAGTTACATTGTGTAGGCTGTATGCAGGGATTTGCAATGTAAGTACTTGAAATTCTAAGAAAAAAGAATCTCACTTTAGTATTTTTAACAAAATGATGAACAATTATTAAACACTCATTATTTGGTAGATATTACAAAAAAATTCTCTGTTCCACCCAAAATCTTAGAAACCTAGTCTCAGCCCAGATGGATTACATATGGCCTTCGATGCTTAAAACAGTGACGCATGTAGAAAGTCACAGAACCCAGGTGTGATGGTTTGTATGTTCTTGGCCTAGGGAGTGGCACTATTAGGAGGTGTGGCCTTGTTGTCGGAAGCGTGTCACCATGGATGTGGGCTTTAAGACTCTCACGGTAGCTGCCAGGAAGCAGTATTTTCTGGCAGCCTTCAGAACAAGAGGTGGAACTCTTGGCTCCTCCAGCCCCACGTCGGCCTGGATGATAATGGACTGAACCTTTGAACCTATAAGGCAGCCCCAGTTAAGTGTCATCCTTGGCCATGGTGTCTCACAGCAGTCAGACAGCAGGTGTTCGTGGCTGCACAGGCTGAAACACTAACCCAGAGTGTAGCTTGTCTGAGGACGCAGCACCGTCTGCCTCATTCCTATCAGCACTCAATGCTCTCGGAAGCGCTGCCCTCCCGTCCGGCCACGCTCTGGGGGATGACCGACATGGCTGCACTCACATCCTTACACAAGGGTAGATCATTGATGTCTGAGCACTAAAGTGAATCAGAATACAGTGGATGGGGCAGGGCTCGAAACGCTGGGTCAAACACCAGGTGGTAACTAACGCCAGTTTCAAGTTTAAATTCCAAGCTGGTGAGGGAAAAGAGCTCTGCTCAATAAAACGTGGTACTGCTCTAGCTCCTGCAGAGTTCCACGCTCATCTGCACCTCCAGTGTCTTCACTGAGGGGCCTGTTCAGGAAGACCAGGAGCTGATTTCAATAAGGAACTCTTTAATTACAGCTTTCTGAGGCAGTTACATGTGGCTACTTACTCTGGTATCATGGTAGTTAGTATGAAAGACGGAAGACTTTTTCCATGAATCCAGGATTCTGTCACAGAACCAGAGAAAGGCTCTGGAGAGCCAGCTCTCACTGAGCACATGTGTGCCGGTCACTTCCTGTGTGGGTTTTCACTTTCCAGGCAGCAGGCAAATGAAAGAGTGTGATCTGGCTGGTTTTCACTACTCGTTACTCTCTAACAGTAGCTATGGACCTGTAGCTAACTCCACCGTGCTCTTGGTTCAAAGTGAACTTAATTGTCTCAAGCCAATGACAGTTCTCAGTCAACTGACAGGAAAGAGATTCACCGCTGCCATGATACCATTTCCAAAGCCAGGACACAAACAAACACAGATGAATCGTGGCAATAAGAATCTTGCAAAAGAAGAGGACCGGAGACTGTGTTTTGTTATTTACTAGCCTTGAAATAAAGCTTTATTTACCCTTCACTTCTCACTCCTGTATTAAACCTGATTACCGTTAGTAAAAGTGAAACACCACAGTCTGAAGACATCTGCTTGTGTTCACTAATCAGTCCCTGGGGGCTGTCACAATACACAGGGAGATGCTTTTCTCCTGGGCCACACAAAGGATCCAACACAGAACACACCTACTGAGAAGCTAGCTTCTCTCTGCATGATTCCATTAGAAAGCACTCATGACGGCTTTTCACCATTGCTTCCACTGCTGTATCTGAGAGTGGAACACACTGCATGGGCCTCTAATGCCAGCACTCCAGAGCCTGAGGCAGGAACACTGCCCTGAGATAGGCCAAATGAACTACTTCACCATCTTCACACACATTCCATACACACTTGGAGAACGTCACACATGTCCTTGTCACATAAGCACTTTGAAAGCTTATCCTTGTCCACACCCACACTTACCCACGACTCGTGGTACAGGACCGTGAGAAGATACATTGCATAGTCACAGTTCTGCCGCTTCAGAGGGCATCTGTGAGGAGAGAAGAGGGCAGAGAGATAATTCTCAGCACAGAGACAGTTCAGAGACATTCTAAAGACAGCAGGTAGCACTCTCTGGTCTATGAAACACAGGATATTCCAGGCTTGGTGGTACCTGGGAGGCAGAGGTAGCTTGATCTCTGTGAGTCTGAGGCCATCCTGGTCTACATAGTGAGTTCCAGGCTAGTCAGGACAACATAATATGACCCTGTCTTAAAGAGAAAGAAAGAGAGAGGGGCAGAGAGACAGACAGAAAGTGAGAATATTCAGAATACTAAATACTGCTATTATTTCTATCTTTCCTCTAGTAATTTATGAGGTCATTTGTGTACTAACCTTTACGCTACTTTAAAGTTGCTTAGAATCAAGTGAACAGCACAAACGTATCTAATGAGTCAATTTAAAAACAGGACAAGTGAGGCTGGAGGGAAGCTCCGCAGGTTAGGAGCTGGTGGCTCATGCGGAGGACCTGGGCTCGGGTCCCAGCACCCACGTGGCAGTCCACAAAGCCACTTTAGTTCCAGGGGACCTGATGTTCTGACCTCCAAGGACACTGCAAGTGCATGATACACATGCATACATGCAGGCAAAACATTCATACACAGAAAATAGAAATAAGTATTTTTTCCTAAAAAGCAGGTGTTGATTCTTCTAAAAATGAGCTGCTCTGAATGTCTACTGTGGCTATTTTAAAATCATAGTAATGTCCCAATATTAAGTAAAACTTCATGAGAATGACACGTGACACTTTATAGGGTAATAAATAACATAGAAAAAAGTAACAGCTGCCTCAAATCTCTTTAAATATAAAATAAGAGCACCATATGGCTTATTAAATAGTTCCTAGCATAAACCATTTAACTGGGTAAGTGACAGGTACTATCACCTATAGAAAAAGCAGCATTATCAGGTGATGTGCACACACACACACGCACACACACAAGCATACACACGAAAGCATAGAAGCTTACACAGAGGCACACACAGAGAGGCATGCACACATACACATACATACACACTCACAAAAGCATAGAAGCACACATAGAACACACACAGAGAAGCACCAACAGAACACACACACACAGAACACACACACACAGAACATACACACAGAAGCAGACACAGAACACACACACACAGAACACACACACACACAGAACACACACACACAGAACACACACACACAGAACACACACACACAGAACACTCACAGAAGCAGACACAGAACACACACACAGAACACACACACACAGAACACTCACAGAAGCAGACACAGAACACACACACACAGAACACACACACACAGAACACACACACAGAAGCAGACACAGAACACACACACACAGAACACACACACACAGAACACACACACAGAGAACACACACAGAACACACACACACAGAGCACACACACACAGAGCACACACACAGAATACACACACACACACAGAACACACAGAGCGCACACGTGCAGGCACACACACAATGAGGAAGAGTAGCCTACATGGCTGCACCTACCGGTCTGTTGTGATAGTGAGCACATCCGTGGTCTTGCAGTACCGCTCTCCTACAAGTTTAATGAGTTTCTTCTTTGCATGATTGTCTAAATTCAAACTGGAAAGTTTAACCTTAACATGAGAAAAATATGTAAAAAAACATATAATTTCTCCATGAAGAAAAGTATGGCTGTCATTTAAATCCACGTTGAAGCACAAAGACAAAGCTTCCCAAACGTCTCTACATAGAGTCAGCAGTCAGAAGAGCACAAGCCCAGTCTCACTCTTGGGACTCTTTCAAAGTGTCACCTAGTGCAGCACCGTCCCTGCAGAGCCTCAGCGGCTGCTGACGAGCACCCAGACCCACTCACCGTCAGTACAGCTGGGCAACAGCGTAACAGACCGAGCACTCCCAACCTCCTCCACGAGGCCAGGCTAGCACACCACTCAACTGTTCAGGCTTCAGAG
This sequence comes from Micromys minutus, assembly GCF_963924665.1. Lineage (NCBI taxonomy): Eukaryota > Metazoa > Chordata > Mammalia > Rodentia > Muridae > Micromys > Micromys minutus. The sequence goes on from NC_137972.1 coordinate 2,384,358, forward strand.
GCGCCCTAACCTGTGAAAGCTCCAGGAGGCTGAACATCACAGCACAGAACAGGTGCAGTAACGCAGCACGGCATCCTCAGACGCTAACGCTAGCCCCACAGGCTGGCAAAGTGCTTCGGTGACTCAAAGAGAAAACAGACTCCCACAAGTTGTCCCTGACACAAGGGCACGAGGCATATATGTACACACACACACACACACACACACACACACACGCATGCAGTCATCATTCTCCCCTCTCCCCTTACTCCCTTTCACCCACACTGGGGATTAAACTACAGTCTGGCACACACGAGCTATGTTCTCTTAGCCACTTAGCTACATTCAACCTCAGCATCTTCCTCCACAGGGTGGCTCTGTAGCTCAGTGGTGTACTGTTTGTCTAGCACAGGTACAGGACCTTGGGCACAATCCCCAGCACTGCAAAGAGGTAAAGGTTATTTTTATTCCTATTAGATATATTTAGGATATATCAGTTCAGTTAGGTTCTTTCTTTTTGTTGTGAGACAGAGCCTAGGTACATGGTACTTTTTAAGCAGCCCAGAATAGCCTCAAACTAAACCCTAGCCTCCTGGACTCTAGGATCAGACAGGCCTGTGCCACCAAGCCCATCCTTAGCTTGGATTTTTTACAGTGTATTTCTCAGAGCATTTTGGGAATTTAAGATGCAGTGGTGGTACATGACTATTCTGTAATGCAAAAGGTTCTCGGTTCTACTTTCATGGAGTTATTCTTCCTCAAGACACACTGGGAAATACTGGGCTGAACAAGAGAGAACTCTTTAGTTTGCAGAAAATTATGTTGAGGGTTAAGATATTAACTAGACATAGATAGATTTAACACTTAAATATAGTTCAATAAAATACTATTAGCCTGCTTTTTGATTACTATAATGAAGAAATAAACTTAATGAAGCATCTAAAGTTGAGTGACTTTATTTACTCATCTGCAGTTCTGGGGTGGAAAGGCATATACCACTGCCCTACAAAACGGAGCAATCACACAGCACAGTCAGGAAGCTCAGAGCAGCTCAGGTTTAGGCTTGCCTTGGCACAGTTTGTTCTCTAAAGAAGTAACTCAGGTCTCACAAGAGCGATCATAATCCCTTCCCAAGTGGGGTCTCCACAACTTAAAAACTCTCACAGACCCCAGATCATAACTGCCACACAATGTCCCAAAACACAAGTCACCGGGGACAGCAGAGCCATGACCAGAGTATAGCAAGCATAGCTTTATTCCCCTGAGAGCATCAGTTGTAAGGAAGAGCTGAGGTGTCATAATGAAGGAAAGGACTAAATGGGAGTCTAGGGTTCTGCTGGTCCTGTCTCTTACTTCAGTAACCCCGCCTCTCGCTCAAGACACCGCAGCACAACGGCTCACTTCACTCTCACATTTCCTCACTGACTACAAACCTCTGAGGGTGAGATAAACGTCTATTTTGTTCTTGGCAAGTGTATAGGACAAAAAAAGTTCAGTAAGCATTTGGTAAGTTAATATACAAAGTTTAAAAAGAAAGAAATGGGGTTATGGTGTTACATGCTTATCACCCAGCATTTAGGAGAACCCCAAATTCAAGGACAGATGGGGTTACACAGTAAGACTATCTCAGAAAACAGTTCAGTATCACACTTGTAGCCTGCAGGCAATGAGAGCCTTCGTCTTCTGGGCAGAGCATGCTTCAACAAGCAGGCTATGAGCTCACAGATACGAAACCCATTCCATAGTGAACTACTTTATAACAATGCAGATGTGTGCACATGTGTCTGTGTGTAGTGACAACATACTTGAAAATGAGTACCTTTCATACTACGGTGATAAACATCTTTGAAATCCTAACGTTAAACGGTGACATTTTAAATTCCTATTTTTATACCAATGTTCAGAAAGTGGCGGCAGTGCTGACTATTATTCAACAGGTGCTTTGAAACTCACATTCACATTAATACCGTACACAAGAGAGAGTGGCAGACACTCCACAGCGCCTCAGTGTCTGCGCGCTGCACTCACGCCACCTGCCAGCCACTCCTCAGCCTTCAGCTGGACCGACAAACTCTCTGACTTCACAGCCAAGGGCCATCAAAGCCTCTCTTCCAAGATACATGTTCACAGGCTGCCACCTGTGATCCCATGAGACTGGGGACTTGAACTAATGACAACCACACAGACTGAGAGCAGCTGAGTGTGTGGATGTGTCCCCAAACGCTCACAATATGTGATAGAACTCTGCTACCACACAAAGAGCTGAGCCAGGCTTCTAGGTCTGCGGCTTGCTTTGTAACTTCAAGTCACATTATCAGTGAGCAGCAGGACTCAGCTCTCAGGACAACTTAATCCACAGGATTTTTACAGAAATGCACAAGTGTAACATAAGAAAGTACCTTAAAAGTTCTAGACAAAAGAACGTGTCTTTAATTCTTCACTTTTTGTCTACTGAGGAAAACATAATACATATTTCACTCTTTAGAATTATAACCTGGGAGTGGGCTAAGGAGGCGTCTGCGTTCAGATTCCCAGCACCCACATAAATGTCAGAGGGCTGCCTGTAACTTCAGCTCAGGCAGAGACGGCATCCCCCGAGCAAGCTGGCTGGCTAGACTAGCTGGCCTGGCAAGCTCTGGCTTCAACTGAAAGGCACGGCCTTAATGATAAGGGAGAGTAATCCAGGATAATTCCCAATGCAATCATAGGGTCTCCACACACACAAAACTAAATGTGTTCCCTCTGAACAGTAAGAGCTGCTGTGTCTCCATAAGCTCATGTGTTTGAACACTTTGTCCCTAGGTGCTGACACCGTTTTGAGACATTACGAACCTTTGGAAAGTGGGGTCTGGCTGGAGGGATTGGGGTACAGGAAGGAGGGCCACTAAGGTTATGGCCTGGCTCCATTTTCAGACCAAGCTCTCTGCTTGCAGATCCAGAGGTGTGAGCAAGCTGCCCCAACACTCCTGCTGTCCTGGATAGGGGCTGTCCTGCCACCATGCCTTCCCCACCATGGAACTGCCAGCGAAGACACTTAGATCTGCTCTCCCAATTGCTTCTGTTAGGAAAAGCCATGCCTACTCTGCTGCACGGTTACCTTCACCACACTGTTTTATTTTAATCCCTAGAATTCACGTAAAGGTGGAAGGAGAGAACCAACCCACAAAACAAAACTAACAAGTGTTTAATAATTGTTAGAGATGCTTACTCCTATAAAAGCAGCAATAGTTACAAGCACACAGAATATGATAAATACATAGATTAAATACAGGAAGCTGCACAAACAGTACAATTGTACCTGTTTTACAACCACATACAATGCACTTAAACTGTGCCTAAGACTCGGGGTTTAAAAAGCTCTTACCCTTAACGTCACTGCTCGCGCTCTGGGGTTTCGAATAGATGGTCCTGACGACATATAATCTGCCGTATCGATCTCGATTGGAAAATGCTTCTCACACTTCTCATCACTGTCCAGTGAAGCTGGCCACTCAGTGCAGAAATCTGAGAACACAGAGTTATCTCACTTACATCTCTGTAAGTCACTGGGACACTCGAGGCCCAGGCTCCCTCTGCAGCAACCCTAGGTTGCTAAACCTCACTCCTGTTCCTGCGTCCATCCTAGTCACCGAGTTTGATTAAAGGAATGACCTGGGAAGGTTGTTTGGTGGGGAGCAGAGATGATGGGGGTTGGGGTGGAGCATAGCGTGCCATGGCCCAGTCCCTGGCTCTAAAACTAAGCACGCTGTCTTGATGGATATGTCTGGCTCTATAAATAGCTGCTGTTTAACTCCCCCTTCCCAATAAGAGCTCACAGCTCAGGGTCCAGAGTTCCTGCTGGTGAAAAGCAAGAAGTCACTGACTCATTCCCAATCAACATCGATACACAAGATAGCTAAAAAGACCTGAAATCCCCAAAGGAGCTCAAGTCCTGTCAACAGCCCTCCAGAAACTGGCATCCATCATCTTAAGTGGGTCCTAACACTAGCTCCTGCTCTTCTGTGTAACCCTGATGAGCCAGTGGGGCAATGGAAAACAGACTGTCCTCATCTTCAAGCAAGACATCTTGGAAAGAAGGTAGGTCTGGGCCTGAGACCACAACAATTTTCCAAGCATTTGTGGACAGGGCTTGCTCATCCCCCAGCAGAGGTATAAACTCAGTTCCCATCTGTTGATGGGGTAATTGCCAGCTTCCCACTTACCCCATCAGGTCAGGATGGAAAGGGATTTGAGCTGAGGATGAAGGTCTCTCTCATGGTGGTCTCTTCTCAGTCCCTAAAGAGCCTCACTCTAAGAACAAGCGCAAGTTACTGGTTCCTTGGGTCGTAGCGTTAGACCTCAGAAACCCAGGCCTCCTCTTATAAGGCACACTGTGAGAGAGGCTGTCACCATGGTGGACAGATAACCTAGGAGACACTGGGAGGTCCTTTGCCTGTGACATTTCTCTAAGTTAACAATTTCCTAAAAGGTAATACTTTGCTTATCTTCCTTTAGGCTTGATCAGGATCAATAAAATGTCACTGAGTTATAAAGGTTCTCTGACACCACTGACTTGTGTGGAGGCAGCAGGGGCCATGAATTCAAGGCCATCCTGGGCTATAATAGAAAGTACCAGCCAGCCTGAGCCACCCTACAAGATCCGGTCTCAAACAAAACACGACCCCTAAAACCTGATTTGAGAGACAGGAGGCATCACTGACATGGAGGACACGGTGGCCTGAGAAAGAGAAGACAGCAGGGCAGGGTTGGCTGTCACTTGTCATGAACTCGGGCGGCAGGCTATGCCAACACTCACCAGGGACCAGTCTGCAGAAGCACAAGGGCTTTGGCTTTTGTGCAGATTTTTTTTTTCTTCTAAACTGCAAATAAGTCATTTCAATCACCAGATGATAATTACAGTTTTTATGTTAAATTACCTAAATTATGTGTCTGAAAAGTGCAGCCAACTGAAACGCACATAATAGACCCCATTAGCGTCTCCTCTGATAGACACAGCATCGGGCCGACTCTGAAGAACCTTGGCTTTTATTTAACTTCTCCACTGATTATTCAAGCTTTGGTAAATTACTGAACTTTCCTGCATCTCACATTTTCCATTTGCAAGTTAGATATAAAATCTGAAGTGTCCTACTCTGAACAAAAACAAGAAGAAATGTTGAAAACCCTTGACTCTTCTGGAAGAGGGATGGCAGAAGCGTAATGAAGAAAACAGGCAAATGCTCGAGTACACTCTGTAGGAAACAGTACTGTTCTGCATGTGCTACACAAAAGCCTTCACTTTGGATTAGGACTTAGAGAACCCCCTTATCAACACTATCAGTTACTGGAGTACAAACACATTTAAAGACCAATGTTTAAGAAGGAGAGAACTGACTCCCGTAAGTTGTCCCTGACCTCCATATGCACAAAATGGCAAGCACTTGCCCAAACACACACACACAGAGAGAGAGAGAGAGAGAGAGAGAGAGAGAGAGAGAGAGAAAGAGAGAGAGAGAGAGAGAGAGAGAGAGAGAGACAGAGACAGACAGAGAAACACTCACACACAGTGAGAGAGACAGAGACACAGAAACACACACACAGAGAGAAAGAAAGAGAGAGATCAACACAGAAAGAGAATAAATAAAATACATTTAAAAAATTTTTCTAAATTAAGAGGTGAAAAATGAAATTTACTACGGGTGTATAGGAATGCATTTGTTAAGTGGCTTTTATAAAAGGGGGGATTCAATCTGACCATTACAGCTCCAATCTGAACACCTGTCAGTTTTAGAAATGTCCTAGATTTCATTCTTTTTCTAAAAAGTCAGAACAAGTACTTTCAATACCAACAGAATACCTTTAACAGGGTGATGGGGGCACACAGAGACGCTGTCTGAAAGTATTAACAACTACAGAGTCCCCAATAGCTGCAACTTCAAACCAGGAGGAATCAGAGGTGCTTATCTATACACAATCTGATGCAAATCAGATCGAAATGAATCAGAATATAAGTTACACACACAGCCACATGAAGAGGTGTCTTTGCATCATGACGCTGTGGGGAGTGACATGCTTCCCCTGCCTCAGCTGTGTGAGCTGGTGGCACTGTTTGGGAGGTGGGGCCTAGCTGAAGGAAGCTGGTGTGGGGTTATTGGCTGGGACATTCAGCCAGGAGCCACAGCCACGCCTTCCCTGCCACAGACTATCACGCCTCAGATTATGAGCACAACCAACCCTTCCCATCGGCTGTCTCAGTCACTCGGCCTCAGTGAGGAACAAGTATACATTCGAAGGAGAAAGCCACAAGACAGGTGCCCAAGGAGCAACAGGTGCTGTTCCATGTCAGCTGATGTCAGGGGACCATGCTCCTGCAGTCAGCTCTGTATTTATTCACATACATGGCGGACAAAGTACATGTAAGTACAAATGCACTCAGTCCTCTGGACGTAATTACAGGAACTAAGTCATGACCAAAAGATTATTCTGGGATGAGAGGCAGGTATGAAACAGCAGGAAGCTTCTACTATTTGATTAGACACACACACACACACACACACACACACACACACACACACAATCACTTTGTCAATTAACCAGGTCAAACTGTAATCCCAACACTCTGGAAGCAGAAGCAGGAAGGCTAAAGCTAAATGCTGCACAATAGAGGCCAGATTGTTCTACACAGCAAGTTTCAGATCAACCTGGGTCAGCAACAAGATCTGTCTCAAAACAATTTTAAAAAAGCCGACCCCAGGATAGCTCTGAGTCCAGCATCCCTGGTGCTGTGTAGTTGCCGATGCTGACCCCACTGGCTGCACGGCTGGTCTGCATCCGCCTGCACTGCTGAGTCTACTGACAGAACTGCACTGTTCTCTCTAGTCCACACAAGTGCTTCCTCTCACCCAACAAGTCCTTGCCCCACCTACAAGCAGGAATCAGTGGCCTGTCAAGCCCAGTGTTGGTGGGATAGCTGCCCAGAGATGTTGTCGGGGCCGTGTGGAGACCTCGGAAACAGGACAGCTACTGCCACTACTCTTGGTTATCCAGACAGTGTGAGCACAGGACATGAAGAAACCACATGGGTACTGACCAGGAAGCTTTCTCCCCCTGGCTAATTACCACAGTTCCAGAAGTTGTTGGGCTAAAAGTCATCAACAGTCTTGCCCAACTATAAACCACAAGTTACAATAACAAATGATGTGGCAAGATAGGCCCACATGTGTGTAACGTGGACACAGGCATTATGTAGGTGACTACTTTCTGGTTGGATTTCAGACCTGTTCCACAGGAGGAAACACATGCCCATGCTATAAACCTGGTCAAGAACCCATGAGTGGGAACCTCACAGGCCCCAGGGGTGAACTGCTATTATTTGACTAAAGAACACAATATGAAACTGCCCTCTAAATCCATCTCTCTATACCCATCAATTAGTGGGGCTCTAGGACCACGTCAAAGCAGCATTGTGTAGGGGACAGTGGTTAATGGAAACTCACAAGTGGCTAAAGCATATGTAGGATGCTCAGGAACAAGTGAGGCATAAATAATGCCACCCCACCCCACGCCACCGTACCCCACCATACCCCACCGTACCCCACCCTACCCCACCGTACCCCACCCCACCCCACCGTACCCCACCCCACCCTACCCCACTCCACCCTACCCCACCCCACCCTACCCCACCCCACCCCACCCTACCCCTAAGGCTGAGTGACTGTCATAGAAGATGGGGTAGAAAAGCTGCAAAAGCCAAGGCCAGCGAAGACTAGACTGACACTGTCCTCTGGACATGAGAGGACTGCTGTGCTCACGAACTCTCAGTAACCATGGCTACCCCACAAGACCATGCTAGTCAAGTGGAGAGGGGAGGGGCTGTGTCCCTCCCCATAGGGAACCAGATTTCCTTACCTCTAGTAGGTCAGCCCATGCTACAGTGAGTGACCCCCACACCCTTGGATATAGGGGCAGAACAAAATTAATTCAGTGGTTCATCTAATAAATAAATAGGTAACAAACTTGGGTCTGGAAGGTGTATTATGGTAGGATTAGGGTGAATATGACAAAAATATATTTCATGCGTGTATAAAATTTTCAAAGATAAGCAAATTATGTTTTTTAAAATTATATACTTTCACTTTGAACTCAGCCATTTTACAGAATGAACAGTATATAGGATGATGAAGAGTGTGACACAATGTAGCAAGAGTGGGAGAGATGACTGTGCTGACCTGCAGAACAGTGTTCTAGGAAAGATTCACAGCGGCTTCCGCGTCATCCGCAACGTCTATAAACATGTTAGCCCATTCCAGTGGGAAGGGAAGCACACAATCCAAGCTCAAGACCCTGAGCCTCGCACTCTCACAATCACAGTGACACCCTGAGCCTCCCACTCTCACAATCACAGTGACACCCTGAGCCTCCCACTCTCACAATCACAGTGACACCCTGAGCCTCGCACTCTCACAATCACAGTGACACCCTGAGCCTCGCACTCTCACGATCACAGTGACACCCTGAGCCTCGCACTCTCACGATCACAGTGACACCCTGAGCCTCGAACTCTCACAATCACAGTGGCCACTTGTTTCTGCACATCCGTCAAATATTCATGACAATGTCTATTTTCTAAATGTAAAATGGATCTAGGGCAACAGAGTCTACCATCTGGTGACATATATATATATATATATATATATATATATATATCTTTATTTGGTTTTTGTCTTGTTAGTTTGGTTCTTTGACAGTCTTAACAGTCCAGCTTCAAGCTGTCCACCATCCTGGCTCACCTACTAAGTGCAAAGGTTACAGGGTGCATAACCAGACCTCCATTTCAGCCCCTGTTTATTTTTTTTATGACCTTATAGTATTCAGGAAAAACTTATTTGTAAAAGGGCTGAGAGATAGTGTCTCTGCAGTTAAGCAGAGGGAAGCACCCAGTGGTGGCTGACAACCACCTTTTGCCCCAGTTCCAGGAGATCAGAGACCCTTTTCTGGCCTCCTTGCATGTGTATGGTACACAAACATACATGCAGGTAACACATCTACACACGAGAGCATGTAATATGAACAAACATAAACTGCTTATACCCTTAACATCTTCAACAATGTACAAATCTTTGTTTAACGGAGAGAGACAGGAAAGTGGAGCCCTAAGGAGCCCTAGCATTTAACGGAGTACCATGAATTTCGGGCTAGCTTGGGCTGCATAGTAATATCCAGGCCAACCTGGGCTACCTAGCAAACAAGACCCTATCAACAAACCAAAATTAATGGAAAAAGACACAGTGACTCAGAACATGATTATCTGCTTAGACCAGAGATTCATTGTCGTATGTTCCCAGAAGAAAACGTACCTTTTAGAGCTCCACAGTGCCTTTTAATTGCCACAGGAGTCAAATGCAGAAAATTTGGGATCTAAAACAGAGATGTGTTAAAAGGATTACCTACAGCCAAACTTCCCTCCCACTAATCCCCGCCACCTAGAGTCTGTTTCCTGGACTCAAGTGGCCTTGCTGCCCCAGCCTCCTGAGTAGTGGACTATAGGCACCAACAGCATGCCAGCAATGCCATAAATACACAAAAAGGATCATATTCTCACAAACTCAGCCACAGGCCCAATGAGTCATCTAAATCCAGTGTGAGAGTTCTTCAACAGCACTGGTTCTAAGCACAGGCATCAAGTCCAGAAGTACATCCAGCGAGACTCAGCGCTGAAACGCTGGAGTCCGATGGCAACCATGTTAAAAAACAAACACTTTCATAGCATTCTTTATGCCAAGTATCTACAGCACTCGTGTGCGGTTACAGTATAAAACCGAAAGCTCACACTGGCGATTCCAGCGTTCAGGGAGTCAGAGGCAGGAAGATCATGACGTTAAGGTCGTCCTGGGCTACACAGCAATACAGTCTCAAAGATAAACATAAATAAATAAATAAAAACTGAGAGCATTAAGGGCAGCAATCTGTCAATCACACACTTCTCCAAGAAACCTGGCATATTATGTTTACTTTACAGCAAATCTTGAGGCAAGACATTTGTATGCATAAAGAAAATAAATATTTTTTTTAAAAGAGCACTTATCATTTAAAATCTATTGTGGTGACGGTTTCTTAGTTGAAGAAATCAAATCTCTGACGTGCCCTAAACATTGACTGTGCTTCACGGTGTCAGTGTTTCCTAAATACAGACGTTTCCTCCACGTGTGTATTTGTACTGTGCATGGCTGGTGCTGGAGAATGCATCAGAAGTGGGCTTTGAATCCCTTGGGACGGGGTTACAGGTGGGACTCAACTCAGGTCCTCCGGAAGAGCAGCCAGTGCTCCTAACTGCTGAGTCATCTCTCCAGCCCCTACAGCATACTTTATATAATGATGTTAAGCATGTGCAAAGCAATTTATCTTAAACTCATTTGAAAAGAAAAAAGAAGTAGAAAAGTTACCCTAAAAACTATGCCACAAAAGTTGAGTATTGATCAGAAAGTGTTCACTTAAATCCAGGGAAGGGACTGAGCACTGATATAAGATAGTGGCCGTTTGCTGCTACTCTCTTACTTTACAACATAAAATGCAGAGCTGGGGACCCCGGAAGGGACACCATAGCTGATGCTGTGAGGCTGTGAGCATGCTCAGTGATGCACACACCACCGCAGGAACACATCTTCACACCAGTGTCTCCTCTGCAGGAACACATCTTCACACCAGTGTCTCCTCTGGAGACCTGTTTCTATCAGTGTTTGCTCTCTCGTCTCTGGAAACACTCTCCTCTGCAAACTGCACACCCCACTGTGTAGGACAGCGCTTCCTGATAACAAAACTCAGTCAGTTTATTTCCCCTTGAAGGATACAATGGAAAGGTCACGGAGAAGCCACAGGACTGACCAACCTTTACTAAATGCCTGTGACTGACTCGAAATCTCCTTTACCATGAGCAGCATCTGTCATCACCTGAAACAGATCTAATCTAAAACACAATGTGCTGCTCTCTCGACTGTCGACTGGACCCCCCAAACTCAAGGGGTGGGGTGGGTCAGGGATAAGCACCCCTGATGATCCGGCTGAGCCCTGCGCCAGCCACTTACCTTTAGAAGCTCTAGATTCCCCTCCTTGGCCATGGGGACACCCCTTTTTACTGGATATCCCATTCGAATAGGTAGAGGAACAGCTGCGGGTTTAAACGGTGCGGCAGTAGGGTAAACACTGGGCCAGTCCTGATCTGTATCCATCCTCTCCGTCCTAGGAGGTAGTGCCTAAGAAACAGTTTTTAATTTTACCACAAGATCTGTAATTTAGATACATAAAGGTTGACTGCCCTACACAAAACCTGATTTTAAGGACTGAAAACAGTCCTTGCTGTGCATACCCGGAAACCTGAATTTGACCCTGGGATCCACACAGGGTGACAAGAAAGAACCGACCCCACAGAGCTGTCATCTGACCTCCACACTCTAGAATAACTAAGACAGGCCAGTTCCCAACAAACCTGTTGTCTGAGTAAAAAAACACTAACTCAGCATAAATATCTGCACAGCTGCTTGAAATGATGACAAGATTTCCTTTAATGCCACATTCTCTTAGCAAAGACTAACTTACGAAGTTTTAAACTTACATCCATGATGTACATCGAACACAAGGAAATGTTAAGAACTTGGATAGGGCTGGGGACCTGGCTCAGTTGGCTGGGTGTTGCTCAGCAAGCTAAAGGCCTGGATTAGACCCCAGCTACTAGGTATGCTGGTGCACACCTATAATGCCAGCTCCTGGGAAGAGGTCTGAAGTTCTAGGTCAGGAGCCAGAGAAATGGCTCAACAGTTAAGAGCACTTGATGCTCTCGCAAAGAACTCAGGTTCAGTTCCAGCACCCGCATGGTGGCTCACAACTGTTTGAGACTCCAGTTCCAGCCAATCTGACACTCTCTTACAGCTTTCCTGGATACTAGGCACACACATGGTACATACACACACACACACACACACACACACACACACACACACAGGCAAAACATTCATATACATAAAATAAAAATGAATAAACCTGTGAACATGTATTTAAAAGTTCTAGGTCATACTTTTACACAGCAAGGCTGAGGCCATCATGGGCTACAGGAGTCTCCACCTCCCCACCTCAAAAGGAGGAGGAAACGGTGGGCATAGGGTTGGGATAATGGGGAGGAACTTGGGAATAAGGAAGATAAGGCCGTGTAAACATTTACCGGCTAGTGAGCTGGTTCAGCAAGTAAAGGTGCAGGCTAGCAAGTCTGACAACCTCAATTCAGTCCCTGAGACCTACACAGTAGACAGCATTGACTCCTCAAACTTGCCCTCTGACCTCCACACATGTGCCAGTGTGTACACGCACACTTGCTAACAGTGTGTGCATTCACACATACAACACACATTCTCACACATAAATAAATACATGTAATTTAAATATTCTTTTTAAATAAAGAGTAAGCATTTGAGATAAATTAATCAAGATTAAACAAGTTTTAAAATGCATGTCTCCTAGGCCCAGAGATAAATGACTTGACAGCTCAGCCAGTCACATTAGCACACATGTGTATTTTAAAGTGTTACATAGAAGGGGGTGGGCCCCATACAAAAGGCAGAATTTAGGTTAGCATGGCTCAGTGGTTGAGAGCATTTGCTGTTCTTGCAAAGGACCCAAGTTCTGCCCCTATCACCCACATCAGGGAGTCTGATGTCCTCTTCTGGCCTGCACAGGTACCAGACACACATGCGCTACACATAAACTTACACACATTCATAAATAAAAGTAAATACTTTGTAAACGTCAGGCTTAGGCTGGCAAAATTTAGTCATGCCATCTAAACTTCAACATCAGAGTGGGAAATATTCCTCTGAAAATTACTGCCCAAGTGACATGGCCTGGACCTTGGACTCCAGACTCACCAACTGACCTGAACTCCTAACGATGCCCAGAGGGGAAACACTGGCGAAATTAGTGTTGACTGCTGGAAGCACCATCAAACAGTCTATTCTGGGTCACCTGCTTTCTGGTGTGTATGAGCGATTCTATTTCCCAGAGCTGATGATTTGAAGACTAACTCCTAGCAAGGTCTGGGAGCTGCCAGGAGACCTTGTGATGCCTCCTTTGGGGGCACCCTCCACCTCACCTTAGGGATTTAGAAGTCACTGGGATAGACCAAAGTAAAATAAATACATCTGTACCTTTCTTCTCATTGGCCTTTCACTTCTGGAGACCGTACCTAAAAGACAAGAATTTATAATGAGCCATTGTTGAAAATCACAGGCTTGCACCGCTAACACTACTTAAGGTATTTAGTAACATGAAAATGGAACAATAACCTGCTTTCTCCAAGTTCTGAATAATGGGGAAAAAGAAACTCCATGACAATCATGATCTAGAGAACTCATCATCTAAAGAAGTACGTCCTTCCTTCTATGAGTCTTACACTGTAGCCCAGGCTAGTCCTTAACTTGCTATAATCCTTCTGCCTCAGTAACTCAAGTGCAATTACAGGTGTGCAACATCCATACACAACTAAGGAAATATTTTCACTAATTCTAAGGTTTAGAGAACAGGAGTTCTTGTTCTGAAGTTAATAAAGTATTCTGGATATTTAAAGATAATTGATTTGAAATGTCCGATGACAAAATTATCAATAACATGAACAGAACATTTAAGTCACACGACTGAGAAAGTGGGTGGAGTCTTCACATACCTAAAGTACCACAGTCTGTTTCCTCAAACACTCTGCTGTAGAAATAGCTACACTCACTCAGTACTTCTACAGAGTCTACCCTAGACGACTCCTTATCACTTCAGCTGGCCTTACTTGATATGACAAATACATACAAACACCACTGTCCTTTTTAGAGGCCACCTTTACTCAAGAAATCAAAGGATAAGAAATTAAGGTGCCTGCAGCATAGGGTGCAGGATCCCTCATGCTGTGGTCCGCTGTCTCCAGCCTTACCTAAGAGCTCCACAGCTGCAAGGGGCTCTCAGTACCAGGCCACATTCCCAGCCCTGTCTCCAAGGCTCAACCTTGTTCTCTGCCTGGAACACACTTCCCAGGATCCTGGTTCTTCTCCTTTCCTGTACCCACTCTGTTTCTTTGTCTGACATATTTCTATCCATCCCATGATGCTCATTCTTTAAAAATCAAGAGCTACTATTCATCACAAACCAGGAACACAGTAGTGAGTACAATACAACTTTTGCCTAAGTACTGCTGCTGCAGTAAATGGCCTGCAGACCGTCTGGACCCACTACTGACACCTCTGTTGCTAGCCTGCAGACGGTCTGTCATGTCTCCGCTTTCCTAACCAGGTGAATCCCTTTTCAGTTTATCTACCTGTCCTGGTTAGAGTTTCTATTGCTGCAATGAAACACCATGACCAAAAAGCAACTTGGAAAGGAAGTTCATTTGGCTTACACTTCCACACATCATAATCCACCATTGAAGGAAGGCACAATAGGAACTCAGACAGGCAGGAAGTGTAAGGCAGAGGCCTTGGAGGAGTGCTGCTTACTGGCTTGTTCAGCCTGCTTTCTTATAGAACCCAAGACTACCAGCCCAGGACACCACAATGGGCTGGGCCCTCCCCATCAATCACTAATCAATTCACCCCTGTCAAGTTAACACGCAAACATACCACTATAACCTTTCCTTTTTGTTCATCCCCAAGACCACACCTTAACACCAAAAACACAATATAAAACATTTGACAAACTTTAAAAGTCCTGCAGTCTTTACAATTTAAAATTCAGTCTTTTTGAAAATTTAAAGTTTTTTTTTTAATCTAAAATCTCTTTAAAATTCAGACCCTTAAATGTGGGCTCCTATTAAAGTTAACTACTTTCTTACTTCAAGAGGGAAGAACCAGGGCACAGTCACAATCTGAACAGAGCAAAACCAGACTCCAAAAGTCTAAACAACTCAACGTTCAATTATCTAGGATTTACTCGTGACCTTCTGGGCTGCTCCAAAGGGGTGGGATCACTTCTCTGGCTCCACCCCCTGCAACACACATTTGTGCTCAGATCAGCTCCACTTCACAGGTGCTGCTGTTCTTGGTGGTCATCCCACGGTGTTGGCATCTCCAAAATCCCTAAGATCTTCTGCTGCAACTGGTCTGGACTTTCACCAATAGCCTCTTCATGGTGCAAAACCTCAACTTTTCTTCATGAGCCCTTAACTCCTGTTGCTTACAATGCTACTCCAGCTGCACTGTCAGTGGCCACTCCTGGCCTCTCACAGTGCCAAGCCTCAGCTGCTCTCCATGATCCCTTTAAATCCAGTGCCACCTTATACTTAGTATAAGTATTGAGTTCAGCTGCTCAAATGACATACAGCTATGGCCACCTCTGGAACACAACTTCTCTGTGATGATTCTCAGAAACACTTCCCAGAAGACTTCACCTCAGTGATGCTGGTCTCTTATCACTGCTGTTTCTCAGCTCCAGCATCAACTGTCCCAGTAGAACAAAGGTTTTGCTTTAGTGGTTCTTGTCTCTTATTAATCACAGCTGATTCTTCAGCTCCAGCCGACCAGAACCACAGAATCTTGATAGAAATGGCCCACTTAGAATCTTTGCTTCCCTCGGAAACTTCACGAGCCAGACTTCTGTCTCTGAACTGCTCTCAACACTGTTAGGTCAAAGCCGAGAGAGCAGCCCACTGAGCTCTTTACACTAATGGCTCTTTTGTCCCAAAGTCCTCCCATAATCTTCCCTAAAATGTGGTCAACCTAAAGACTGAGGGCAAATGGAGGCAGACTGATGAAGGGGCCCATACTTTCATAACTTAGTAACATTTGATTCTGTGGGGTTAGAAATATAGACTTTTAAGGCAGTACTTGCCTCTCAGCTAGACTATGACATTGATTATACATTCTGTTCTCTTTGTTGACAATCTAGGCTTTGTTGGATGTTTTCATTAAAAAAACCCCAAATCAGGTTAAAATAGGGATTTCATAGCAAACTCTAGAGAGAGGAGAGGCAGCCCTAGTGGGTGATGGGATAATTCTAGGAACCCCAGATACTTGGTACCTGAGCTTTGACTGGGCACAGTTTATGGTCCTGCAGTGGACTTGGGGCACATGTTTGATTGCTTGAATTTCGAAGAGGAATTCCTCTTTCAATGATGATGGAAGTTTGAGTATTCCAAAATATTCTGAAGAAATGCCCTTGGCCAGAAGGTAAAGAAGAGTACATTTAAGGAAGCAGAAACTCTGCTACAGGAACTATACTCCCTGCTATGGTGGGACAATTTATGGGCCTTTTAAGGTACTATTCAGTTTTGGACTGAATCCACAAAGAAATGGACACCATCCCATCTTCAGTGATGCAGACCAGGAGTGCTTACAACAATTAAGTCCTCACAGCACATGGGGACACCTGCTACTGAGAAGCTTCATTCCTATAAGCTCAGCACTTGGCCACAGCTGCATTTAGTTCACACCAACAAATGCCCCTTTTGTCTGACCTTATATTATAGGTTAGAGAGAGCATAGAAAATACAAACAAACAGATTCAAACCCAGTATAGCTGATATTGAAGAGGGTCGCCATATTTAATGTGCCTGGCAAAGGTCTTGATTTCCTTCTTTCTAATCCCCGTAGACAGTATTGACACTCATCCAACAGCCCAGGAAAGGATTTATCCTCAAATTACATCCTATGAGCTAAACCAGCTTCTGCACTATTACCATCACCCTGCTTGGAATACCAACAGCCTCCAACTAGGTCTTGCAGTCCTACCCTGCTGAAGACAGTCACCACCCAGATGCCAGTGATCCTTCACAAGTAGAAATCATGCCACTTCTCTACTCTAGTGTGATCCTCAACTTCTAACAAAATCCAGACTCAAAGCAAAATCAAATGTGCCCTCCCAACCCTCAAAGCTCAGCCCACTAATCTTGACATCTTGGATTGCTACTCTACCCTTTACTAGAACATCTCTGGCTCAGGTGTCTTTCTTTTCTTTGGTCGTCATGCTCTTTGGGAAGAACAGCGCTCTTCTCTCAAATCGTCTGATTGCTCAAACATCTTTCCTCTGAGAGGTCTCTCTTCACTATCTTATCCCACATGATAGCCACTTCTTCAACAGCATATGGTTTTCAATACTCTTCTTTTTCGTAATAGTAAATTTTATTGTTACTGTTTACCCGTGTACACTTACTAGTTCAAAACTTTGGTAGAATGCCAGCCGCTGCGACTCTGGTTAGCACACTTAAGAGAATAAAAGAGTGAAAACCTGAAGATGGACACATCTTAAGCACTATGACAAGCCACTATGATATATTAAGTAATCTATAATTTATCCGAAAACCACTTGTGGATTTTTAACAAGAGAGTGGAAAGCCAGGATGTGCTGTGAGAAGGTCTGCAGGAGTGCAAGCCCGGAAGGATGAGGCATGCATGCTCTGCTGGAGAGGCAGCAGGGAAGGCCCGAGTGGCGACAGGTGCCCGTCACGGCCGGGCCTTTCCTGCTGTCCACTCGTGCACGCAGCTCCCTCGCTGTATTCACTTCTGCCCCACGCTTGCACCCGCCTTTCACTCCACAGTGCGCCCCGAGTTCCTGCGGTGGGCCAGACTCGTGGAAATGAGTGGCGACCTCCAGAGAAACACAGGAGGAAGGTCACGGAGCGCGCGGCCTCCCTTCTCCCCCCAGCCCGCGGCGGTGCACCCACACTCACGCGGGCCAGCCCTCGGAGTCGCGGGGTTGGCGACTGAGGAGAAGGTGCGCAAGCCGCGCGCTCCCGGACACAGGGTCTGCCTCAGCTGCAGCGATACTGCCGCCATGCTGAAGGACGGCGAGCCAGAGCGGACAAGCGCCGCCGGGAGGGCGGGCCCGGAAGTGCGTAACCTGGGAACGGAAGTGCACTGGGTAAAGGGATAGGGGAGCTGTGGCTCCCGGTTGGATGGTGTGTGGAACGATGGGGACTCTGACCCAGGAGTCTACTTTCTGGTTTTGTTTGTTCGTTTGTTTGTCTGATTGTTTTAGTGGCGGCTCTAAGACGCTTTTCTCCTTTACCTTTTACTTATGTATTTTATGTATATTGGTATTTTCCTGCATACCTCAGCACTGCCCATGCCTGCATCGCCCACTACAGCCAGCAGAGGACATGGAGTTAGGGAAGTTGTGAGCTTCCTTGTGGGTGCTGGAAACCGATCCTGGGTCCCTTGGAAGAGTACTCCATGCTTAATTGATGCACCACCTCTTCAGCCCCATTTTTTCTTTTTTCCATTTTCATCCTTCTCCTTCCGTCCTTACTCTTTCTTTTCAATCATCCTGCTCCAGTCTCCCAACTGCTGGAATGGCGCGTAACACCTAGCTGTACACTACATATATTTTAAAAATTACTCCGCACGTGTGCACACACTTCTAAGAGAACAGTTTAAAGGAATTAGTTCTTTGATTCTCTCCCATCACCATCAAGGTTCTGAGGATAAAACTTCAGTGATAAGGCTTTACGATTTCAGCGGCCTTTATACAAGCCTTTGACCTTATCTTTTCATATATTATTTTTCTTGGGGGGGGGGGGGACCAAAACTGGATTCCTAAGACCAATGCTGAAAGGCTCATAACCTCAAGTAACCCCTGCTTCAGAGGATCTGGCTTCCCTGGGCACCTACAATCATATGCACAGTCCTATCATACATCTAGAGATTAAAAATAATCTTTACAAGTAACTCCTTTACAAAGTATAAATAGGCAAGGATAGCTTACAATGTAAAGCATGTATTCATTTGCCAGTAGAAGTTTCCAAATTCTATGTAATTTTTTGGCTATAACAGTTTTGGAAGTACAATAATCCACTGGTGACTTAAGTTCTTATTAAATTCTGAAAGGGGGGGGGGGCTCCACGTTTTCAGTTTTTATTGATCCCTTCAGATTACATAGGTAATTCTGGGTAGAACAATTTGAAATTTTAAGTCTTCTTTTTAATGGTCTTTTGCTAACTTGAAGCCTAAGTTAATATAAATAAATAAAACTAAGTTCTTTATAAAAAGTATGTGCACCTGTTTCAAGATATAGTGCAAAAATCCAGGCAGGAAGTGAGCATACAGCCTCTTCAGCCACCAGAACAGTACCGGTTACATCCTGAAATGGAGTTAAGACAATGTGGATATGTGTTGGGGAGGGAACACTGGAGAAGTGACTCAGCAGTTAAAAGCAGTGACTGCTCTTCTAGAGGACCCTAGTTCAATTCCCAGCATCCATATGGTATCTCACAAACATCTTTAATTTCAGTTACAATGCCCTCTTCTGGCATCCATAGGTGCCAGGCATGAATGGGGGTGCAGGGCATACATGAAGGCAAAATACCTGTACATATTAAATAAACAAATAACCTTTAAAAGAAAAAAAGGCATTGGGCATGGTAACACATTTAATCACGTAACTCAAAAGGCATAGGCAGGTGATTTTCTTGTGTTGGAGGCCAGCCTGGTCTATGTAGTGAGTTACAAGTCACCCAGCGATGTACAGTGAGACGCTGTCTCAAAAAGGAAAAAATAAAAGAAAATGTGGGTCTCAACCTTGATTGAACACTAAAACCACATCAAGTGCTTTTAAAAGAAACATTAGCCTCAGTCTGAAGCGTGGGCCAAACAATCTAGGTGTCTTTGAGCATTGCTTTTTTTTTTAAGCCTTATTTGTGTTTAATTTGTTTATATATATATTTTAATTAATAAAGTTACTCAGATTGTCAGGCTTAGAAGCAAGTGCCTTTACTACTGTTCCATGTGTGTTTGGGGCAAGAGGCATCCAGAATTTCAGAGGCTGAGGCAGGAAGACTGCAAGTTCAAGGCAACACTAGACACACATGATGTACTGAGATCCTGCCTCAAAAACAAGCCAGTGCCAACTGAGCCTTCATACCTTCTCTTTACAGAATCCTTGGTAGTATCTTCAGATGCATTGAAATGATGCATACATATATTTATTGTGCCATTTACCATAGAAAAACCCCAAGAATGGGAACTTTAATCTTTGCATATTTGGGTTGACAGGGCATAAAACAGGCCTTTGTCCAACAAACATTCAGCAACCATCTGTGAATAAACCTGTCAGTTTACACGAAACCTTTTCTTTTGAACATGCGCAGTGGATACCAGGTAAACGCTGCTGTGTGTTCTATGCCGCTACATCCTGCAGTAACGTCTCAGTGGTGTAACAACATGCTTGGCCGAAGTACGTAAAGAATAAAGGTTTTATTTTAGCTCAGTCTGAGGGAGCCATGCATCATGGCAGTAAGACCTTGAGGCTGGTGATGAGCAGCCTCCACAGTCAGAAAGCAGCATGGATGCAGGTGCTCAGTTCACTTTCTCTTCTTATTCAGTCTAAGGCTCCAGCCCATGGGATGGTGCTGCCCACCTTCACCGTAGGTCTTCCAAACTTGCAACCCACCAGAGGTGTGTTTTCTTGGCAATTTTAAATCCAGATACGTTAATAATTTGTGATTAATCATCACAATACTGTACCATCTGAGAGGGGAAATGGACATTTCTATTGGTGTTCCATGTTCTTTAATGTTCATATTCAGCAGTATTAGTGGATGAACACCTTGTTAGGCAAGCCCTCTACCAGAGCCATATCCTCAGCCCTGTGTTTAAAGTTAAATCCATAAGTACTGGTGTATACTGGTACTCATTTACTGCAATATTAAACACCGTATCTCATGCCAATTTCCAGGGTAGGATTGTCTTCTCACCCTTCCTTATGCTATCTTCCTTAAGGAGAGGGCTCCAGGCTAAATACGTGTTTCAAGGATGGAAAAGCAAGGCAGAGGAAGCTGTGTGCTCAAGTCTTTCTGGAAGAAAGGGAAATGCCGCAGGGGTTACAGAAATTCTACCCGTTTTCTCCAGGACTTGTCTGTGCGGCCACTCTTCACAGGAGGTTTGGGGAGCACTGCTACTTAAATTTGCAAGGCGTATTCACATGTGAACTCATGGCTCAGTGGGCAAAAGAGAGGAGCAGGCTTTCATTAGGTTCTGCCCATAATGAAGTAGCCTCAATTTTCGTTCTCCGCACATCCTGTTTTCTGGATGGGGAGGGACGCAGTGGACTTGAGTCAGTGCTAAAGACTGAAGCCTGGATTTCGGGTGACCCACAGCAGCACTAAAGGATAAGCATTGCCATCTTTTCTTGTTTGTTTTTGAGATTGTATCCCAGGCTAGATATGAATTTATGGGAATTCTTCTGCCTCCATCTCCAGAGCGCAGGTACGAACCACACCTTTCTCACTCCCTTATCCTTAACCTTTGAATGGAAAAACTCAGAGGCATTACGGATCTAGAAAAAAAATCACATGGCACATCCCAGGGGTTTAATTGAAGAAAAAGTATTTGTACAGTAGGGCAGGGGTGAGACAAAGCAAAAGAGATTACCAAAGTACCCAGGGAAGGGAGCATGGCCTGGAGAGGTCAGGAGTCACAGGGGAGAGCCCATTAGATAGGCAGTATTGGTAACCCACTAGGTATTTGTACCTAGATGCCTGAGCCCCAGAATAGGTTGGAAGGGAGGAACGTGCAATCAGAGAAAAACCAGCTCTGGGATAAGTGAATGGAAATAGGGAGACACTGGTTTCAGGTTTGACCTCATCCCTTCTTCAACTACTGACAGCGGTCCTGTATAGACTTGGTGGCCTGCAATGAGCTTTTCTAAATAAATGATGCAGAACAGAGAAGTTCCAGTGAGACAGATTGTAACATCAAATGTACTGCTTGAAACGGCCATCCAGTATGCTACCTGCTACCATCTCACCTACAATGATGTTACCCAGCCTTGCAAGAGCCCTAGATTCCCAAACACAGAGAGGACCAAGGCCATGGGAATTCCTGTCAGAGTGGGGAGGGTGGGGGAGGAAGGCTTTGGAGGGTAGGTTTGTAGAGATTTGGTCCATGTTGTTTGAAAACAAGTTTCACTGGGTAGACCTTGCTGACCCAGAGTTCACCAGGTAACCCAGGTTGGGCCTCATATTCAGTTATGTCACCTCAGCCTCCCCAGGGATGGGATTACATCACTGCGCCATCACATCAGCATGGCCCATGATTCAGCAAAGGGACAAGCTAAGGAGCAGGGGTGAAGCAGAGACCAACAACAACGAGCTTCCTCACAGGTAAACACCTTTGTGACTGCAGCACTTGTGGTCACTTTATGTATTGCTGGGAGAGTTGGAGCCGTAAGTGGAGACTTGGCTTTTTGTTAACAGCTCATGACTTGGGAATTACACACATTGTAGACAAACAGAAACAGATACCTGTATTTTTTTTTTTTAAAAAAGATCTATTTATTATATATAAGTACACTGTAGCTGTCTTCAGACACACCAGAAAAATGCATCAGATCTCATTGCAGATGGTTGTGAGCCACCAATGTGGTGGCTGGGATTTTAACTCGGGACCCCTGGAAGAGCAGTCAGTGCTCTAACCACTGAGCAATCTCTCCAGCCCAGATACCTATTTCTTACTAGAGCCTTATGGGCAAACTATAATAATATATTTAAAGCACTGGTCCCAACATGAGGTCAATAAATAATGGCAATTGCTCTTTATGTTGTGAAACCCCAGGAAGACATTTTAGAATATATGACTGCTGTGTTCAGAAAATACATTCCTTACTGTGAATACACGTATTGCAACAAGGAATTCTTTCACAAGTGACTCGGTAAATCATGGTAAAGCTAACATCCAGCTGAACCCAACGTTACATCCTTTGAAAGTCCTTTATGTGTGGAGTTGCTGGTAAAGAGTAGTTGTGGAGGTGGGGCTCAGAGGGCAAGCAGTGGGAAGTTTTCTTTAGGAGTCCTGAACCAAAGCTGGCACCCCACCCCACCTGAAGATCAGTTTCTCTCCCTACAGCCGCAACATTTTATGCTTGTGATTAGTTCAAAGGCAACCTCCCCTCCCTCCAAATCAAATTTTATGTATAATTTATCATTTTCTCTCCCAGTTTTTAGCTTTGAATAAACAAACCCAAATTAAAAATTTTCCAACACACAGCTAGGCTTTTTTTTTTTTTCCGTTCCATAATTGTGACGCTAGCAAGTTTTGACCCAAGTAATCACTTTCAGTCATTATAGGGTGTTGATGACCCTGTGCCAGGGATTGTCCTGTTTCATCTTACAGGCTGGTCGCAGCAGCAGGCTCAGTTCAGAGGATGTGGATGTAAACCTTGCCCATGTCACTCAGCCCATCTCTTTTATTCAGACACTTCCCCAGCAGCTCTTTGATGGAGACACAAGCCTCTGTTTCCAGCATGAACTGCTCCACAGCCTTGCGCCCTGGCAGCTGGCTCTCCACCATCCCCTTTTGGATACTCTTCAGGACAACACCTCTGATGGCTTTCGGTTCTCCAGGCACACTGAAGATGATAAACAGACCCAGACAGTCCTCACCTACCAAGTGACAGAACTCTTCCAGCTTATCAAATCTGCCTTTTCCCCAAGACTCCTCTTCCCTTGACTCACAGGATTTGGAGTCCCTCAGAGGGAGAGAAGCCATCCTCAGGGTCTGCACTGCCACCTGAAGCCGTATTTGCTTATCAGGTCCCCAGAAGGTCCAAATCCAGTCTGCTCCAAACAGCAAGGCCTGGTGTTTGGTCATCTTGGTGGTGGTGAGCCATTCATCAGCTCCCCTTTCCTGGCAGAAAGTAATGAAGTGGACGAGGAAGATCTCAGTCAGTGAGCTGGCTGCGAGGCAGAATCTGCTCAGTGGGTACTCAAACCCGAGGTAGTCCTTCAGCTTCTGCGCCGCGTGGGAAATAGCGGCACTGACCACCTCACACATGACAAGAACCTCCTGGTTGTCCTTCGGAGCTACCTGTGAGGCCTTTTGCCCCATTTTCTCATACCCAGTAAACGCTGCTCCTAGCTATCCAGTATGTGAATGTCACTGGGAACTTCCTCTTTTTCAGGTTTTCTTCAGCGAAGCCACGCCTGTTAAAGCCACCACCAGCTTCCTAATGTCACAGCTTCCTTGGTGTGGCTAGCCATATAGACCTGAGGCTAGACAAACATGTGAGGGAGGGTCCAGTTTGTCAACTGGGTGTGTTGTGCTCACACAGATTCCCGATGCCTGCCAAGTGACAGATGACAATTTCACACAAAACACCTGTTCTACTCCAGGTTATGCATGGGCTACATTTGATCCTTGGTAAACTCTTCCTGGATGTGGCTCCTGTTTCCAAAAACGAGTCAAAATAAAATCAGTATGTGAATGCACGGGTTAGGATCTTACGTTCTCCAACCAATGTCTACAAGCTTGTGTCTCTTTTGGTTCCTTCTCTTTTCCTGTTCTGACCCTTCCTTCCCCAGGTGGGTTGCTGGCATTTCTTTTTACACGTACTTCGTAAGCAGAGATCTCAATGTGTCTGATTCAAACAAACTCAATCAAACGTGCAAGTTTACACACAAAAATCAGTTACAGTTTTCATCAGAAATGAAGACTTTGCTTTTCTGAACAAAGAAACATTGAATAATGACAAAACACAAGGCAATTATCAATTGACTTTATTTCTTCTCATAAGGTAATGTGAGCTTTGCATAATACTTTTGTAAATAAAATATATAACCAAACGTTCTTAACTCATCACGTCACCAGTTGTTGCATTGTCCGTAATAAAGGATATCTGGCATCTGTAATAGTCTGCTGGTATTTTCAACCAGGTCCTAAGAACAAACTGAGCTTTCCAAATGGTGATATTTATCCATGTTAAACTAAAACCCCAATACAGGAAGAAGCCAATGATGTCTTGAAATCATATGTGGGAGCCCTCAAAGAAAATCACTGTTAGCATCTGATAATGTAACTAGAAATGAACAGCAGTGTTACAAGGTTCACAGTGAACAGCTTTATAACCTGCAGAGCGTTAAAAAGGACCGGCTATCTATCACCAGGACCACCACCATAAACCGAACCATCCGCCCGCCCCCCAGTGTGGAAGCTCCTGCCTGGAACACAGGCCGTCTCATTTTGAGCAGCCCAGAATGAAAAGTAGGTCATCTCCACCACTGCTAGAAACACTCATGCTCACAACACCGCATAGCTAGCTGCTTTGTAGCTTTCAATTTTCTTTACAAAAAGCCCTGAGGCCTTGTGTTACAGAAAACACAAGCAACAAGCTATTGGTCAGGATAACAGAAAATGTTCTGCAGCTTTAAAGTACTTGTACGAAGCCCCATCAGCTGACAGTCTGAGTGTAAGGAACAGCGGATGGAACATGGCTGGGCGGACCCCTGCGTTCAGCATAATGATGAGCCTAGCAAAGAAAACAAGTAGGAAACTCAGCATGTAAAGGTTCTGTTCAGTTTCTTGTTTTTCCAAAGCCATTCTAACAAAAACCTTTCTGAGTGCACCCAAAGGCCTCAGGTTGAGGTGGTGACACCCTAACGTTCCTTGTTATAAAGAAAATGGAGTCAAGATGAAAATTCAAGCTCTAAACGGCTCGACAATTTTTGTGGGAACCAAAGAAGTATATATCATGTAGAATTTAGCCTGACTGGTTAACACTGTTAAAAGTCATCAGTGGAGGGAAAAAAAGGGACTCTGCTGTGTTCAGGAATCAGCTGGTATGTGCTCATTGAGAATGTGGGGTTTCTTCATTGTACTCTTCTGATCCCGTGTCACAAAATAAAGGCTCTGCTCTCTCTATGCTGTATATACACACATTTAGAAAAATATAAAAATAAGACAGTGAGAGGCAAGCGGGGTGCTGCTGGTACACGGTGGCACTCGGTGGCACTCGGCTCTGGAGAGCTGCACATTCAGCTCAGCTGCAGTGAACACTGGTGAGGCCCGGCCTCCCTCCTGGGGATGTGAGCGGAGCACTCTGGGAAACACCCAACCGTAAATGCAACACTTCCGATGGCGTATGTCACAGACTTTACATTAAATAGAAGCACACCTCCGTTCACCAGTCTCTTTCTTTGTCAACATCCTCAGAACTGGCACCATTCCCACGTTACAGTTCTCCTTCTGAGCAAGCAGAAGTCCGAACAATAAACAATGCACAATCTGTCACCTGCTGTGTACACTATCTGAGACACCAAGCTGGAAATGACATGTGTGCTCCTGGCGTTTGCCCAGGTGCTCTGCTCAAACGTTGGAGTCTTCATCTGTGATGCTGGCACTCGGGGAGCGGGCAGCAAAATCCTTAAACATGTCATCTTCCTTTAACATGTGCTGAAGAAGAAGGGACACCGAGTTACACAGAGCCCCAGGCTCACCACATGCCTCCAACACACGAGCAGGTGTTTGTGGCTTTAGGTGCTTTTAGAATAACATTGCAACTCACCGTGAGATTGTTGATGCCTTCAGAAAACGCACCTATCTGTCTCACCGTCCCTTCTGAGTCTTCCATCTACCAAGAACAGACCACAATGTGACAAGCTCATCCGTATAATTTCACAAGTACAGATCACTGAATGACAGTCTAGACAGAGAGAATGCACGTGGCATCGAATGCAGCAGGAGCAGGTCTGTGCCTGCTCTGTGCCTCAGCTTCCCTGTTGTGACACTTTCAAGGTCTCCAAACAGCACCCACAATTAAGCACACCACAATCAAGGTGCTGAGGATGTGCTGGGAAGCAGGCAGCCATCGGCAGCTACTCAGGACACTTTGCTATTTTTGTTTTCAGGCACGGGAAGACAGTGCCCCTCCTCGGTGACAGTGTGCGTGACTGTGGGCACCGTACCTGCTCTAATCGGTCCAAATCATCCTCTTCATACAGACGCATGTCCAAGCCAGGTCTGAACCCCTTCTGGGAGCTACCCGATGCCTGGCCTAACTCCATTGGACAGACATACTCCTCTCCATCTTCATGTTTCTTCTTCCTCAGATTCCCAAAGTTGCTAAATGTCAGTTTCTTTGGCTATAAAAGCAAACAAAAAGACACCCAGTGATAGGATAAAATTCCTATGGCAGAGGACTAATTACATCTATAAGTTAATTATTCACCTCACCACACAGGAGAAGCAACTTCAATGATCAGATTATCACGAGAAAGCCAGAAGCAACCCCCAGACACAGTAGCAATGCACCCGAATATCATAAATGATTCTGGTATAACTCAAAAGGTTAATCTCACTGTTATGCCCACAGGCTGACCATGTCAAAATATTTTGTTTGGATTAGACAGACTTAACACAATAGAATTCCTCTCAGGGAAGAGCCAAAGTTTGCAAGACTATTCAGTCCAAGATAAGTAAGAGACAGTGGTCCTCACTGGGACTTTGTGGTACGGGCCTGCCTGGGTAACTCAGTAATAGCATGACCCAATATAAATAAAAAGAAAGAGCAGACTGGAGCATACCGTTCAGTGGTAGAGCACTAGGTAAATATGATTAAGAGCCAAGTTCAGGGAGCTGGAGAGATGGTCCAGTGGTTAAGAGCACTGATTTTCTTCCAGAGGTCTTGAGTTCAAATCCCAGCAACCACATGGTGGCTCACAACCATCTGTAATGGGATATGATGCCCTCTTCCGGTGTGTCTGAAGAGATTGACAGTGTACTCACATACATAAAATAAATAAATCTTTAAAAAAAAAAGAGCCTAGGTCTAATCCCACATTGGGTGAAGAAGAGGGAAGGAGACAGCCAGGAAGGGAAGACAGGTGGTATAGTTGGGGTTATTTTGTTTGCCTGCTGTGCTTCATAGAAGGACTGGTGAGTGGTAAAAGAATTGATGCCCTCGGAGAGAGTCCACTGATCTTTAGGAGAGAAATGTCACCTTAATCAGTACACGGTCCCCAAGGAGAAGGAATTCAAAGGCAGACAGGATAGAAACAAAGAGAGCTCAGCATGTATTTCTAGGAGAATGCATAAACTGTCTTAACACTGAGGATGTGAAAATATTACATCCAGACAAGTTAATATAGGAGTATCTCAAAAGAGAAGAAGAAACAGTCGTCTGAATTTGGTGCAAGTCTCACACCTTGGCAAGCGAAACCACCCAGGGCCATTATGTATAGCTCAGACCAACTTTGAATATGCAGTCCTCCTGCCTCAGACTCTTGCATGCTGGGAGTACAGGCAGGTATCACAACCTCTGTTTTTGACTCTCTTCCTTTTTGAGTTAGAGATGAATCTTTACTTAAAAGTCTGATCTATCAAGTTAGCATTTTCCACCGGCCCAGAGAGCAGCAATCTTCATAGTCTTTAGTTTAGGTTCTGCCTTTGTGGGGCCTTGGCAGCAGCCACTGCTGTCTTCTTTGTTTTCTAGGCAGCCCTGATAGCCTGCTCTCGCTGAGCGTCCTAACCTCTGGTTTCTGATTCCTCTTGGCCACTGTATCCTCGGGTGATGCACCAACCACGGCCCGAGGGAATTTGACTGCACAGCAGATTCTTTTTGTTTGAATTTCTTCCAATTGTCTTTTTGGTGGTTTCTTTTATAGAGGACAGTCCGGATTCTCTGCAGAGCGTTCCTTTTGGAAAGGAATACTGACTCACATTTTATGTTAAGAAACCAGAAGACCTTCCTTTGGATCCTGGTGTAGTGCTGCCAGTGTCCCGAGTAGATCTTGCACTAGCTGAAACCGCACAGCTCAACCGTCATGACAACAGCTGCCCACCGGCTGGAGGAGAGCTGACTCTCTTCTTAAGAAGATTTTTTTCTGACTTACAAACCACACGAGCTGAGTGTGCAAGGAATGTGCAAGGAGAAGCCTTCCTGTTGGTCCATTTGCTTGTTGGCAGCACTGGGATCAAGCCCAGGCCATGGGCCTGCCGGGCCGTGTTCTCTGCTGAGTTATTTTCACCCCACGTCCACCCAGAAAAGCAAAACCACTACAGTGGCAGACTGGACCCTCATCAGAGTCCTCAGCATCGGCAACACCCCGGCAACAGGAGCTGACCACATCTTCTTCAGCTTTAATAACACAAATGACTTCAGCAGAGCCTTTCAGACATGCGGCCCCTTAACTGGTCTTGAAATGTATAGAGATGTGTGCATACAGACATTTAAAACTCATTAAGAATGAGTACACCTTAGAAAATGGAATAATTGGGCCTTTGCCACCATTGTGTGATGATTAAATGCCCAAAATCCCGAACCAACCTTCACTTTGGCAGTAGCTGTGAGCAGTACATAATCTGGCAGCTCCATGGCAGCTTGCTTCTGGTGCTGGGCCTCAGCACCGATCAGAAGGTTGAAGTGGGTAGCCAAATGTCTACGCAACAAGGTTTTATTTGGAGGAATGTTCAATAACTGAGCCATAGTTTCTACATTAAAACGAGGCTCAAGGACCTGTAAAAAAAACAATGGTAAAAAGCATCATATAGCTCATACACAGTTGAAATCAAGGCACTTCACAGTTTGCAAAAATCGCTCATTCGGGTAATCCCCAATAGCTTTATCAACAGCCTTTTTTTTTTTAAAAAGTTTTTTCTTATGTGTAAAAGCGTGTGCCTACATGTACGTATGTGTTCTGAATGTGTACAGTGTCCTTAGAGGCCAGAAGAAGGTCTCAGGTGCCCCAGAACAGGAGTTAAAGGTTCTTATCGCCACCACGTGGGTGCTGAGAACTAAACGAGGTTCCTGAGAGCAGCCATGCTCTGAGCTTTGACTTTTTTAATTTAGGCATCACTGTGCCAGAGAGAGGTGGTGTGTCCCCAGGGCTCAGGGGACAGAGGTAGCACAACTCCATTTGGAACGCTGCCTCTGAAAGCAACTGCTCATGGACCACCAGAGTGCGGAAATGCAGACCGCGTTTATGCAGGAGTTCAAAGCCAAGATCGCATGAGAGACGGCTGGATGTCACTCAATGGTGAGGAGCAACAAGAAGAAATGAGCTTAAGCCTAATTGAGAGAAAGACACTGAGAATGCTCTGCAAGTGAAATCCAGGGGCACACCCTGGGAGGGCTGGGGACACCTCAGAATTACTGAACACAGACATGTACAATGAGTGTCCTTTGCTGCAATGCTTGGAACCAGTGTTCAGAGTCTGGACTGTCAGCATGGAGTGATGACTCACTTTGGGGGTGGAATCCGAGTTCCAGCACAGACCCCCTTATGTTTCACATGCACATAGTGGCCTCGTGATGACTTGATGCAAGTCTTCTAGCACGCAGAGCCATTCTATCACGGCTAGGTGTAGAATTCTCTACTTGTGACGTGGAAACTAGAGTTGACAGATCTTAAAGCAACGTGGATTTCAGACCAAGACTGCTCACCCTTTAGACTAAAGGAAAGCAACCAGGCAAGCAGTGAATTTCAGACTGAAAGAGCTTTACCATGAGTCCCCCATGGACACCACTGCCTCTGAGATTGGGGGCATATTCTGCCAGGTCCACAGAGCGCAGCCATTCCATCACACGGTGATTGGTCCACTGCTGGACCTCAGATGGGGTGATACTGCTCTGTGGAAACAAACACAAATTGTACACTTTAGATGCTAATGACGGGCCTCAGTACTAAACCTGCACACTCAGTCTAACAGGCTTGGCCCATGGTGTCCCATGAAGTATTCAAAGAAAAAGCCAAACAAGTGTTTGCTAATTGGACTGCTCTTGAAAGAACGTACGCCACAGCTTCATGCTTCCTAATACAGGGGAAGAAAAGGCAAAGGAAACATTTACAGTGATATTTACCCTATGAGGTGGCAGTAAAAACTATAGTCCATGAACAGGAGGAAGCAAGAGTAAGCAGAAAACAACTTTGGCTTCAGTGACACAGTGGAACCTTTATGGGTACAAAAGGGAGTGACGTAGAAAAGCCCAGAAGTCAGTGAATCTGGATCTGGGCTCTGAGGAAACCAATTCTTTCTGTAGGTTCTGAGAGAAAATGGTTCTAAGTTTGCCACACTCGGACTGCCAAGCTCACATGTGCAAACTTCTTATCTGAGATGCTACCTCGTCAGACGGCCGTCTCCGAAGACAGTTTGGCTCAAAGTTATTGATCCGCAGGACTTGGATGGCCCTTTTGATACTGAGATGATGCAGCACACTCACAACCTTCAGGGACAGTAAGTCATCCTGCAGAGGGGAAATGAGGACTCACTGTGCTGGACCACGGCAGGAGGAACGAGGGCTCCCCAGAGAACCCCAGAATTCTGCCATGAGAGTAGAAATCACTCTGCTTGTGATTTCAGGATTCATTTAATAGCAGAACTCCTTTCCCATTCTCAACAAATCCCTCCTAGAACCTCAGATTCATCTTGTTCCCCCAAATCTGCCACACCTTCATCATTCTTCTGATACGGCAGTATCACCCCAGGGTTCTGAAAAGCACTCACTGGCCACTAAAAAAGTCTACATTTATTCAGAGGCAGGGAGTCGCAGTGTCTCTTTGCAGCCAGGCTCAGCTCATTATAGTTCTGCCTCAGCCTCGAGAGCCGAGACTGGGTGCTGGGGCGCTGAGCCTTGAGGAATTCCAGTTTCCTCCTCGGTCTCCAGAACCCGACCTGCAGGCAAAGCAGACACTGCAACGCCCGAAGGTCAGCAGCCAAACTGCTCCTCCTTCATCTTGGCACACACACTTGATCAGCCTTCCTGGCCTGCAAGGTTTGCTGATCAGGGCTGCTGCTTCACCTAGCAACTTGGTGACCAATGTTGAAAAAAAGAAAAGTCCCTCAGTATAAGGGTTTAGGTAATAGTAGAAAAGAAAATGAAGACTTCTGAGTTCCAACATATCACCAATAAATTTCTTTAAGGAAACACTTTGGGCAGTCTGAGGCCATTAAGAGCAATTTCGACCATGCCCAACACATTTCACAAATTATCTCAGTGGTAAGTGATTTTGGGGCAGTGCCGAGATAAATCTTAAAAACACGCCCAGAAAATAACCAAAAGACTGTCCGTGGAGGCACACAGCACACTTACTGATAACACATTTCTTGGGAAAAAAAATAAAAAAATTAAATTTTAAGATTAAAAAATATTAGTAATTTATTCTGAGGCTGCTAAGGGAATATTCTCTCCTAATTTTTTGTAGGATTAATTTATTAAAATTAATGTCTTATAATACATTAGAAAAAGCAATTAACACATTTTAATCTAAAACTGAGATACTCATTTCAAACACTTCAGTATAGGCTACGCTCATTTAATTAAAATCTACCAGTTAAGAAAATCTAGATGTATGTTTCTAATATAGATAAAATGTTAATTACTTCTGAAAATATACTTGAAAGATTTTTTTACAAGGATTACTTTCATTTGAAACCCTTTCTAAGTGTAGACATTCTGGTGTATGTCTTTAAACGCAGCACTTGGGAGGCAGAGGAAGGCAGATCTCTGTGAGCTCAAGGCCAGCCTGGTCTATAGAGAGTTCCATGCAGCCAGAGCTACACGCAAATAAATAAACACCTGGTCTATTTTAAAATAATTTTAGACTTAAACAAAGGTTTCTAGATAGTTCTGTGTGCATTTCATAGTTTCTACTAATATTCACATCTTATGAAATGGTGGCACACATCAAAATTAATTAACACAATAAACTAACAAAAACTTAGTCCAGACTTTATCCAGCTTTTGGCAATTTTAAGGTTTATTATTTTCATTAGTTCATGTATATGGCGTGTGTGGAAGAAAACACACACACACTAAGTGCTCTCTCATACACACACATTTCTCTCTCTCTCTCTCTCTCTCTCTCTCTCTCTCTCTCTCTCTCTCTCTCTGTAGCAGGAAGCCATGTGAGCCTGGGTTGGCTCCAGGCCCTTCTTTGTATAGCTCACTACTCCACTGGGATGAATACAGTGACATTTGACCTGCCTCTGTCCTTGTCCCGAGGGAATGTGAGCAACATCAACTAAAAAAGTCACAGAAGCACACGTAAGACCCTCATACCTGAGAGTCATTGAGTGACCCTGGAAAGAGTGACCTGTGTGTGAGTTCCAAGCTGAAGATCCCTGTTAGGATGGGTTCCCTGGATTGGCTCCAGTGACAGAAAAACGACATTAGTAGGAAACTGGAAGGAGTAGAAAGCCAGTTTGGGAGCCAGTGAGATGGCTGGACAGGTAAAAGTGCTGCTGTGCTAGCCGGACAGCATGAGTGCTATTCCTTCACTCCGCCCCGCCCCAGCCCTCAGCGCTGCTGTGAAGAGGATTTCAGGGAACAGCCATTCGAAGGAAGGCAAGGGAAGAGGCCAGTCCTTGTGGATACCAGAGCAAAGTGGATCTTCATAACTCTGGACTGTGTAATGCAGAAACGACCAGGGCTTCAACCCCTTCTATCCTGTAGCAGTTATCTGACAGAAATCACACACCATAAAACGCAAACATCACAGTTTACACTTCAAATTCACCTTGTTGACTATCTCAGTCCTCTAGATAACTCAGGCTAAAGGTAGTTTTGCCTGGCTTAAGTTACGTTTCTAATTATCTCAAAGCTGCATCAACTGCCGAATTCTCCAACACCACAACACTTCACAGGAAACACAGCAGAGACCTACTAACCACAGTCATGTAGTGCAGCATTCGGCCGTCCACCCGCCCTTCATCAAACTGGGTCTTGTACTGAGGGAGGCCAATATCATCCAGCCATCCTAAAGGAGAAAAGCCAGTGTCATTACCATACTACGAAAGGCCTATTTATGTGGTCAAGGAGAAAATGTGACATTTATTCTTCTTCAAGCATAACGGCCTCTTACTGGTGACCCAATTGAAGTCTAGTTTTCCATAGTTGGTTTCTTCTTCAGATCCCAGGGCCTGCAGAGCCAGCTGGAGCTTCTTTCGATGCAGGGAATGCTTGATGCCAAGCTCCTAAAACAATAAACAGAACCCTAGAATTCTATCCATCAGGGCTGGATCCAACAAAGAATGCAGAACAATGAAGATTCCCCTTCAAGACCAGCCCTGTGGTAAGTTAGAATAGTACCTCAGGCTAATCACCCACTTTATACTGATTACAGTATGAACCTCAGGCCAATACAGCAGCGCTGAAGAAAAGGCCCAAGTCTACCACAAGGGGCTGAGTGGAATACCAGACACTGCCCAGGGATCCATTTTATTTGTAAGAAACAAACTACTGAGTGCATAATGGGGATTTGACTTCTATTTTGTGTACAGTGTTGGATAATTACAACATAAAATGTATAAAGTATTCTTTTGTGGGGTGTAAAGTTGAATTGCATGTATTACACTGAAAAGATAAGCCAAAGTACGTTTACAAAATGGCCGAGGCGTATGAGCTGTGCCGTTTTATGGAGCCTATTCATATACAACACCTGTGTAACTGCATACGCTAATGCTTTCCACTGTGAGTCCCACCCATGCTGCTGTCTCAGAATAATAAAGGACCCTACCTCCATACTCAAAGGGGGGGGTGAGAGGTATGGGAGGTTGAAGCTTGGGCTTCACAAGTCAGACAAGTGTGCTACCCCTGAGCTACATTTCCAGCTGTGCACACACTGCCTTTTTTCTTCTTCTTCGGTACAGGCAGAATGGGAAGTTACCTTCTCTAGATCTTGCTGAGAAGCCTGCAAAAGCGTCTGGCCAGATAGAATCCAGTGCTTGCCAGAACTCAGGTAGGATCCCAAGCCTTGCTCTGCCAGCCAGCTGCACACCTGCTCCTTGGTCCATTTGGCAAATGGCATATCCAGGTCGCTGTGGGAAACAAGAAACAACCCTAAGCCAGCCCTGCAGCTTACAGTCAGTACTGAGCAGCTGTGCACACAGTCCATATGGAAATTCCCTGGCAACAACCATGTAACCAAGAAAAACCTAATTTTCAGGCCGAGATTGGAAAGCTACCTTCTAAAACCCGTTTTCAACTGAAAAGAAATTGCAAAAGGACCAACAGGAGCTACGGAACACAGTGCACAGAACAACACAGAGACGAGCTATGGAAGTTACATTTTCCACACTCAGAAAACAAAACAAAAGATGTCCAAAGAGCAGACTCCCAAACTGGCAACACTGCCTGGCTGAAAGTGACCCCAGTACACTGAATTCACATCAGCAGAGCTTCGGTTTCTCTACGCAGAGCCACTGAGAAGACACGGTGCTCCTCTAAGAACAGGAAGTGGGACACTCCAAGCGACATTCCTCTTTTCTTTTACTTACATAGCTTTGCTGCTTGAAAAACAAATTCATAGGGACATGGCTATAATTTTTTTTTAATTATTAATGTAGTTTGTGTGTATGAAAAAGACCTTTTAAAAATAGCACAAGGGTGTTTATTACTGTACTTTAAGCAGACATATGGCAAGTGAGAACATTGGTTATCTGAAGGCCAAAGGTTTCTTGATGGCACCTATGTCCAGGGCTCCTGTGTGGGAGGGAGTGTGTGCTTCCAGCGACTATTCTTTCAAAGGCTCGGCATCAACACCTTGCTCTGCAGGTTTGCGAGCTCCACCCACTGGTGCTCAGGTCAGTATGGTTAGCGCCGAGCCCGTTCTATGTTTAATAAAGCACAAGGGAAGTTCTGGGAGTCCTGGTAAGAGAAACATAGCCTTTTCCCAACTAGTGTGACAAGGCTTTTACTCATTTGGTGGGACAATGTGTGGTCTTGATAAGCTCAGGAACGCTGATACAATGTGTCTTTATGTACTTTCAAAGGCCCTATCAAACTGCAAATGTTTATTGATCGGTTATTATTAGACAACTCAATCCTCACAATCACCTTTAGGGATAGGTGCTAAGTCTCACTGTGCTGAGAGGAAAGTGAGGCAGAGCACAGAAGCCACAGCTCAAGGTCACCTGGCTGGTGGACACAAGTCTGGAGAGCAAGTCTGACTGCAAAAAGTAAATTACCTCCCCCTCCCACTTCTCAGTGCTGGAGTTGGGCCCAGGACCTCGTGTAGCTCAGCCCTTAGAACCATCTCCTGACCACTAGCCTGCCCCACTTATACAAGACTGTGCCTTCCAAGACTCGCCACATAATTATACCTATATAAGCTTTAAGCCCAAGAACCATTCTGACACCTCACATGCTCACACAGTTGTCATCAACCACTGACAAGCAGAACCACTCTTCCCGGGCAGAGAAGTAGGTAAGTCAGGACCTCGGCAACAGTGACATCACAGGTGTACCGACCTGTTGGACTGTCCTAAATCTCGAGACCACCCAAGCCTGGGTCCAGCAGTTGCCCTTGTTCCTCCTCTTTTGAATTCAGGCTCAGACATGTCATCTGGGTTGAATGTAGTTGACTGGCTTCTTCTAAGTCTGAGGACACAATGCACATGGCCACATGTTAGACCCACGGAGGCTTCTGCCTTGGTGGTTAATCGTAAGGTTTTTGTTTGTCTGTTTTTGTATGCCATTAGCCCAAATACTTGAATTTAAATGTTAGCAAAGGGCCAATGAGTCTATGCTTCCCATATCAGTCTTCCTTACGAAAAGCCTTGGGATTTGGTGCCCACTCCCAGCCCACCTTCCTGGAGTCACCTGAGCAGCACACAGACCGGTGCTCCACCTGCCCCCCCTTCCACTTACTTCCCAAAGAGTCTCATGATGCCTCTGGATTTTTTTCTGGAATCTGGAGATGGCGGAGACATCGGGAATGGACTGGCTCCCTGTGAACCTTTCGGCCGAGATGCACCAGCCAAGTCTAGGTGGTCAGCTGTCTCTTTTTCTGTCTCAGCTGTCCCAAGGATACAATAAAGACCACGTGAATGCAAATAATATACAACCCTTCTTGTTTTTTTGGCAACTCAGGAATTTTCCTTTGGGTCTACAAAGCTTTGGTGATTTCCAGAAAGTGCCCTGAAGTATAAAAATGTAAATGTATGTCTCCTAAGCTTACTCTCCTGCATAAAGTGAATTAACTTAAAATTGGCCGTTGAGCTGAAGGGTGTGACATTGCTGTGTGTGGTGGAGCACACCTGTCAATCTACTGCCTGGAGGCGGACACAGGAGGGTGACTGTGGGTCAAGCTTGGGTTATAAAGTGAGATTCTATACTTCCCCTAACATCTGTTCCCCTTTCCTGCCGTGACTTATTCCTAGATCTGTGGCCTGGTTCTCCTCTTTGCTGTAGCCCCTAGATTATATCCTGCCCACAGTGTACCCCAAGACTGCTTAGAGCTCTCTTCAGGCCCTCAGCAAGCTCCCCTGCCCTAAGCTCAGCACTGAAAGATGGCTTTATTTCCATAGGCAGATGGCACCAGAACTGCTGAGCCTCACCTCACTCCTGAGTCCCAGACCTGAAGTCTGTGCAGGGTCCCAATTTAATGTACCAAGGACACCTGGGTCATATTAAACCTATGCAGTTTCCTGAACACCTTCTCTCACATTTTATTTGAGACCAAATTAAAAATCTGTATCATTTTCTTCTTAACTCTCTCCTTCTCCTTTGCCATTTAGATCGCAGAGTTACAGAGAGGACTAGCAATTCTTTTTTAAAAAGAATCACCAGGTATGCTGGCGCACACCCATAGTCCCAGCACTCAGCAGGCCAAGGCAAAAGAGTTCAAGCTCAAGGCCAGAGCAGGCTGTGGTTGAGATCCTAACTCAAGGGGAGGAGGGGAAACCAGCCCAGCCTATTCCGTATTAGACACCGGGAGAACAGTGACCAGGTATGATATAAAATCAGTCTCCTTTTGATTTGGCGTGGAAATCTACACTGACCACTGCAGACTTCCACACAGGCATGATGTAAGTTCTTTCAACAGCCCATTCCTGGGGAACAGCCGCAACCAAACACAGGGCTGCTGTTTTCCACAGGGTGAAACTTCACATTTTATAAAGGAACAAAACACTTGTTAAGAAGAGAAATCAGGGAAAGAGACCAGGGGGTCTGCAGGAGCTGCAGGAGCTGCGTTCCTACGAAGCAGAGCTGTGTACAGGTTCCACTGAGCAACACTGCCCTGCCAGCACTGACTGCTGTCCTAAAGACACAGGAGCAACAGCTGTCCAACTAGAAGACTGCATAATGCAGCCAGCCCTCAAGCCGGACACTCCGGGCTCCAAAGAGAATGATGTCATTTCGCTAGGACATGCGCATCAGGGGTTGGTGTCTAAAGATGACAGCGCCTCAGAGAAACCGAGGGGAATCTATCCACTCTCTCACCACAGCCACATGGGTATGGGTGCCCTGAAAATGTCCTTACCCAACTTTAAAATGTACCATACTGTTTTTTTCTTTGAAGGCTTTCTTCACACCCATGGGGAGACAATGAACTTTTTAAAAAAGCCCTCGGATGGAAGATCCTCAGATACCACGTGAAGTTACCTCTGTCATCTCTGAATATCCCCAATTTCAAAGTAATAAGAATGTCCAGAATGTTCCCATAAAAGCGTAAGTCAGCTCTTGCCTGGCAACAGACACTTTTGGGGGAGGTCAGGAGAACGAACACATGGGGGAGGAGAGTGGGTGGGCGGAGGCTTCGGTGAGGAGAGCTGGGATGTATGAGCCCAGCACACTGCAGCCCCGCGCCCTGCAGGCTGCTGGGCGTTCCCCCAGAACTGCTTACACTGGTACCAACAGTGCTGCTTAAACCAGCATTAGGCTCAGAAGCAAAGGTTCTGTAAAGTCTGTTTCAGCCAAAGATGAAGGAATATTCTAGAACAGACTACATTTTTTTGACTGCAGCCAGCTTGCTTGGTAGAGGTCACAGAGGCCAAGCGTGGGGGTTAGATGGTTTGGAGTGCAGCTCTGGTGAGGGCTGGCATGCAGGTACAGTACCTAAGGTGGGTGCACTGGCACTTCGTTTACGGTCTTCAGGTATCCCAACAACGCACACAACACACGCAGCCCAACGGAGAGAACACAAGGGTGACAAAATGAGACAGATCAGACTCCTTCCTCCACGGCAAATGCCCGCAGGCAAATGCCGCTGCTCTTTGACTGTACAAACTGCACAAGGTTATTCATCCCACAGCACGGGGGGACACTGTGTGAACCAAGTCTCCGAACACCACAGGGTTAGGCCATTGTCACGGTGCTGTCTATATTACTGGACAGAGAGTGGGGTAAGAGCTGACTCATCTTCACACTGAGAATTAAGTTCACTGAAGCACCTTTGCCTCCCCCTAAGGCGTTCACCTTCATTTCTGAGAGTGACACATGCGTTCGCAGGCGAACAGGGACTGGGTGGGTCAAGCCTTGCCTCCTTCCGGAAGCACTCTCACCGCATACCGAGGTTGGGTGCACTTGCTGTCCTCTTTCCACTCTTGATTTTAAAAAAGCCCCGGCCAAAGGAGGACCTGGCTTTGCGAGTGCCAAAGGGGTTGTCATCCACAGCGGCGTCATGTCCTGGGACCTTGGGAGGCAGGGTCCCAAATGTGCGGCTGTCAGTAGGAGCTTTATCCTGAGGGGTGACAAGGAAGTAACTGAGTGTTAGGGTGCACTGTCCTTAGGACAGACAGGGCTCAAACCACACCAACTACTGAAGGAATACACTGAGCCCAACACCAGTTTCAAAAGCCTAAGAAATAACACCACAACAGACACACCTGCCTCCACCCTCACCACATTTGTCACTTTAAATTTGGAACACAGCTTTATGGTCGAGTACAATATTTGCCTCAGTGTTTTCAAGACACGCCGTGAAGACGCCCCATACCCAGGATTTCTTACTTTTCCAGCAATTATGACTGCAGAGCTATAAACTAGTTTACATCCTTAAATCCCCACCACAGCAATAGGAGCCTAAGGTAAGTCTGCAGAGCAGGCATCGAGCAAGCTTCAAGACCAAGGAGGAGATCCTCCTGGTTGTTTTACATTCTTCCCAAAGAATAAGAAGGTGGAGGCACAGTCTGGGTCGGCCATTATGCTCATAAAACTGTTTCATTGTTTCAGTGCCTCTGAGAGACTTCTGGCTGTATTTCCTTCTAACACCTGCTTTTTGCTGTTCTTTTACAGAGTTGGTGAGGTCAGAGGGATGGCTGACTGACTCTCACAACGCAGCCAGTATGACATCTTAACACGGGCGAGCCCTTCCTTCAGTTGCTGAGAGACCTGTCTCACCGACAATCAAGACGACAGCCAGCCTTCTACCCCACTGCCATCTTGCTACTGAACCCAAGGGAAGACCAAGAGCACAGGCTGAGAATCTGCTCAGAACCCCATGCCTGCCTATAGACAGGGCTGTAGGGAACAGACTGCAGACAATCTAAAGGTTTTCTGCAGGGCTTGGTGAAGGCAGCTACGGAAAGAAGGTGTTCAAACCGCACGAGTCTAACATCACAGGTTGGTTTTCTAACAACAGAGGTGAACTTCTAAAATACATCCTTTATTTCTTTACTTATGTGTATGTGTGTTCTAGAATATTCTTAGAGCCTTCTCAACTGCCCCAAATTAACTTTTCCCTCTTCTTTTTTTAACCTGTTTTGGGTTGTGGACTACATACCACACATGAAGGTTCCCTAGGAAGGAGACCCTACGTGAGGAAGAGATGAGCAGGTAAGGGCTAAGCAGAAAAGTTTGTGACAAGCCCTTCCCTGTCTACCTGGTGTGTGTGTGTGTGTGTGTGTGTGTGTGTGTGTGTGTGTGTGTGCATGGGGGGGGGTGTCTTGGGCCTAGTTCTGAGATCATAGCATAGAGGCCTGGGTTTGTTCTACATGTGGGCTTTACATGCCCATATGTAAAGAATAATGTATGTATGCCATGTATGGTATGTTCGTGTGTACGTATGGGGGCTAGAGGTTAGGTGTTTTCTATCTCTGCATTTTTGAGACAGTCTCTCTCGGACTGAAGAGACTGGCTGGCCTGTCCCAGGGAGCCTTGAACGTCGGGA
This sequence comes from Micromys minutus, assembly GCF_963924665.1. Lineage (NCBI taxonomy): Eukaryota > Metazoa > Chordata > Mammalia > Rodentia > Muridae > Micromys > Micromys minutus. The sequence goes on from NC_137972.1 coordinate 2,424,928, forward strand.
TGACAGGCACACGGTGCCACACCCAGCCTTTTACGTGGCTGCCGCGGGTTTGAACCCTGGTCCTTCTGCTCACACAGTAAGCACTTTACCACAGAGACATCTCTCCAGCACCTAAGGAAAATTAGGTCACATTTCTCTTCTTCTCAATTGCTTTTGGAATTCATCTGGAAGATGTGTAAGTCTATCTCTTTTCAAAGCTGCATACTATTCCTTTATGGCAGAGACAGCAAAGCAGGCATGTTTTTGATATTTGAATCACAAAGTTACTCCGTGCCACTGCTGTATGGAAATTGCGTTGGGCCAAACGTGAATAAATGGGCATAACTGTGTTGTATATAGCTTTGTATAAATGGACAGCTGGTCTTCAGACCACAGGCTGCAAGCTAGAGTCTGTGGGAGAAAGGGCATTTGAAAAATCCAGAGAACCAAATATAAATCAGCCTGGGTAAGACAGACTAACCATTGTGCTGAGACTAGTCTACTGTCCCAAGCAGAGATGTCAGGATCATCCTTCCTCTAACTTCCATCTTCACCAAGGTTCTTGCAGCCTCTGCGGTTACCCTGGTGCACCCGGGCTCTGAGCAGCAGGAATGTAAAGATGGGATGCACTCCACTTCGCTTCTCCAGACCAGCAGAGCCTTCTATGGGGGAGGGGGTGTCTCTCTGTGTGTGTATCTATGTGTATGTGTGTGTCTGTGTGTATCTATGTGTGTGTGTGTCTCTGTGTGTGTGGTGTGTGTGTATGTGTGTGTGTCTGTGTCTCTGTGTGTGTATCTCTGTGTGTGTGTCTGTGTCTCTCTGTGTGTATCAATGTGTGTATGTCTGTGTCTCTGTGTGTATCTATGTGTGTGTGTCTCTGTGTGTATCTATGTGTCTGTGTCTGTGTCTCTGTGTGTGTATCTATGTGTGTGTGTGTGTCTGTATCTATGTGTATGTGTCTGTGTGTATTTATATGTGTGTATCTATGTGTGTTTGTGTCTGTGTGTATCTATGTGTATGTGTCTTTGTCTCTGTGTGTGTGTGTATCTATGTGTGTGTGTGTGTGTGTGTGTATCAGAAAAGGGTGTTGGGTCCCTTGAAGATAGAGTTCCACGTGTATGTGCCTAGCTCAAAATCAACTTTTAAAAAATTATGTATGTATTTTACATATATGAGTGTTTTGTCTGCATATACGTGTCTGTATACCATAAAAGGGTATTGATTACCAGAGGACTACAGTTATAGGTTATATATACACATGGGTACCAGGAACTGAACTTAGGACCTCTGAAGAAGCAGCCTATGCTCTTAACCACCGAGTCATCCCTCAGCTCATAAAATTAACTTTTTAAAATAAGTAATTCAGTGGCATTGAGCACTTCTCTGAATTATAACAACCCATCAGTTCCCAAGTGCTGCCTTCACCCTAAAGCCACAGCCCCCCACTTACCCTACGTTTGCCCCTCCACACCCAGTCATGCTGCGCACGTCACTGAACACAATCATACGCACTTGACCTTTCTAGTTGGCTTTCTGCACAACATAGTGCAGTAGGGGCTCTGATAGCCTTGGTCTCCTGTGGACAGTCACTCACTTACATGTAAAATTTAAAAGATTATATACTTCAATTCAGATATGAAAATTACCTCTGAAGGCTTCTGGATAGACTCCTTTTCCTGTTCAAAAACAATGACATTTAAGGAAGGCTGCTATAAATCCTTTATATACTCAGTCGTCACATATGTCTGCAAACAAGAGGCCATTTCTATCACTTCTAAACCACGCCATCCTCCTACGTTGTCCTCTACAGCATCTCATCAGCCCCAACCTTCCATTCATGTATTTCCATCTTCTGTATTCAGTCTTAGGATCTGTCATTAACTGCACCACAATGGCTAGAAACTCCTATCAGAGAAACCTAAAATGACTTTTTCCTGTGTGTGAAAGGGAACAAAATGAAGATCCACCCTTCAGTATTTTCTTCTAAGGACAACAGGGAAAAGGGGGGGAAGTGGAAGGAGGAACAAAACCAGAGCCAGCCTCAGAACCCACCATGCCATCTGATGTCTCTTTCTTCAGATTCCCAAGGCTGCTGGATTTCTGCAGACTTGAAGTTCTAGAACAGGAATAATGATAGTTAGGATTAATAGGAAGTTGACTCTGGTGCCTATATCTAAGCGGATCAGCTTAGAAGGAAACTAAAATTGTCTGGGGGTTGAATCTTGGTAATAAAAGAAAATCTGGGCCCAAGCAAACACTTATGTGCTTAAGTAAATTGCAGCATTCAGTTCTTTAAAAGCAGGGTGGTTAACTGTCGTGCCAGTAACACCAACTGTCCCACACATGTCACAGTAGCTGGAAAAACACTTACGGCTGCGCTGGCAAAATCCGTGTTTTCCATGGACTAGTGGCACTTACACATTTACACTGGGAACTTTGTAGAAGCCAACTAACCCTCTACTTAGAGAATGAAAGTTTACTCCCCTTTCAAAGAGGAGTAACTTTCTGAGTCTGGCAAAGCAATTCAGTCACTAGTTCTGATTAAAGCATAATAAACCTGTAATTTCAGTACACAAGAGGCAGGGGATTGTGGGATGTCTGAGATCAGCTTGAGCTATCAAGACAAGCCCTGTTCCCAAAAATGAAAAAGAAAGAAGGGGGGAAGGACAAAAATAAAGAGGGGGAGGGAGGGGGAGGGAAAGGGAAGGAGAAGGGGAGTGATGGAAAATGCACCAGAGGAATCTGTGTTATTACCCATGGCCACTCACGCTAGCCTAGGAAGGCTGGAGGAGCCTGTAAGTCATGGGAACTTTCTCTTTCACATAATCTTCAGCTAGACACAGATGGAGATGGTCTAAAACATTTCTGAAACGTGGGGCCAGTTTCAAAGGCCGAGGCTCTGGGGGTACCTCAGTGCCAGTGTGCTTGGCATGTGATTTGCCTGAGGTCTGATCCCCAGCAACACGGGACAAAATAGGAAGGCACAGCAGAGAGACTATAGAAGGAACGTGTCTACTCCAATAAATCTAGAGCAGCAAAACTTCTCCTGCTTACATCAGCTGTCAGTCACACTGACTGCCAGAGCCATCCAGACAACAGAGAAACAGGGAACATCTCGTCTGAGCTCTGCTCTGCTGTTCGGGGCTTTCCTAATCTAAGCCAGACTCTGACTTGGGGAAACATTCACAAGTTTATTAAACCGTGAGTGCAGAGATCAGCCCTGCCAGTTTCACGTTCTCTGGGATTCTTTTCTGTTGGAATAAAAATATAACAAATCAGCACAAAAATGAATGAAGTGTTGAAGCTCCGATGAGAACTGGTGACGGAGGCTAAAGATCTGCGAGCCCCAGGCGTGAGATGGTGGGGAGTGTTCCTGTGCCCGTCACAATATACACGGCCCTGTGCTCATGCCTCAGTCGGTCACTATGTAATGGTTGCGGGAACATAACAGATCCCCAGTTTATGATCACACATCACGCTCAAGGATATCCAACTTACGGGACACCGTCACTCAGGGAGACTTCAGCGGCAGCACCCAGGATGGCTTTTCCATCACTAAAATATATTTTTAAAAAGGCATTTGTTAATGCCGTGGACTGAAAACACAGACACTCCTAGGTTTGCAACAGTGAAGTCTCAAAGAGCCCCTAGGAAGCTCAAATCACCATTAAGTCAAGAGTCTTTTGCTAATCTACCAAAAAAAAAAAAAAAAAAAAACAGCTTAATCTTCCCTTCCTTGTTCATGTTTACAGCACCCCAGAAGCCTATAGCTGGGCAAAAAATCTCTCTCACAGAGTCTACTTTAGATGGTGTGCTGACCACCTCAGACCTATCAAAAGCAGTGCAAAGTAAAACACAGCAACACTGTAAAACTAAAAAGAAAATCACAAGTCAAGCTGTCATAGCTGGGGCCTGTCTGTATGTGTTCTAAGTGAACAGAAATGTTTAAAAAAAAAAAAAAAAAAAAAAGAATACTGCACAGAAGAAAACTACTTCTAATTTTAAACATTTTCTTAAGCCTGTTTCAAGGTCAGACAATTCATTTGAGAATTTCTGGCAAAGTAGCTACTTGCCTATGGAGAGACGACTGTGTCGTGTTGGCTTCGTGGTCCCTATTCAGACGGCCTCACTGACGACTCTGCTTTCCCCTCTGACAGGCACCTATGGCCCAGTCACACCCGAGCTCCTCAGAGCCCACTTTAACCTCATTCCCTCCCTTCCCAGGCTCCCCGGGCACCCCCAAAGCACACCTGTTACTTCACTACGACAAAACTGAGGATGAAAAGTGCATCTGTAAAGTGTGGTTTGCCCTTCTTTGTGGTTGCTCTATTTCTCTGAACATTCACATCACAGTGTACAGTGTTAGTCCATAAATAGCATACCCCTCTTCCAATGCAGTCTCGGGCTTAGTAGGAAACTTGGGCTTTTCACAGGTTTCTACATCCATCGATGGTGGCAATAGCGAAGGGACTGAAGCTTGCAGGACGCTGGTGTGAAACTGAGAAATTGTAAGTGTAAAGAAAATCAAACACAAGCCACAGAGAAACAAGACACAACAGAACTGTTCTATACAACATGCACCTGTGCTTAGAGTCTAGCCTTACAATCATAAAGTCATTTCTGAACACAAACATCTGAATAAGGCGTCTATGAGAGAAAACGCTGTGGAGAAGGGGGTCAACTTTGGTTCTATGACCACAAACATCCCAAAAGAGAATCTAAATTGGAACAAAGTTCCATGTTCCCACGGGGAAAGCCAGAGGACGGACTCCTCAGCATCAACAGATACTGTAAACAATCAAACATTTCCGCATCATTTCCATTTTTATTTCTACTAACAAGTCTAACACTTAACATAGTTCATGTTGGTTAACTGTTCTTTTATGTGTGAACAAGTTTGTTGTTGGATTGCCTGGTGCTGTTGATGCTAATTCCGCTTCCCCAAGAAGGGCTGCCTAGTCACATACTCAGGACCTCATCGGAACCTTCTCCCCATTTTAACTTGTAAAATAAAGGTGAGAGCCAGTGATTGGGCGGGGGAAGGGAAGGAGAGGAGACAGAGAGGGTCGACTGAGGAGGAGGGTTGGGGAACCTACTACAACACAAGCTGGCTGTGTTCAGCTATCCAGCTAGTGAACAATGCATGAAAATCAGTGAGGATGGGCCCTGGTCGCCTCTTTAAGTGCATGGTGCGGCAACAGCAAACTGTGGAAAAAATGAACTGTGGATACTGCTTTCTCAAGTACCTCTGGGGCCTAGGGCTGGAGTCCTAAGAGCTTTCAACATTGGGTTTTTCTGGTAATGAACAAGAACACAGTAAGATCAGCATCCAGAGCTCATAAAGCTCTGAGCTATGTTTCCAGCCACAGTTCTCACCTTCTTTGCTTCTTTTATTAATAATTTTAAACTAAACTTTAATCATATATCCCCCCTTCACTTTCCTACCTCCTTCCCCAATTCATGACCTCTTTTTCTAACTCTCTTTCTGATCAGGGTCTCGATGTAGCACAGGCAGGCCATGAGTCAGCCTCCTACGAGATTACAGGTGTGCACCTTGCACTCCAGCACTGGCTCAGCGAGACAGGTAAATACAGGTAGTGAACTCAACTACACCAACTACTCAGCAACGGTTTTACCTTAGCCACACACTCCACCAACATGCAACCATGTTCATAATTTCTCTTTCCTTTTCTACCGATTGCTCACCACCCCCTCTCAAATCCATGACCTCTTTTTTTCTAACTCTGACAGAGTCAGAGCTGCTTCTGAGCTCCTAGAATCTAGCACCCAGGGGAGGGAAGACAGACTTGGGTACGCTTGACCAGCAAAGCTCAGCTTCAGGAAGAGGCAATGAACACAGCATTGTGAGTTTTACCTGTTACTGAGTAATGTCACCACAAAAAACGCAGACCCACCAAGTCTTACCAGTATAATACAGGGCTCTTTTCTATGCACCCTGGTTTGGTTTTGGTTTGAATCTTTGCAATTACTGATGCTGGGTAATCTCTTTAAAACTCACCCATATTTCTTAAAGTTTAACTGTTTCCCTAGACTCCTAATCATGGTCTAAAAACTTTGAGTTATCAGAAACAACAAAGCTACATTTAATCTACATTTAATCTTCCTTACCCTCACCCGACCTATTTGTACTCAGTCTTTGAAAAATAAACTAGAATCTCATACTTTGGGTTATCTACCTCAAAGATGCTCATGTTTTTGTTTTTTGTTTCTTTAAAGACTGGGGTCCTTTTAGGGTGCACTCAAATTTCTAACCAAGGAATGTTCTGCCTCTTCAACAGCTGAAATTATAGGCACAAGTCAACCTACCTGTCTTGTTTTTATTGAGTTTTATAAACAATTTTAACTTGGTCCAAAGCATTAATTAAAAAGGGGGGGCAGTACACATTTAAAAATGAAGAGACTAACAGTACACAAAAGCTTCCAGAATAGGCTAGTGGGCAATGGAGCTGGGAAAAGATCCCACATCACACAGCACTCCAAGTACACAACAGTAAAGACACCGCCCCTTCTACAGAAAGTGCCAGAATGCCACTCGTACCTCTTCTGGAGCACTCGTGTGGAGCGGGTCCCTGCTGGGAGACCCCATTCCTGGCGTGGAAGAAGTGCTTCTCTCCAGATCACTAAAGCCCTGTGCATCCAACAGGGTGGAGATGGAGCTGGAGCGGAGCAGACCCTCACACTCACCATCCTGGCCTGGAAAGATGAAGCAGGTGATCAGGCTTTTGGAAGAAGAATGGGAATTACGCATTTCTTTCTTTGTCTTCAACACACGCTGAACCACGAGCTACAATGCCCGTCAAAGTATAAACAAACACAGGAGTTGTTTCTTCCTGTCATCATATGTAAATCAGCAACACAGAACCTAGGATACAGCAACTTCAAGCCACTAAGCTCCACGATTCAGGCCACACTAAGCACCAGTGGTATTAACAGAGGTAGTGAGGTTCCAAACAGTACTAACACAAAAGATGTTTAAAAAATAAATACATTTATTTCCAGAGCCCACTGTAATTGTTTTAAATTTTTAGGTTTTATACGTATTGGTTTAGCCCTGTTTGGTGACATGTAACTCTAATCCTAGCACTCAGAAGGCGAGAATAATCAGGAGTTCAAGATCATTCTCAGCTACATAACAAGTTCAAAGCCAGCCTGGGCTAAATAAGGCTCTCCCGAAAAAGTTGTCTGTCTGTCTCTTTGTCTATCACCTAACTTACATATCATCTATCTACCTTCTTACCTATATGCAACTTTTCTACCTACCTACCCATCACATAACTAACTACCCATCACATAACTACCTACCCATCACATAAATACCTACCCATCACATAAATACCTACCCATCACATAACTAACTAACTACTTACTACTGTATGTATCAACCACCTATGTCCCTGTCTATCCCAGTGGGACTAACTCTGGGTAACAACAGTCACCATTTAGACATGGTACTTACCACTGCTGTGCTTTGAAAATACACAAAATGAAAACTAGAATTAAAAAAAATGATAGCTGATCCCTCAAAACAGTCTTTTGATGGCATTGTAAAGCAGGAAAAGCTTAATAGTAAAAAGAAACCAAATATCCAAAAGCACTGTTTGAAAAAGTTTTAACATCAGTCAGGACGTAAAGGGTTAACTGTAGACTGCAATGCTAGACAGTCGTTTACTAAGTGGAAAGAATGATTCAAAAAACTCCAACCTCTAAATAACGCCAACTGGCAAACCATATGCTCATCCAAAGAGCTCAACGGGGCTGTCTTCCCACAGCCCAGCCCAGGCCAAGTCAGATTCAAGGTCACCCTGACTCAGCTTCTAAAGGGCTTAGACTACAGGCATGCCCAACAACACCATAATTTTTTAAAGATTTGTTTTATTATGAGTGTGCGTGCATAAACGCCACATGTGTGCATGTATCCACAGAGGCCAGAAGGTGTTGGATCTGTTGGAACTGGAGTTACAGGTGGTTGTGGGTGCCGAGAGCCAAACTTCAGTCCTCTGCAAGAGCAGCAACTGCTCTTAACCACAGAACCGTCTCTTCAGCCTCTAACTGTTAACTTTTAAATTGAGGTTTTGCTAGAATTTTATCCTAACTTTACAAGGTTTTAAGTGTTGTACTGTATTTAAGTATTGTGAAGAATAAATCTAAGTCTCATGGAGAAATCACTTTTTCTGTAACTCTTCACTGTAGCAGGGCATGATGTTTATGATGTTTGCAAAGCTATCCTACTGTATCTGATTTCAAACCACTACAGGGGGGCTGGAGAGGTTCAGGCACCCAAGTGCTGCCATGTAAGCATGTAAGCGTGTAAGCGTGTAAGCATGTAAGCACGGGGGTCTACATAAAAGCTGGGCATGGGCTGAGAAGTGGCCCAGAAGCTAAGAGCACACACTGATCATGGAGAAGGCCTGAATTTTGTTTCTGGCCCCTAAACTAGGCAGCTTACACCTCCAGGGATCTGGCGCCACCTTCTGGCCTCCTAGGGCACTTGCATAAATGTGGCTTAAATAGAACCGCACACATAAACACAAATCAAACAAATCTTTAAGAGCCTGGCACTGTGATCTATAGCCTTAAACAGACCAAACTAGATGGTCAGTGAACTCCAGCATCAGTGAGAAACCTTCTCCTGGAAGGACCAGTGATATGGTCCACAAGTTATCCTTGGTGTCCCTCGTGGAACTAACTTTATTAGTCCTTATGAATAAAAGAGGAGAACCATTTATTTATTTTTGTTTGTTTCAAAGCTTCTGGCCTAAAGCACAGTATTTTTCTTCTCATTCATGAATTCATCAGAATTAAAACTTCTGAGAGTATAGCTCATTGGCTGAGCACTTGACTAGTACACACGAGGCAGATCCCAAACAATAAAAAAATTGATTAGTTAATGTAAAACAAAAAATTCCAATTCTTGAGTATTCCATAATTATCTCTTGGCTGGCTGGTGATTACGTCAACTTCACACTGGCTAGATCATCTGGGAAGAGAAAATATCAACTGGAAAAAATGTTTTAAGCAGATCAGGCGATGGGCAAGCTTGTGTGGCATTTCTTGATTAGTGGTTGGCGTGGGGGGACCTAGATCATTGTGTGTGGTGCTGGCCCTTCGCTGCTAGTCCTCCAGGTGTATAAGACAGCAACTGGGCAAGCCACGGAGAGCAACCAAAAAGCAGCACCCTTCCATGTCCTCTGCCTCAGCTCCTGCCCCGACTTTCCTTTGTACTGGACTGTGAGCTGAAATAAAGGAGCTCCTTCCCAAGCTGCTTCCGGTCACGGTGTTTCATCACTGCAGAGAACCCCTGACTAAAACATCTGTCATAAGACTTGATGTTGGCGCTCGCCATCGTTAGGGTGACGACTGCCTGCACGTTCAGTCAACAAGCTCTAACACTGCGTATGTTTAAAAGGACTCTCAGTGTATGTTTGAGAAAGGCCATCTGCAGGGAAGGCAGAAGACCTCCATGTGCCCATGAGGAACTGGTACCCCTTGGCCGCCATCACCTACCTGGTGTTTAGCCACAAGCGTCTACCTTTGTTGACTTATTTTCTTTGCTCCAAGCCCCTCACCCAATTCAGCGCATCACAGCCTTAATCTATCGGGTCGATTCAGATCCACAGGGGCTCTGCAGCAGCAATACATGCAGACGCCTCGATCTGCTCCCCTGCTCTAGATATGGCGTCCCTTGTAACCCTCCCTGGCAAGAGTTACACTGCCGACTTGTTACTCAGCCCTTTACCCTGGCTGGCAGTGTAGCTCAGTGGTAGTGCCTTTGCCTACTATGTGCACTGACCCTAAGAGGGTGGTTCTCAACCTGGCGCCCACAACCCTCTCACGGGGGTGGCATATGAGGTGACCTGCAAATGGGTTAAGAAGTGGGTCACCGCAGCATGAGGAACCGCACCAACGGTGGTAGCAGGAGGAGGGCTGACAGCAAAGCCAAGCCGCACTTGTTGATGAGCAGATGCCCAGCCCAGTCCTACTGAGATTCCTCTCCTGTCATCAGGCTCCCCGCCCTCCCCACCCCTTCCTCCTGAACCGCTCCAGGCTCTTTACACATTCTTGCTCTACAATGCTCTTCTGGGAGCTACTCTGGCTGAGGCACAGAACCAAACCGTGCTCATCAGCTGAGTGCATCCTGACAGGACGGTTGCCTGGCAACACTGACAAAAAAAAAAAAAAAGGAGCCACACGGTCTGGAATAGCGCACACGTCTGTAAGACGCTGAGTCTAAGTGTGTAAGTTCATGGCTGGTTAAAACGGACTGAAGTAAGAAGGCTTCCGGAAAGTGTTCTACATTATTACCTTGGGCCAGAGCTGCTGGGTCCTGCATTTTCCTGTATCTGCTCAGGCACTGCCGGAGGTCTTCTATTTTCCTCTCCTGTGAATTGAGCAAACTGTCACCTCTACTGAGGTTTTAGAACAGTCAAGGGGAGCACCTGTGAACGGTGCACGTTATCTGGAAAGTTCTCCAAACTTTAGCAGGAGTGGGGATGTCTGCATTTCCCTGTGTGTTTCGAAGACAGAACCAGCACCTGTGACGCCACATTTTCTTTCGCTTGTCATCTTTAAAAACAAAACTGATATAACAGCATTTGACAAGGAGAAAAATATCAGGGCCAGTTAGCTCAGTGGTGAGAGAGCGGGCGCCCAGACTGATGACTTGTGTTTGATGCCAACGGATAAAACTCTAGAGTTAGTATCCCCGGCGCCTTCCACACAGAAGCCAGGTATGGCAACTGTAACCCAGAGCTCGGGACTGGGTGGAGAAGGGCGTGATGAGGAAGGACAACTATCTCTTAGCCTTCTATAGCTCTGCTCTCCTTAGAATTAGTCTTTTCTGGGACATGTTCCTCTGTTCCATTCTCTAAGGGACACAGGAAGCCGAACCTAGTGGTTGTTAGACGGGATCATGTCAGGTCGGTGGTGAGAAAGACAGTGTCCCATGTTTCTAGCAGGATGAAAGCCAAATATGGGTGAGGAAAACCAACCACGACAGAGGGCCTAGTAATGCTGGCATTACAGGCATTAAGCCAATGCACCGAAGACAGAGGCGGGGACCAAGAATGATCCAGGGCCCAGCCTGCATCTGCTCTCCATTATTTTACCTTTCAGGAAAGGCCAGACATTTCCAATGTGAAAGAAGTCGGGGACACAAAGAAAGAAACTATGATTTCACAGTCCTGTTAATGTCCATTCTCTCTGTGGCTGTCTGCACCTCTGTGAAGTTAGAGCTCCACCCTTTAGAGGTCATGTTAGCCTAGAATCTTCAGAATGTACTACTTCTCTTCTCAGAGGACTATAAGGAACGTCTGATGGTCTAAATATTTCCTAAATTCAGAAAGGGAACGAGGGCATGGGGAATTCACTGGAACCTGAGTTGCTGGCTTCTCTCCTGTGTGCACACAGCCACAGTCACTCATCACTGAGCCTGTGCACACTCAGGCAGGAGGACAAGGAAGGTCCCTTACTGTCCTGTCCAGCTGAGGAAAGTCAGGCCTGCACGGGACAGCAGGATGCCACAGAGCAAAGCAAAGCACAGTGTCTGAGTCTCACTTGGTACCTTTTCTTCATTTGCTGCCCTCAGGGACTCCACTGCCTTCTTCATTTTCTGTACTTCAATATCTGGAAGGATAGGACATTGTTAGGACACGGTGACATTGTTAGAAGGCAGCTAACCTGTGTGGGAAGACACTTGAAAAGTCCCAAGGTACACGTGACGATTCTCCTTTAGGAACAATGAAGGATGACGCTGTGAGACGTGGTGAGAACAGAAAGACGGCAGTGTGGGAAGGGAGGGAAGGGAGGGCGCTAGCCTCACAGAGAAGCCTTCCTTTAAACACTGGGGACGAAATGTAGGCGCAGCCGCAATGCCAGCATTGAGTTTTCAAAAAAGAAAGCCGTGGACAATGGGTAGAGCGACCGATGGACGGATGAGATTCACAATGACCAAGGCAGAGGGACGGTGCTGTCATAACCAAGCTGGAGAGGCCACGGTCAGAGGCTGAGCGGTGCTCACGTGAGCAGTCATGCTGAGAAGCCTGCCGTGGGCCACAGAAGGGAGAGCGCCCTGCTTCATCTATAAGCCTCATTTCTAACACTGAACCACAGCGTGCACAACGTGACTTCCTTAAAATCTGGCAACCAAACACAAAAGCGTCACTTCAATAAAAATGACCATTTAACCCCAAAGTGAACCTATAGGAAAATATTCACCTAAAGTTATCTGCTTCTGGGGGGGAAAATTCTAGTAATTTTATAAAACTCACTGATACATTTTCAAGTAAGAATTGGCTTGTTGCTTATTTCTTTGTTTCGAGCAAGTTTCTTTAACCTAATAATTCAGTCTCTGTGGTCAATTAAGGAATTATCTTTATGTGCACCAAGTAGTGCACATAACACTTCTAATGAAGACCTCAGCTAAATAATGAATTTCACCCACGAGCTTGGTTGTGGTACCCGAGTACTGAGCTGCCTTCTCTTCCGTGCCTGCGCCACAGAGAGCACACTTCCTGAGCTCACGCCTCTGTGTGCCCTGCTGCACTCTGGGAGTGAACAGGCTACAAGAGATATCTGTAAGATGTTCTCTGCCTCCCTGCTTTATGGCCTGTCTGTCTCTCCTGTCTTTACCCGTGAAGAAATGAGGGGCTATGGATGAAGCAGCCGCACTTCTGCGGACAGAAATGTTTCGAGCGTGCAAAGAGTGAAGTGGCTCTGGCAGCAAATGAGAAGCTGATGGAGAAACCCAAACCTTACTTTTCTCTTTGAGCTTCTTTTTAATATTTTCATCTGCACGGGGAGAACCCATCAGATTGGGAGTTAGCATACATTACAACAACACTGTCTTACGAGTACTAGTGTTTGGTTCCCTTTTACATAAACGCCGGGACTCTAGCCCCACGGACCCAGAACACGAAGCACTCCCGTGTGACTCTGAGGCTGGCAGGTGCAGTAAGCAGGGCGGGAGCCTTGGGAACAACTGCTGGGTGGGTGGCCGAGCTGCCTCGCCGGAGCTGCGTCCTTCTGAACCTTGCTATGTGGATGTTGGGCTTCCCGGTCAACCAACCGTGATACGGACTGGCTAATGTCACTGTGGTAGGTTTTCCCAAATGTCAGTTTGATACCTGGTCCTCCTGACTACATGTGGTATCCAATTATGTACTCAGGCCCAACACCACTGAAACAGTGTGTTCCCTGTTCAAAAGGACAGGTCCACTGCTAACGAAGTCAGACCCTGAACTCAGGTGGTCCCACAGTGACAAGGAGCAGTTTACACTGGCTCCAGTCCCCAGCTCTGTGTGGGCAGCACCCCAAATCCATCCGTGACCCCAAGTACTCAGTCCACTCTGACCCTCAATTCTAAACGTGACACTGGCACTACGGGTTCCCTGGCACAGCGCGTGAGCAGCAGTCAACCCTCTAGTTGTGGCCTAAGTCTGAATGTCCTGAATGTTATTTTACGTATGTCTAAGTCCAGGGAGGAAAAGCCACTTCTGTAAGGCTGTTTTCTGACGATAGGAGATCGGTATAGAAAGCAACTTGTTTCCTTACGTTACGTGGCATGAGACAAAGCTCCAACTAGAATCTGCCTGTCCAAATGAGCCATGCACATATTCATTCACTCATTCATTTATTCTAGGACTGCCAGACATTATACATTAAGATTTCTTTCAGCTGAGCCATGGTCTCCCTGTGTCTCTCAGACTGTGTCCAACCTATATTCCCTCTGCTTTCATTTCTACGTGCTAGCGCTACAGACCCAAATGTAAGTTTTAAAAGGCCATAGGAGTCCAGTGACATCAGATCCTCTCCTGCAGTTCGCAGGATTGAGCACCGAGGTCGCTCTCACCTCGATCGAGGATTTCGATCCCTTCTCCTTTTGTCTTGCAGACCAGTCTCTCCTGCAGCCTCTTCACTTCACACTCCTTCTCCTCCAGCTGCTCCTTCAAAGACGCCAGTTCATCCTACGGTTACAAATTCACTTAAAACGGCAGACTATGGCAGAAGAGGGATACTTCGAAAGCCTAGTAGCCCTTTAAGTCAACGCGACTATAGGAATGAGACAGAAAACGTACACACAAGCACAAATCCGACAGATGCCATGGTAAACACTGCCAACATAAGTACTCTGTAATAGCTGCAGTGTAACTGCTCCAAGTCTGTGGGTCAAGTAAGGAGCTGAAGTATAACCAGGAAACTCGCTGAAGTTCTGCCCAAGTTAAATCAAAGTCCCGCCATGCTGGGTGAAGAAGACCGAATTAGATGCTTGTCTTAAAAGCAAAATAAAAAGCAAACTCAAAAGGGCTTGAATGGCTCCTTCAGCATTTCAAGGTGATACTCATGATTCTGGGGTGCTCACTGGACTTCAGTAGCCACAGGGAGGCAATTTAGGGGTGACTGACCCATTACGAACTAGAAAATTCACCCTAGTCACTGAATAAGGCACACTCCTACAGCAACCTGTACACGGTGCTATGAAACGCTCCCACCCAGGAGGCCAGGTTGGCCCAGCACTCCTGACTCACGGTCAGATGGAGCCACGTTCAGAAACTTTCAGTACCCCTGCAAGAGGTGCTGTCCCCTCTCCCTGCAGGGCTACCAAGCAGAGGCTTCTCTTCCCTGCCATCATAAGGAATGTTATCTGGCCTTGCAGAAAACCCTAACAGAGGAGAGCAGGCTCCAGTTCATACGAGACAGAATTTTTCCATGGGTGAACTTTTAACAATTAATTTCTGATGCTTAGGACACAGATAGTTCAAGAAATTAATTTATAAGCTGATACTTTTATGTTTTGCCTGTTTACTATTTACATCAGCGATGTCATTGTCCGTTTAATCAGGGTATATGCACTTTTAATAGACACATGACACACATAAACACAATGAATGCACATGCTACTGCAAACACCATCACGGCAGAACAACACACGCCAGAGGCGGCAGCCCCGGGCTCCCGCCAACGTCTACTCCACCTTCAGTGTCTCCCACTTTTGCTCCATCCGTTGCTTTTCATACTGCATCTGACCCACCTTGATTTTCATGCTAGAAAGTTTGGCCATTAGGGACTGGTGGAGAGACAGAGGGATGAGAGAAAAGGAGGCAGAGAAGATAAGCTAGAGAACTAAGAAAACAGCATCTGTTCATAAAGAGGTCAGCTAACCCAGACACCACAGGCTGTGTCCTGGCAGACTAGTCAAGCCTTGGATTTACTGAGAACTCTAGCATGTAAACTAAGTACCTTCAGCCTGGGAGAAACGTGGTTTAGTTGTGAGATATGTCTGTTACCATAGTTGGAAAACATTTTTTTAAAATAACATTGCTCATAGAATGACAGGCCGTGTTTAAGAATCATTTTTCTAGAACAACTTACTTTAGTTGTCTTGAGCTTTTTTTCGTACTGAAGTCTTTCACTGTCCATTTCGTTGACTTTTAGCCTCAAATCATTGATCTCTTGTATTAGCCCCTGTTTTTAAGGAAAAAGAATCATTAGAAAAGGATATAGCACAGTCACCAAAAGAGCAGCCGGGAAGCCCTAAGCCAGCCCAGCTTTCTGGATATGAGTTGTGAGAACCAGTTCTGACAAAGGGAGATCAGTGAACTTTACCCCTAACCACCAAAGCATACTTCCACTAAAATACTAACGTACGTTTCCAGTGCCTCTGCCCTGAAGTGCTTATGAAAGCAAAAATGCAGCTATGATTCTGACTAGAGAAATGCTGCTGTTGGAATCGTGAACCCGTGTGGGGCCGGAAGGTTTGTGGAACCTTTAAGCAGCAGTACCTACAGGGAGATCCCATCAGGAGCCTGCCCTTGAAAGGGACTTGGGAACCCCAGCTCCTTGGCTTCTTTTCTGTACCACTTCAGCACAGTCTCAAAGCAATGAGGCCTACTAATCATGGACTACAATCTCCAAAACCCTGGGCTAAAATAAACTGTCTCTTTATGCGCTGCCTTGGGTATTTGTTATAATGATGTGTCCTGGTTCTCTTCCTGTTGCTGTGATCAAACACTCTGACCAAAAACAGCTTGGGGTGGGGGTGGGGGTGGGGTGGGGGGATCATACTTCCAGTCACACTCCATCATGGAGGAAAGCCAGGGCAGGAAATTAGGGTGGGAACCTAGAGGCGTGCTGCTCGCCGTCTTTCACTGGCTGACTCACCTGGCTCATACACACCTAGCCTTTCTATATCATGTCAGAGACGGAGGCCCCACAGGGAGCTGGACCTGACCATGGCAGTTAAGAAAGTCAGGGCAGTTCCTCACAGCCGTGTCCACAGACCAACCTGACAAAGACGAATTACTCAACTGGGACTCTTGACAGGTGGCTCTAGGCTGTGACAAACTGACAGTTAACGCTCACAGCGACATGACAGAAACATGACTAGCTCACAAAGGCAGTGTGACACCAACAAAGCCACTTAGCGCCTATTTCTATATGAAAGCTACCTATGCGTCCCACCTTTCCACACAGAATAGAGATTTTCTCTGGCAACGCCATTTACCCTCAGTTTCTTTTCTGTGGCACATTATAGCTGTTTGAAGATTTCTATAACTTTTGCCTAGTCTACAAAAATATAAACTTAAGTTTCTTTAAGCCAACAATCTCAACCTGAAGGTAGATGAGGGTTTTATTTATATATATATATATATATATATATATATATATATATATATATATATATATAAAATTTGTATATCTAATACAATGACATAATTTTATATGTGCAAAATTTAAAGTCTAAATGATTTCATCACAGAATATAATTTAACACTACATCTACTACCACTTTAAAAATGTGCTTCTCAAATTTGCTCAAATATTCTGAATTCAAGTTTAAAAAGAGTTCATTTCTCTTGCTGGCTCATCTTCTCTGCACAGAAGTCAGGAGTGGCTTTCCTTCCCTGGGTTTTCAGGCTTTGCTGTTGTTAACAGGCAGCTTTGAACTCCCAGCAGGTACTGCTGTAAACATTACCTCTTCCTTTAGTGCTGACTGCAAAGATGAAGGAGCAACTTTAGAAAACCAAACTACATAGTAGGGCCATTTTCCTTTTTTTTTTTAAGAAAAACTATCCAGTTGTTTTTGGTGGCAATGCATTAAATATGAATCTAAAGTTCCAACCGGGAGAAGCTAGAGATGCCCATGACGAGTCTGGCTGGAAGATATGGAACTGTCTCTTTAATGCGAAGAAAAGGAAAGAAAATCTTTAAAAGACAATGTGATCTGAACCACTACACTTAAGAGCTTCGGCTCCATCCTGCGCTCTGCATTTCAGCCATCTGTGCTTACACCAGCAGGGGGCGCAGGTCTTCAAGGTTTAAAGGTTTTAATGCACTGGTTTGGAAACACCTATAAATGTTCCTTTCTTCAACATTTTCTTGGAAAGCAACACCCAAACTCCCAAAAATTCTGGAAGAGTATCAGGAGACTTAGGATCGCAGGCTAGCTGGCTAAAGGTTTTATTCTTAAGGGAACATTAAGCCAGAACATGTACGTATTCCATTCTGTTTCAATGTCTGAATACTATTTTAATTATTTCAATATAAATCCACAATTACCAAATATTCTGTGCTATATCCTGTGAATGTGTGTACTCCCTTATATCAGCAGTGTGGACTACTTCATAGGAAATGATCAAGGACTGTGTTTTCTAGAAGTGTGTTCGCAGGGTCACTAAATGAGAACACATGAGAAGAAACAAGCAGGAGAAACAAGGTATGACAAATACCTGCTATAGTTCAGCTGACCTGACCGGTCAGCCTCATAACCAGATTAAACTAAGCACAGTGTACTGGGTAAGACTCTGCCTCCCGCGGTGTGGGCGGCCTCAACTCCCTTCTATCTCCCTCCCCAGTTCCCTCCCTGCAGCCTCCTCCTCCCACCACTGAAACAATCTCCCTACAGCCCCAGCCACTATGTAGGTTCAACAGTGACTGTGTAGACAGGAAAGACAGGATAAGGAAAAGGGAAAAATCTAAACAGACTCTTGCAAGAAATATTAAAATAAAGTGTTTAATCCCAGCACTTGGGAGGCAGACACAGGTGGGTCTCTGAGTTTGAGGCCAGCCTGGTCTACAAAGTAATACCAAAGTGGGGGCTAAAAGGCCTTAGTCAGTCTGTTAAAGAGACTGAGCAATACCCCTGCTCTAAAAGGCCTCAGTCAGTCTGTTAAAGAGACTGAGCAGTGCCCCTGCTCTAAAAGGCCTCAGTCAGTCTGTTAGAGAGACTGAGCAGTGCCCCTGCTCTAAAAGGCCTCAGTCAGTCTGTTAGAGAGACTGAGCAGTACCCCTGCTCTAAAAGGCCTCAGTCAGTCTGTTAAAGAGACTGAGCAATACCCCTGCTCTAAAAGGCCTCAGTCAGTCTGTTAAAAGAGACTGAGCAGTGCCCCTGCTCTAAAAGGCCTCAGTCAGTCTGTTAAAGAGACTGAGCAATACCCCTGCTCTAAAAGGCCTCAGTCAGTCTGTTAAAGAGACTGAGCAGTGCCCCTGCTCTAAAAGGCCTCAGTCAGTCTGTTAGAGAGACTGAGCAGTACCCCTGCTCTAAAAGGCCTCAGTCAGTCTGTTAAAGAGACTGAGCAATACCCCTGCTCTAAAAGGCCTCAGTCAGTCTGTTAAAGAGACTGAGCAGTGCCCCTGCTCTAAAAGGCCTCAGTCAGTCTGTTAGAGAGACTGAGCAGTACCCCTGCTCTAAAAGGCCTCAGTCAGTCTGTTAAAGAGACTGAGCAGTACCCCTGCTCTAAAAGGCCTCAGTCAGTCTGTTAGAGAGACTGAGCAGTACCCCTGCTCTAAAAGGCCTCAGTCAGTCTGTTAGAGAGACTGAGCAGTACCCCTGCTCTAAAAGGCCTCAGTCAGTCTGTTAAAGAGACTGAGCAATACCCCTGCTCTAAAAGGCCTCAGTCAGTCTGTTAGAGAGACTGAGCAGTGCCCCTGCTCTAAAAGGCCGTAGTCAGTCTGTTAAAGAGACTGAGCAGTGCCCCTGCTCTAAAAGGCCTCAGTCAGTCTGTTAAAGAGACTGAGCAGTGCCCCTGCTCTAAAAGGCCTCAGTCAGTCTGTTAAAGAGACTGAGCAGTGCCCTGCTCTAAGAAGCACAGCCATGGTTACGGTGGGGAGTGCTCTCAACCGTGGCCGACTCTTCTTTACGTCTAGAACAAAACCAAGATGGAGCTTTCTTCTTTGCCACTGAGGAAACATCTGGTTGTAATTGGATCGTGGATGGGAAACCTCATTTTGGAAATCTCAGTGGATTGCGTTACATTATCTCAAGCTTGACATTACAAGGTATTGTGAGAGAACGAAGTCAACATGCAAACATTGGACCTGAAGGAAGAGGGAAGGAAACACCACCTCCTTGCTCTCCTTCCTGGTACTCATTTTAAGACAGGACCTCTCCCCAGACTTAACCAAACAGACCCCTAAGAAGAAATTTCCACAGCTCTTCCTTTCACTTTTTTATTTCACTTCCTCTGTGGTGTCAGGGATTGAACCCAGGGCCGTGCGTGTGCTGGGAAAGGGTCCTGCTGCTCATCTGCATCCTCTGCCCAGTGTTTCATCCTAAATAAAGATTTGAAAGGGACAGATGTCCTCCAGGCCTCTCCCCAACCAAACACCAAGTTAGGAGACCAGGTTAACACCAAGACGAGAGAAGGAGCAGTGACCTTTCTATAGCCACGAGTACTTTAAAGATTCAGAGTGTGTGTGTGTCTCTGTGCGTGTTCGTGTGTGTGTGTGCATGTGTGTGTACACTGGTGCACATGTGAGAGCTAAGGAGGGAGGAGAGAGGGAAGAAAGCGAACAAGCCTATGCCACTTACCTCTGTGTCTCTGAACCTATCTTCATAATCCAGCCTGTCCTTCTCTACAGCCGTCAGTTTTAACTTCAAGTTAGAGATCTCAGCCATCAGCTCCAGCTTCTGTGTCTCTAAGGAAGTCCTACTGAGAAGCTCCTGTAAGAATTCCAGATGTTCACAAGTTGTTGTATTATACATTTCTGCCATGATGGTAACACAGCAACGGTGAAGTGTAGGCTGTGGGTGAAGCACGGCCACCAGTACATTGCCGAAGATCACTTACTCTAGTGACCGCTTCTGAACAGAACTACATGGCATCAGGTTGTCGGGGAGACCCATCTTGGAGACTTCTGAGCCCGATGACGGCACTGTTGGGGCTGTGCATGCTGCCTGCTCTATGCCGGGGTCTAGGGGACATGCTCTATGCCGGGGTCTAGGGGACATGCTCATAAGTTCAGTCCCTGCAACAGTGTCATGAGGAAGAAAAGCCTATCAGCCCCATTTATCAGGGTTTCCAGGAACATGGAAGCCAAGGTCACAAGGACAGGGAGGTCAGGAGCCTGTCACGTGTCACAGCAGGCAATGCGCAGACTGACGTTCAACAGCAGCAGCTCTGCACCAGACAGTCTCCGCTGTATCACGGGCTTCTCCTCCACGAGCCCTGTGTGCAAGCTTTTTCCTAAACAAGCCACATATGGAGTCTTTCATCTCATAGCTGGGAGTCAGAAATAATGCGAGGGCAGAAGACCAACTTATAATCCTGACAGTTACTCTCTCCTAGCTGCACAGCTTCGCATGTCTCTGTGACTTTAGACTGCTACTCTAGACGCAGCAGTCTATGGAATTCTGGACTTTACTGCTGCTGACACAAGACAGGAATGTTGCACCTCAGAAAACATGGTTCAGCAGCCCTGTCCCAGTTTTGGCCTTACCTGCTGCAGCATTTCTTCAGTGGCATTCAGCTTCTCTCTGTGCTCTTCAAGACAGAACTCCAAATCCCGAATCTTCTCTCCCTGAGCCTCTACCTGGTCTGTCAACACGCTTACCTATTAATTTAAAGCAAGAGGCTGCAATGAGTTTGAAAGGCTCTGGGCCCCAAGGAAGGACTCAGTCTCTAACTGGAAAGAGGACTAAGACCCAGCACTCACTGCAACGAGCTGAAAACAATGGCAGTGGTCCTGCCCTTTGCTATTCATATTTTGCTTTGTGTGGACCAAACGCTGGGCTAGGCAGGCTCTCTACCGCCCGGGGGCCTCTGCAGCCCTGTGCTGCCTTAAGGCCCACGGATTCCTATTCAATTTGGGAGAAACCTGGTGCTGATCAGAGATTTGCAGTTTCTTTACGCATTAAAACCATTTCGGTTGTAATTAGGAGAATCTGGTTGAAGGCGATGGTGAGAAAACCGGTAGTAGAAAGCCACAGAGGATGTGAGGTCCTTTCCAGAAACGGGCACTAAGGACCACTCAGATCTCACACGTCAATAGTAAGAGGAGCAAAGGTGAACAAAGACCTCAAATTCCACGTGCTCTCTCAAGATGAACACACAGTGTGAAGTTCATCCTACATCCTCAGGGTTCCATGCAGATCTACAGGTCTCTCCTGATACCAGCTGAGTAAACATACTTTGATCCAGTTAGCTCTCTGCTTAGGAGCACCACGAGGAAGTGAGCAAACGTACCCACAGTACTTTCCAACAGCAGGCTCCACTCGGCTGCTTTCTTTGTTTGGTTCGGGTATCATTTTAAAAGATGGAAAGTTTATATATATATATATATATATATATGGACTGAGATTTGTACAGTACAGGTATTCACAGATCTGCAGTTTTAGTTGAAACGTACATAAAATCAGATCTGACAGCAGGTGACATACAAAGTCATCTCAAGTGGCACCGAGTGTGACCTGCTCCTAAGGAGTGGGTGACAAGGCTGGCCACAGCCAGCCCCGCAAACTCCTGGTACAGATGACTGGCCTAGCACTCCACTTCTTGTTTGTCAGATAGGATCTGATGCTATAGCCCAGGCTGGTCTCAGATTCATGGCAATTCTCCTGCCTCAGCGTCCTAAGTGCAGGGACTGCGGTCACTGACAGCACAGCCGCCTTCTACTCCACTGTACAAAGTGAGTGTTTCAGCAGTCTGTGGAAGTACAGCCCTCCCTTGGCATGTGTCTGAGAACCCTGCAGATATGATGAAACCCCTTCATGGAGCAGCGGTGTGTTCACACACAGCCCACACATCTTCCGCAGGCTCCCAATCACGGGTTCCCCAGTACGAAAGTGCACATGAACAGTTCTTATAATGTTCGGATGGCATGTTTACTACAGGTGCTTAACACAGGCATTACACATACATGTGTTACACGGACACATCTCCTGAGAAAGGAAGGGCCTCAAGTAACACTTGCCTGAAGAACGAGGGACTCTTTGTCGTTCTCTAGACGGGCTAGCCTTTCTTGATACACATCTCCATTCCCAGCTAGGTGTCCGTTTGTCTGAAGGAGAAAGTAACACAGGTAAGGTCAACTCTCCCTTAGGATTGGTATGTTATGGATCAGTAAAACGGATATATTGTAAACTCAAGGGACCTGGATTAAATCCAGCACAACTGTCACTGGCATGGATGGAAAAACTAAGAATTAACTGACTTCAAAATGAGCAGGACAGCCACAGGGAGCTTACACCCAACAGAGCACCTAAGCAGAACTCACTGAGCTGGGCCACCTCTGGGTAAACAGAGAACAAGTGCACGGTCTTGGTTCTAAACATACTAACCAGAAACAACTCAGAGGAGAGGGTTTATTTCACTGTATAGTCCACCATGAAGGGAGTCAGGGCAAGAACAGAAGCAGAGGCCTTAGAGGAGCGCTGCTTACTGGCTTGCTCCTCGTGGCCTGCAGAGCCACCTTCTTATACAACCCAAGACTATCTGCCCAGAAATGCCCCCCATCCCAGTGGGCAGGACATCCCACATAAGCACTAATTAAGAATACATCCCATAGACTTATGTACATGGTGATATGATGATGGGGACTTTTCTTCCCAAAATACCCTGGATTGAGTCAGGTTCACAGAAATCTAACCAGCACTAAAGAGTGGCAGCTGCTGGAATGCTCCAGTAGGCAAGTACCTAGTAGAGGACAATACTCCACTCATCCCTAAATGAGTCCTGTCACTAATTTTGGGTGTGAAACAGTGGTTATGACCTGTGATACCATCCTGTTGCTACAACCCGGAGCCCAGGTTCCACACCGGACTGCCAAGGCCTGCTTATGGAGCAGACACAGGGGCAACGTCTGCCGGGCTTCTTCCTGTTCACTTAGTTCTGCAAGTCACAAGATGAAATCATAAGCTAGAGGCCCCTGCCTGGAAAGCCTCCAGAAGCCTTTCTGTCTCTCCACCACCAGAGCTTAAGCACTCGGTCCAGAGAGATTTTCCCTGGTGGTGCTGACGAGCTAGGCCTGCCAGCTTTGCAATTGTTTTCCATCGTGGCTCACTGACTTCTTACATGTTCATTGGTTTATTACAACGCTAAGATCAACTCCAGGGAAAAGCTGGCCAGCAGCTCATTCCTTCCTGGCATCTGGCTCGTCTTACCCACGGTCACCTTCTCACTCCTCTCCTCTTGTGGCTTTTTAAAATCCCATTTTGTATATTGTACATAGGACACTGTCCAAGGGAGTACAGACTTTTCCCTACACCTTTTATTTTTGTTTATTTAGAGACACAGACTTTATGCGGCCCTGGCTGTCCTGGAACTCACTATGCAGAGCGGAGTGACTTGGAACTCATTACGTAGGTCAGGCTGGCCTTGAACTCAGATTCACTGGCTTCTGCCCCCCAACTGCTCAGATTGAAGGTGTGTGCCTTTTCCTCCGTATTTCTCATATCCAAGTCACGAATGGCACATTTGACAAGTCTCACAAGAGTAAGACACATACAATTGTCACTCTGAAACAATATAGTTTGTAAGACACCCTCTTTTCTTCTCCCCTTTCTTCCACTGTCTCCCCCTCTCCAGAATGTCACTATGTAGCTCAGGAAAAATGGCCTCCTGGGATGACATACAGGAGTCACTGTGCCCAGCTTGTGATGTGTTCCTTGTCATGTCCTAGCCACATTACATACTATACCCATAGGATTCCCTGAACAGTCCTTCAATACGACAGAGATAAAACCAGAAGAAATAGATTGGTGGGGTGTCCAGAAATCAACCACAGTCTCTTCAAAGTTAGAACCAGAACAAACACACAAACACTAGAAACTCTACACCCTTTTCCCGCAGGGCACATCGATGTGACATCTATTTCTCCAGAATTAACCTGCCCCTATTCCGCCCCTCCAGATTCCCATTTCAGTTCTGGAAGTGACAAATGTCATATCCTGAAAACAAAACAATATAAAAGAAGGAATATGAAGGAGGAGGAAAAAAAGAGGGAAAGATTAAATTTGGGGTGTTCCTTCTGAAGACGAAGGCACGCTGGGTTACACTTCCCAAGAGTCCACAGAAAACTCTGAAGCCAATTTATTGAGTGTGCAATGCACGTTTGGAGTAGGGGTAACGGTAACATACATCATTTGCTCAACCACATACCTGCACCATGACCACTGCACAACCCTATTCATGCTGTCACCTGGTGCCCAGAGTTAACTTAGGAGAGTCTGACGGACATGAAAAGGAAGCAGTCTCTGGAGGACAGCCAGTCACACAGTGAATGTTCTTGTCTATGAAGTGCAGAGGCAGACGCTGACACACAGGTTTAGTTTATGAAGTGCAGAGGCAGACCCTGACACACAGGTTTAGTTTATGACGTGCAGAGGGAGAGCCTGGACAGCTTTCAATTCTTAATTCTGATTATGCACATTGTGAGGCATCTCTTTTTAAAATCCCATGCAAGCAATGTTTTATAACATTTTATTACATTAAAAATGCTCTTGTAGAGACAGGATGGAGCCCCTCCCTATGTTGACCAGGCTGGCCACAAACATCTGGGCTCAAGCAAATCTGCCTTGGCATCCTAAGTAGCTCTGACCACAGTCACGTGCCTCTCAATCGGAAGTTCTGACTGGTGTTTGAACCCAGGGCCTCACAAGCAAGCATTAATTACATGCTCCACTGATAAACTACATACACCCCCTGCTCCTTTATTCTCAGAGCAAGAAACACTAGCCAACTTAGCATCATTTTCTTTCAAGCCAAATATGACAGAGTGAGATGTTTCAAAACCACTTCTCTGTAGTGAAATGCTGAGAACTGATTCAAAATGAGCAAACAAATCAGCAATGCCCTGGTATTGATGAATGCTTATAATACTCAAGATTGGCTAGTATTGCTGAAGCATTTAATAGTCACCACAGGAACCAAAAGCAAAACAGAAATCTTAGGAATTGCTCTGTAGCTATGTTGACGTATTTAAATGAAGAGCTGCCCTGTCTATGTGTCCTTCCTGTTACTTCTGAGTAAGAACACTGGAGCCTGTGGGGTTTCTGCCGCCTTGTCCTTTCTTCAGCCGCGATCCACCTCCCAGATGACTCAAGCCATTCTCCAAGTGGCATGCTCTATGGTCACGCAAGCATTCCATCCCTTTTGCCTAGACCGCCTCTTACCCTTTCAATTCTTCCTTTATGCGTTCCCTAGCTACCTACGTTTGGGTCTGGTCCATAAAGTTTCCCTGGAATGAAGGCTTCACCCATAGGCTTACTTACAGCACTGGGCAGCTCCACCGCAGAAGCATGTGCTCAGGGAATGGCCCACCCCAGCCCCCCATGGGTGCTCACTGTGAGGGACGAGCATCTGACAGAAACACTGGCTGACTGAAGAGACAATGGCAAGAGTTGGTGTACGTGGACTGTGTGGAGAGGAGTGAGCACCTGACCTTGGTTAAGGTCGGTCCTTCACACTGGTGCTCTGCATCCGTTCCCGTCCTCCTTCCTCCTGGAGACATCCATCTTTCCCGTCTGCCTTCTGGACAGTCACAGGAGCCGAGACTTTCCTTCCCAAAGCCAGTCCTCCTACTTCCTCCTCTGGAACCTTGGTCCCAGTTTCCCTTAGACCTGCATTTGTCTCTTCCTATTCTGTTTCTTCAGTGTATTAAGATCTCTTAACACTGACCCAAAAGCTTTGTGCCCACTTTTGCTCAGCTCCTGATACCCCTTGCCTTTCATAACCAGCTTCAGCTCTTCCTTCTGATACTGTGTGGATATCTCCTCATCTAATGGTGTCCCTTTCACACCCTGCCCTTTCTTCAGCTTAAGTATCCTGTTTGGCTTTTATTTCTTCTTTTGTCTTTAAAGACTTTAACTACTTACAGGAACACGGGCAACTTACCTGAGCTACACACTAAAGAAAATGTGCCACCCGACCCCCACCCTGCAACCACTAACTGCATACAGCTCCTCATTAAGAAGCAGGACAGCACCCCTCCCCTCTCCAGAAAGGAATGCTGACAGGTCCAATCTTGTGCAGGCCTTGTGAAGAAAGTCCCAGCGGCTGAGTTCCAGAGTACAAAGCCCTGCCCTGAAGAAGCATTTTACAGCACTCCACCCCTCTCCCCACACTCCTCCCCTCTCCCCAGCTCCTAGTTTTCCTTCCACCCTCTTCCAAGATGTCTCCTGGGTCTTACAGGGTATTTGGACTTGCAGGGTATATTGGAGTGCAGACAGTGTGACTCATCTTTCTGTGGTGGTGCAGCTAACGGGACAACATGAACAATTTGAGATGTTTTGCCTATGAAAACAGATGGTGCCTGTTTGTGAAACTTGACATTTGTTCTGGGAGCATCTCCCTAGAATTTTCAGGGTCCGGGTTTGCTGGGGTTGTGGGTGTCTCATTGTTCTGAAATCCACCGTTCCCTGGGACATTTCTCAGCCTGTTTTTGCTTCCTGTCCCTCCCAGTCCTCACTCTACATTCAGCACACTGAGAAAGGAATTCAAAAAAAGAGTATCTCCTCATTTACACCCAGAGGCTACCAGTGGCAGCTGTGGCTCATCTGTAGAAAGCTGACTTGTGCCCCAAACAAATTCTTTAACATGTGCTTAATCTCGTCTGTTAGTATTTCTGAGCAATGATGGAGACGCTCAGTGATCGAGAACTTGGGAAGTTTCTGGTAGCTAGGGAGATGGCTCAGCCAGCACCCACATAAAAGCCGGCCAGGCGCAGCCACCTGTCTGTACTTCCAGGCTTGTGAAGATAGACCTGACACAGAGGATGCCCAGAGCACGCAGGCTAGTAAGACTGGCTGAACTGGTGAGCACTGGGTTCAAGCGTGAGACCCTGACTCAGTGTCAGACAGAAAGTGATCAAGGTAGACACAGACTATCGAACTCAGGCCTCCATTCAGAGACACATGCAACCATGTGCACTCCCATACTCAGGTTCCCACACATGCGTGAACATGCATGTATGCACACACAGAACACTTTCAGCATGATGATAAATGTGATGTGATAATGCAGGTACTTGAGTTTAGGTGACAAGTTAGAGTGTGACTCAGAAACTGCTAGGTTCCTGGTGGAGTCACTGGCCAGCAAGCCTGCTGGTTGTGCATGTGCTGGCTGCTCACAGCATCCGGAAAACTCTCTCAGGCGATGGTCTATC
Organism: Micromys minutus; assembly: GCF_963924665.1. Classification (NCBI taxonomy): domain Eukaryota; kingdom Metazoa; phylum Chordata; class Mammalia; order Rodentia; family Muridae; genus Micromys; species Micromys minutus. The sequence goes on from NC_137972.1 coordinate 2,452,303, forward strand.
TCAGTTCCTTCACACTTTGGTGCTTACCCATGAGTTAGGCTCTAAGACATACTTCCGCGTCCGAGGTCACATGGACTTGCTCTTCCTCTGGCTGGGGGGCTGGGGTTTTCTCAGTACTCACCACTTTCTATTTACCGTACATTCGTCATGTGTGTGTCATCCATTCCCAGTGTTCCCAACAGGATTCAGCATCTTGAATCCTGTTGTCAAACAGCACAGCTGCTCTATCTCCTACGCCTACCGCAATGCCTCGCATGCAGCACACACTTCCCTAACTTTGTGTTGAGCATCAGAGTGCCGTGCGTATTTACAAGGCAGGAAGCTGCGCGGAGCGTACTGCTGGCTTTCAGGTTGAGGGATCCATGAAATGACAAATACTTTTCAGAGTCAACAAAGATCCCACTGCAACAATAACATTCCAACAGTAACAACGTGCAGTACCCACGGAGCCAGAGAGCTTAGGGTTTTGATTGTTCAGCTCAGGCCTAACTCACTCTGTCTGTTCCTTCTTCCAACAGAGGCAGGAGCATGAAGGAGCCAGACCCGACCTGCTGACAGTGCACTTCCCTTCAGAAAAGGAGCGCCTGGGCCACCGTTGAGAACCCAGCAGGAAGAGGGTCTGATACGTACCCTCTCATGGCTTCTCTGTGTAGAACTCCAGACGTCAGGGTATGTATCAAAAGGGGATATGCAAACATACATATCCATTTATGTATGTTAATTTAGCTGGGACTCATTCTTTCCTTTTCGCCCTTTGTTAGCAGGTTATCTAGAACTGTTGAATTCACAGACACAGAACTACAGAGGTCCAAAAGCTACGTAAAGGGGGAGGGGGCAGGGATGTTACATAACAGCCCAGACTCAGGATGGTGACGTCCGCACCAGTGTGAGTGTGCTTAGCACTACTGCGCTCTACACTTCAAGACAGTTAAAGTGGCAGACTCTATAAGACAGGACAAACTGCCACCATGGATCTGAAGGAGCAGAACACCTGTGTCACTTTAAAGTGTCCCTTCTCCATGGCTCCCAGCGGATGGTGCTGTCACAGAGGCTGTGGAAGTTTTGAGGCATGGAAACTCACTGGAAGAAGGGGGAGGCTGGAGGAGGGCCTTAAGTCTCAACAGCCCAGCCCTACTTCCTGTCCTCTCTCCTCTCCTAACTGAGGACACATTGTGACCGGCCACCTCACGCTCCCATGGCCATGTGTTTCCCACCATGAGGGATGGTGCCTTCTTAAATCCTGAGCCAAAACCCTTCCGTCTATTGTCGGGTGTCTCCTGACAGCAAGAAAAGTAACGGAGACACACGGAGCCCTAGCAAATTCCCCCAACTGCAAGTGGAGTGAAGGTCCCAGTATCAAGTGAAGGAGGTCGGTAACTGCGGGTGGGGGCGGGGGGGCTGTGAATGCAAAGATGGGGTGATAGCTAGTGCAGCAGTAGAGCAGCAGGCCCGGGTTCGAATGTCTCCTCAGCTCTGAGTCTCTACTTCCTCCTCAGTAAAGGATGGATGCTGACACGCGCTGGGCACTGAGCCTGGCGGGCAACAGCACATCCTACAGATCAAGGATCTAACAGGACGCCTTTCCACGGGGAGCCATCATAGCATTTCTCCTGAGGACAGCTGCCTCGGAGAGGAGAGGCAAAGATGCTCCTGAGATACTTTATAATCGCTTGTTAATGATTCCAATTAAGCAATTAAAGTCAGCAGAGGTCAGCCCGAGAGTCTGTGTCCTTTAAGAGATGCTAATTAGTGCGGCGGGCATTCCTATTGCTAATTATCGTTCTTGCCAGGTCTAAGAGCATCCCTGGCTCCCCAAAGGATGCAGGTTACTTCTTTACTAATTGCAGCAGGTCCTTCATTATTTCACGGAACTGGCAGCTGGACAGCTGCTGGCAATGCCAGTTCTCAGGAGGTGGAATAAGAACCTGAGGTCTGCCTAGAGTACCAGAGAGGCCAGGTCACAAAAACCAAACAAAGGTAGCTGGAGGAAAAAGGATAGCGTATCCCAGTGAAGAAACACGCAGGAATCTGTCTTAACGGTATTTCTATAACTGTATGCTTCTAAAAAACGAAGACAATCATAATTCAGCGGGTAGCTTCCTGTGACTGGGGAAAATCTACTCAGTATGAATCCTGCGCAGCTACTGAGGCAGAAGAAAATTTCACTGTAATGTTGAAAAGGTACAGTGTGTTACACAGATGTCACTAATGGAGGACTGACTGTGTGTCTGTCAAGCCACAGACTTAAGCTGGAAAATAAAAGAATATGTCTGAGCTAAATGCATAGCTTCTGTTTATGTCTAATGTCTTAGGGTTTCCATTGTGTGAACAGACACCATGACATTTAATCGGGGCTGACTTACAGGTTCAGAGGTTCAGTCCATTACCACCATGGCAGGAAGCATGGCAGTGTGCAGGCAGGCATGGTGCAAGAGGAACTGAGAGTTCCACATTAGCCAAAGGAAAGTCAGAAGACTGGCTCCCATGCTGGGAGGAGTCTAGAAGCCCATCCCCACAGTGACACCCTTCCTCCAACAAGGCCACGGCTCCTGGTAGTGCCACTCCCTGGGCCAAGCATATTCAAACCACCACATATAACATGCCCTGGAATAGTGTCACAGTGCTTTCTCTAATCCAAGAACCTGAGGACGGGGCGTCAGTCAGGACTCATCTCATCTCACAATCGGTAGAGGTCACAAAAGTGCCATCTTCAATGAAAAGAGTGGTGCTAAGTTCAATGTCTGCACACCAAGGATTCTGACCTGTGAGGTGGAACATGGAAAGGAGGCACTGGTAGCCAGCCTCTGACCTGCTCAAAAGTCATCACTGCTCACATCTCAAAAACGGAAACATTCCAATCCCAAACGCACACATTTTTAAAGTGTGAAAACACAAGAGTGCATACTTTAGATGTGGGATGTGCTGTCTCCGGGCCCCTGGCTGGTCTCAGAATCAGACTTGCAGCTGCTCAGCCTGAGTGTATCCCCCAGCCTCCTGCAGTGATCTCCCCAAGGCCCCTCTTTTCATGTGGGCCTTAGGAATGTTTCCTCAGGCTTTGGCAAACAAGGTCCATTTTCAGCCAGTGTCCTGTAAGTGATCTTAGTCACCTGTGTGAGGTAGCAGCACACTAAGACATCCCAGCAAACATTAAAGCAAGTATCCTGGGGCTTCTGGGAAATTTTCAGGAGCACTGTCCACAATCATTTTTCCAAGTCAGCAGAGTTCTCAAGTGGGAACACCATCGCCATGAGAGGGCACCTTCCCTGCCCTCAGCAAGTGGTGTTTGAGACTGAGTTCAGGCCTCAACAACACAACTGCAGACTCCCCTCTCCCCCTCAGTCCCCAGAGACAAAGGCACAAGTCAATTATCTACAGGTCCTCTTGAGCCAAGTAATAAATTCCTTTCTCACTGTGTGCTGAGTGTCAGAGTAAAGACACAGGAAGTAGGAATAAACTGAGGAATGTGCCAGGGTACAGAGAATTTCACAGCACCAAACGACTCCCAAAGAAACTAGCAAACCTGGACTCCTAAATCCCTGGAGGCCCCTCCCAGGGCAAGTGTCTCATGAGCAGGCATCATCTGTTTCTAAAAGAGAAACATCTCTAACTCTTCTAACCCTCTGAAGCTAGCTGCACCGCCACTAAAAGATGGCTGACTGGTTTTAAGTGGATGGAATTTGTGCATCACCCCAGGAAAATATGCTTTGGCAATAGGGTGTGTGTCCAAGCCCTTGGAGCAGGCAGGCAGCCATCATTCCTCCAGTTTGGCAAACAGACCTTAATCTTTCACTAGTTTTTATGTAAACACAACCAAGTCATAAGCAAGCACACACACCTTAATTGTTACGTCATTACATCACCCTCCTCATCCTCCCATCTGCTTTTGGGATGTTCAAGACTCTGTGTTCAATACGTACCAGATGTGATATTTACAGTGTCTCAGGAAACTGTAAGAGCTCAGTCATGTATAACGACATGACTGACACACACCACTAGATGACACTTCTTCTCAACCACAGCTACAGACTGCTGCTGTCCGAGGCATCCACCCACTGTACTTCCTGTTTAGAATATCTATTGAGTCCTTCCTAGGTGGCCCCACCCCACTGTACCGTTGTGGACAAGGCTCTTTTCCTCACAGGAGCAGACCAGGTCATCTAAACAACCTAGAATCCAGTCTATTTTCAGAGGTAGAATTGTACAACTTGTTGGCATAAATACAATACAGTATCTTTTCAAAGCTATAGGAGAGATGGGGAAGTTAGGGGTCACACTGTCTGTCCTTTCAGAGAGCATGGTTCAATTCTCGGCACCCACATAGTGGCTCAAAATTGTCTGTTGTCAGACAGACAGACAGACAGACAGACAGACACACACACACAGACACACACACACACACACACACACACACACACACAACCTGACACCTTCTTCTGGCCTTATAGGCACTTCATATGCTTGATACACAGACATAGACACAGACAAAATATCCAACCATATAAAATAAAATAAAGAAACATTCTGAGTTTTCTTACAGCTGAGAGAAACCAGGGTTTTATGTTCTGCCTAGTAAGTTTTTTCTCTTCTGCTGATCTGCTAGTCTATGCTCTCAGTTTATAAGAGAAGGACATGAGGGGACACAGCACAGAGAACATGCAGGGACAGACAGACAAGGACATACGGAAACCTACCATTTGGTTTTGAAGCCACTCAATCAGCAGTTCTGCTGTTGAGTCTGGGATCTGGCATCTCAATCCTTCCTTCTCATCTGTCTCCATCATCTCCAGCAATCCACGCAGGTCTTCCACAAGGTGCAGAGCTCGCAAGCTTCCCATAAATGGGGATGTGGGAGATTGACAATCAAAAATCCCATTGGAATACTCCAAGGCTTTAGAACCTGGAGTCAGAGAGCAATAGGACTTATTTTAGGTAAAATACCACACCTGAAAAAGATAAATCAGTCTAGCCACCAGCAATAATCAAAGAGCTGGGGAAAGACAGACAAAATAATGTAATAATGATGTAGATCTTCCTAAATCTTACATTGTTGGGGAAAATGTCACTGACAGTACACATGAATGGTTTGGTGGCTAACGAAAAGGCCAGCTGTGGGGGACAGATGGAAAAGGAGCATGGTAGGCTTGACCATGACCACACAGGTGGGACAGCTGGCTCAGGTGGAGCAGTGCCTCCCCAAACTCAGGAAATTTTAGAGAGCGTGAAGTCTCTGAACTCCCTGAAAATGAATTATGTACTTAGGAGGTATTGTGTGAGCTGCATGTGTGCATACATGTGTGCCTATGTGCAACTACATGTATGTAATTTTATGTGACTATGTGTATGTGAGCATTTGTATGTGAGTGTAATGCAAATGTATGTATATGAACATATGTGTATAAGCATTTCCTCTGCTACCTTGTTTATAGCCTTAGCACTAAATTTCTGGTTCACATTAGTTCTAAACTTGGTGATCTAAGCAGGAAGTGGTGGTGCACACTTTTACTACCAATACTTGGGAGGCAGAGGCAGACAGAGCTCTGTGATTTCAAAGCCAGCCTGGTCTGCATAACAAGCTCCAAGTGAACCAGACTACACAGTAAGACTGTTTCAGAAAAGTGGTGTGGTAGTCTGTAGTCCTGGCACTTAAGAGGCAGAGACAAGATTCCTGGGACAAGCCAAAGCTGGTGAGTTCTGGGTTCAGCACGAGCCATTACTTCAAAGAATAAGGTGTCAAGGAAGACACTCCACATGTCTTTGAAGACACTTTGATACATGCTAACAAGCAAATCACAACACACACACACACACACACACACACACACACACACACACACACACTCCAGAGGGCTACAGTGTCCTGTTTTAGCACTTATAAGCATTAAGATCATATGGTATTATCCCATTATAACCTTCTAGTCTAGTATATCCCGTTATAGAACAGAGTGAGCAGAGATAAAAGACAACAATCACCCAACAAACAAAACCCTGAGAGACAGTCGTTTCTCCTCCTGCTCTCTCCAGTTCAGTTTAAGAATCAGCACTGCTAAATGGAACAAGCCCAGGTCCTACCTACCCACAAAACATCTGATTTAATTTGGCATGGATCCCGGGCAGTCTTTATTTTTCTTTTTTTGTTATTTTCTACAAAAGTTTTATCAACATTTGTTTATGTCCATGTGTATGCTCAAACATGCATTTTCTATGTGAGTTTATATGCATCACATGCATATAGGTGCCTGTGGAGACAAGAGGAGGACATCCGGTTCCCTTAAAACTGGAATTATAGGCATCTGTAAGCTGACAGATGTGGATGCTGGGAGGGTAACCCAGATCCTGTTCAAAGGCAGTGAGTGCTCTTTACCACTGAGCCGTCTCTTCAGGTCTTAATTATTTCACATTTTTAATTAGTCAGTTGTTATACTTGTGTGTTTTCTCATGCCTATGCACACATGTCACTGAGGGCATTCATGTGTCACGTTGCAGGTGTGGAGGCCAGAGAACAAACTAGAGTCAGTTCTCTCCTCCCACCAGGTAGGTCCCAGGTATTGAACTCATGTCATCAGGCTTGGTGGTAAGAACCTGTACCTCCTGAGCCATCGTGGCCTTTTTCCTTGGTGACAAAGTCCTATGGGGATTTACAAACAAGCATGCTGGGGCAGCAGATTGGGCTATAGACAAAGTGTACAGCCTTCAGATGCTAGTATCGCTCCTCCGGTTGCTCTGAGTATGAGGCTGGTGCCTGGGAAGAGCCTGGGACTGGGCCTAGTTATGCTTCCTGAACTCATGACAGAATCAACCCCACCTCTTCTGTACGCACAGTCGTTTGAAAGCACATATCATCCCAAGAACCAGACTCTACTGTTCCAGACTAACGTTAACTGTTCATCATCAGACACCCTCTCGTTGCTGCCACTGGCTGCAGTGCACACGATCTACTCTGCACACACAGCACTGGGACATGCAGTGCAGAGGGCTGCCTCCACATCAGCTGCTCTGTTGGTGGGAAGTCAGGGCCACGGCTCTGCTTCCACCACGAAGAGCTACTGAAGATCCCAGGCGAGGGGACATGAGCACGAGACTGTTAGGAGAGGAGATTCTGGGGTCCAGACGGGGAGGAATGCTGCATCTCAGCAACGTGGGAGGAAGCATCACTGGGTCAAAGCAACACTGGAGACAAGTCAGGAAGGTTTCCAGGCAAGATGAACAACAACTGACAACCGCTAAGCCTGGAGGAAGGAGGGAGCCTGGCGGACTAACTCACTGAACAGGGAACAGGAAGGCTCCCGGCGACTTCCTCGGGTTATGAGAGCGATGGAAGAAGAAATAAACTCAGATAAAGGAGAGACAATGTGCTTGACTGCTGTGAAGTGTCCCTTAGCTCAGTGCCACAGGGATGTGCCTACTGGGCACTTCACAGGACAGATTTGATTAGCAGAAGTAGAGACCTGAGGCTTAGTGAGGAACCAAGAAACCAGTGGCCGGAATGCTGACTTCTAAGGAACAGGTCATTCACAGAAACAGGCTGTGTGGAGCGCAGGCTGTGTGTGTAGAGCGCAGGCTGTGTGTGTGGAACGCAGGCTGTGTGTGTGGAGTTCAGGCTGTGTGTGTGGAGTTCAGGCTGTGTGTGTGGAGTTCAGGCTGTGTGTGTGGAGCGCAGGCTGTGTGTGTGGAGTTCAGGCTGTGTGTGTGGAGCGCAGGCTGTGTGTGTGGAGTTCAGGCTGTGTGTGTGGAGTTCAGGCTGTGTGTGTGGAGTTCAGGCTGTGTGTGTGAAATGCAGGCTGTGTGTGTGGAGCGCAGGCTGTGTGTGTGGAGTTCAGGCTGTGTGTGTGGAGCGCAGGCTGTGTGTGTGGAGTTCAGGCTGTGTGTGTGGAGCGCAGGCTGTGTGTGTGGAGCGCAGGCTGTGTGTGTGGAGCACAGGCTGTGTGTGTGGAGCACAGGCTGTGTGTGTGGAGCACAGGCTGTGTGTGTGGAGTTCAGGCTGTGTGTGTGGAGCGCAGGCTGTGTGTGTGGAGCGCAGGCTGTGTGTGTGGAGCGCAGGCTGTGTGTGTGGAGCACAGGCTGTGTGTGTGGAGTTCAGGCTGTGTGTGTGGAGCGCAGGCTGTGTGTGTGGAGCGCAGGCTGTGTGTGTGGAGCGCAGGCTGTGTGTGTGGAGCGCAGGCTGTGTGTGTGGAGCGCAGGTACCTGCTATGATCCCGTCCATCTGCTCCAGCGCCGCAGCCAGCATGTCACTAGCGTCGCTCATCATCTTCCTGCTCCCAAAGGGCAAACTCCAGCTTCAACCTAGGGAAGGACAGAGGACCGTGGTGTTACCACTGTGTGCTTTAAGTGGGCTTGTTAATTCTACTCCACATTAAAACTCCACTTGGAAGTCAGACAATGTCAGAAGCATCATGGACCTGAATTAACTGGATCACTTAATCACTACTGCAGGTAACAGGGCTTCAGCCCGAGTCTCTTAACAGTTAATGAGGTTTAATTGGGAGGCACTCAAAGTTGTTCAAGGTCCAGGAGAGGTGGGGGGAGGGAGGTAAAGTTTGGCCACAAAGTGTTTGCCTGGTGCACAAGGCTTTGGGCTCAGTCCCCCAAACTACAAAACATTAAGTCTGGTAGGATGGTGACCACATTGCTCTTCAGAGCTCTCTGCAAAGTGTACATGGTTACTACAGAAGCCTGCTGAGGGTCAGGAGGGTGCAGACAGACTGAAGGACACAGGGGTGTTACAGAAGCCTGCTGAGGGTCAGGGGGGTGCAGACAGACTGAAGGACACAGGGGTGTTACAGAAGCCTGCTGAGGGTCAGGGGGGTGCAGACAGACTGGAGGACAAAGGGGTGTTACAGAAGCCTCCTGAGGGTCAGGAGGGTGCAGACAGACTGGAGGACACAGGGGTGTTACAGAAGCCTGCTGAGGGTCAGGGGGGTGCAGACAGACTGAAGGACAGGGTGTTACAGAAGCCTGCTGAGGGTCAGGGGGTGCAGACAGACTGGAGGACACAGGGGTGTTACAGAAGCCTGCTGAGGGTCAGGAGGGTGCAGACAGACTGAAGGACACAGGGGTGTTACAGAAGCCTGCTGAGGGTCAGGAGGGTGCAGACAGACTGGAGGACACATGGTTACTACAGGAGCCATCTAGAAAAGGCTATGGCAAGCAAGTGAGTTCCTTGGAGATGGCCACCATTTTGCATGGCTGTGACAGGTGCACTCTGGAGAGGCATGGCCCCTGAGACTTCTTCCCAGGATTACTTCTCACTGCTGCTAAACCTTTCCAGTCACTACTACACAGCCTAGTGATTCCTGGACACCAGACTACTCATATTAGATTGGATAAATTTCCTGCAGATCAACATAAAGACGAGTTTTCATGAATTAATTATTATAGATGAATGATTTAGATGAAGTATTGATTTTATAGAATTTCTGACTTGATTAAAATAATTTTAAAAAGTTTAAGAAGATGGTTTTAATTGTTTTGCCAGAAAAATGTAATAAAGTTAGAATCAAGAATAGAATGTGCCCCTCCTCATAGAACAAGTAATGGCTGAACAATAAGGAATATGACAAACTTTCATAAATTACACAGAGAAGACAAATAGGCTTGGGACAGATTTGTGATGAAGGAAAAACATTCATTCTAGGTCAGGTCCAAGGATGAGGCCACAGGTGTGCACTGTGATAAAGCAAGTCCGTGTGAAACTGTTGCTTTGAACTTATAATGAGCTTATCGAATGAGACATGCTTTGAACTTAACATCAACATGCTTCTGTGACTCCCCTATTGTGTAACATTTTATCTGTGAAGTAATTTTATAAAGAACATTTGTCTAAGAAGGTATAAAAGAGGCTGAGAGAAGGAGTTAAAGTGTGGCTGTTGCATCTCTGCTCAATCCAACAAATGTATGTATGTAGATATATACTTTTGTAGGTGTGTATGTATCTTTTTCTCTATCCTTTCTTTTTTCTCTGGCTCATGAAGAGTTAACAAGCTCAAAACTCCAACCCTCCTGCCTGGCAGGGAGGGGCCCTTGAAAAAGAAATTACACTTTTTTTCTTTCTTCTTAATCCCCTGCTGCTATCAGGAGAGTCAAATTACCAGAAGCCAGCAGCTTTGGGGCACAGAATTACAAAAGTTAAAGACACTCCATTGCTATCCCTGCCTTCCTTGGTGTACTTATGGATAAGCACCCCAACCCCAGAAAAATAATAAGAAAACACGCCTGCACATAATCTGTAGAAATGTGTCTTCTCTTAACACTTCTGGTCTGCAGTTAGTTGATTATAACTGTAATACACACACACACACACACACACACACACATACATCCCAGTAGGTACAATGTACTGAGTGGCTGTAGGGGCCCCCAGTTGTGTCTACAAAGCATCCACACACCTTGGATTTTTTTTTTTTTTTGTTTCACAGTGCCAGGGCTCAAACCCAGGGCTGTGTGTGCCAGGCAAGAACTCTATGACTGAGCTACAGTCCCAGCCCATTAGTCATAATTTTAACCATGACAGCCACACAAAAGTAAGTTAGTCTCTCCATTTTGTGAATGAAGATAGTGTTTGATATTTTCATGGAGAACAAAACAAAACAGAAAAGCAAACACAGCAGTTTTTAAACACGGGTCTGTATGTGATATTTCCGTTTCTCTGGCCTGGTTCAATGGGAAGCTTGCTCTGAAGAGGCATCAGCTATGGTCTTTCTGAGTCAGGGTCTCACTGTGTAGCCCTGCCTGACCTGGAACTTGCTGTGCAGACCAGGCTGGCCTCTAACTCACAGGGATCCCTACCCCTGTCTCTTAAGTGCTGGGATTAAAAGTGTGCATGTGGTTCCCCTGGCCAAAAGAAGAAGCGAAACTGCACTTCCCATAGCAATGCTCAACAGAATATCGACGCGTGTGGTTTTTCAAATACTGAATGCATTTTCGGTGCCAGCACCCACACGGGTTTTCCCAGCAGGCCTAGAGAAGGCTGGTGTTACAGGACAGATACTACAGTGTGGTAAACATCTGGGAAGGAAGGGGCATGCTGCTCAAGAGAAACCTTGGCCCTCTTTCCAAGCAGCCGGACCTCATGCAGCACTCTAATACATTTATAGATCTATCAGCTTCAGGGGTCAGGCCTCTACCACCCACTTTCTCTAATAAGATGCTATACAATTTTGAAATATTATTTTATTTTATTTTCTTATTAACTTACAATAAGAACATGTTATTTATTTGATAGGCAAAACACTTCAAAATTCTAACATACTATATTCTGATTTATAAATTTATTTATGAAATCTCCAAGTTTTTACTCACTTCAGAAGGTACTTCACTGTTGTTTTATACGAAAATAATACAGCACAAAAATACTCAAGTACATACGTACAGTCAGGTAGAAACCAAGGCAATAACAAGCTAGGTTATGAACATGGAATTTCAAGAATTTACTCATATAGCCAAGTATAGTGGAACACGCCTTTAGTACCAGCACTCCAGAAGCAGAGACAGCAACCTCAGAGTGAGTTCCAGGACAGCCAGGGCTACACAGAGAAACCCTGTCTACAAAAGCAAAAGCAAACAAACATTCCCGACTCATTAAGCCAATCCTTTCTTCCAATGCAATAAAGTGTGACAGCATTAAGTATCTGTCCAGGTTTCTGTGTGTCTCCTCTCAGTCTCTATCACGCGGTACCTCCACATAACCTAAGTGATGGCTGTGTCTATAACATGGTCAGGAAGGTGGAGACTGAGTCGGGGACATCAACAAGGTAAAGGAGCAGAATTTGGAGGAGTTTGCCAAGTAAGTAGCTGGAGATATAATGGTGACAGATTCAAAGCCAAAGACGTCTGAAGTGGTTACACACAGGTGTCTAGAGCTCACAGGATCCTTTCAAAGCATAAAATCCTACAACCCGGTGAAAAAGCAGAAGGGATGAACACACGAACAGACACTTGAATCTGTCTTTTTTTTTTTTTAAATCAACAGAACTATTTAGGAGTTTAATGTCATTAAAGATCAAGAAATTTAAAATAGTGTGATGTTAGTTTAGACCCAGGTAATTACCAACTAGATGTTTTGAGACTGCTAATCACTGTGAAGGTTGTGAACGCACAGACCCCCTTGAATCGTGGTGCTGGGACGGCACACGGGGTTCACCACATCGAGAAACACGTTGGCGCTGTCACTTTAAATGGCCACATTCGTTTTCAACACAGTGGTATTTCCTTCAAAACATGTAACCAAGAACAATGCACCCATGTTCACGAGAGACAAAACTGTGAAAACAACCCAGTCTTCCTCAGCCAGAGGCAGGTAAACGCACACATGTGCACAGGGTGGGGTGATGGTTGGTTGTGAACAGTTTAACAGCTGTGTAGTCTGTACAGAAGACAATGAACAAGAGAGCTCCACAAAACTTCTGCAAAGTATTTTCCAAGTTTAAGCCAATTAGGCAGATTTACTTGAATGGGTGTATGTGTTAACTAATATGTATACTATAAATCTATATCATATACATAATAAATACAAAATCAATTTAACTCTGCAGAAGGAAGAAAAGGAGGGCGACAGTTACTGAGAAGTTCTCAAGTTAAAAAGGTATTAAGTATTAAAATGATTATTTATTACTAAAGTAACAACTGGGAATTCCAGTTCTAGTGACTGGCAGGGTGAGTACATTGAGAAATATTAGGTGCCGAATGAAATATAAAAACAGCTTTGAAGAAAGTGAGGAGAGACTAAAAGCAGGAGGGGCTAGAGGTGATTCAGCCCTGGAGGAGAAGGCTGGGCACACCCACAGGTAAGATTCCTAAGCTCCCCTGTGGGTGTGCCCAGCCCTACTCTACCCACCACCCCAAAAGCACACAGGCAGATAGGAATACAGAGGGACTCAAGCTGATCCTCCTGACTTGGCCTCCTGAGTAGCAGTGAGGACAGATGAAAGGCTGCTGGTAGACTTTACAGGTAAGAGTTAGTTTGCCCAGACGTCATATCCAGTAGAGATGGTTCTTTGCAACTTAATATTACTTAATATCACAGCTTCAAAATACATAAAGCACAAACTCTCAGAATTAAGAAAGAATTATACAAATGTAGCTTGTTTATATTTAATGTGATTATTGATCGAATTGGATACAAATATACCAATTTTTATTCATCCCATAAGTCATTTGTCCCTCCGGTTCAGTTGGCAGACAAGGGTGGGCAGACCCCAATACAGAAGGTTTGAGCAATTCCACCTGGACTAATTCAAGTTATAGAATAAAATGCCCAAGCACAGGACACACGTTCTTCTCAAGTCTGCGAGCTACACTCCCCAGTGAAGGCTCAGAAACACAACTATAATATATTCTGTAAACCTACTTACCCATTACCAAAACCTCAGTCTATAGAGCAGGGCTCACCTGGGAGTTGAGTAAGGGATTTCTTGCGCCCTAAACAAGAATCAGATCCCTAAACAGAGAGGCTACTGTAAAAGCACAGATGGAGCCCACAAGCATGCCTTGGTAACTTCCAAATGGGTTTTAAAGGACTGCTGGGAAGTTCAGGAAGGACAACTAGACGCTATAAAGCACATCTATTAAAAATCTGCCTCGCCCTGGGGTGAGCTATTTAAGACTCATCCCAGTTTAGACAGCATGTGTTGATAAAGCTAGGTCAATTTGCATGACTCAGATGAAGAGGTTTTTTAAAATAGGCTAAATAAAAAATATTTTAAAAAAATTGTCTCTAAAAAATATTTTATGTCACCTCCCCCAAAAAAAATCTCAGAGGAAGATTTCGTGAGCTCCCTCCAGTAACGAGTATAATGGAATATTATCCCGACACCATGGAAATTACAACGTAAAGCTGATGAACAAGTGTTGCAGGGCAGCGTCAGAGCCAAAGAACAGAGACGCAGATGACCAATGAGGCCTTTTACACTAACTCTGCAAGTCTCGCCTTACAGAAGGCAGAATACGTAACTACCTTTGGCAAACAGATAGATGAAGCACTGGAAACTCTCTGATGAGTATCTTGGTTCATTACACGAGGTTTACAACTTTCATACTCTATTAAAGCAGGCAACAGGCTTCTGCTGTATTGGGGATTCGGAATCCCACCATCAAACCTGAGCTGACATAAGCCAGTGAGCAAGCAGTGTTCACCCTCGTTTTCTGCTCCAAGTTCCTGCTCTGACTCTTCTCAACAACTGAGCGGGAGGTGTGGGTGGAATAAGTTCTGTCTTCCCACCCCTAAAGGACCCCAGTATCAACCCCATCTCAGTTATTGGTGTAACGGACACCTACCCACTGATGGCGAATGGGTACTCAAATCCTGCTTAGTTGGAAATGTCGGAAGAATGCTTGTGCTAAAATCAGTTTCTACGGCTCATGCCATGGGAGCCTGTTCACATGCCCAAATTACAGTGAACCAGACTTCAGGGTACCCTCTGCCAAACCTGGGAGCTGCTGGAAGTGTTGGGTCATCAATCGTCCCAGGGAGTGGTCATCGACTTTAAACAGTCCATCTCAGTCATCCACCCTGCTTCCCAGAATCACCTAGGGCTCCAGCGCCACTGATTTGATGAAGCATCACCGTAGGCCGTGACCCTGTGACTTCGCACGCCTCTAGCAATCTTCCCTAGGATTACTTTCTAAGATAAATGTCCCGCTTTGGGGGGGAGGGGATGTCACACAGTTTGTATACCTACGATATGCTTTTTACTGTATGCAAATTTCACTCTAATTCTGTCCGATCTTATGCACCAGAGGCCCAAGGTATAAGGTCAGAGTACCCAGGTCCCTTGGGTCTCATTCTTTGCTTACCTAAAGTTAGGTTTCACTCTACAGCCCAGATGTGCCTCAAGATTGCAATTCTCCTGCCTCAGTTTCCCCAGAGCCAGGACTGCAGGCTCTCACCAACATTCATGGCTGGTTTGTTCTTCCGAGTTGACAAAAGTACTTAGAAAATTAAAACTTCACCACCATGACCCTGACAAGGTAACAAATTTAGGTTACAAACGTCTCCTACACATCTTTAAGCCACTTGCTGAAGGAAAAGGCACTGGCAAACACAGTCACCACAGAAAGAAGGGCAGTGTTCAAGGTCACAGTTCACAGGGAAAGCTCCTTCTATTCCAGGCAATGTAAGCAGCAGCAGCTGCAGCGGCGGCAGCACTGTTTGCAGATTCAAAGAGTGGCAGCTTCCATCACAATGGATCTTTATTAATAAATATGAATTCAGAAAAATCTTAAAGTACTTTCTAAGGATAATATTCATATATTATAACATAGAACTCTCCCATCACACACACACACCACACACACACACACACACACACACACACACACACAATCAAACAGAAATACATTTATTTAGGAGTCTAATTTCAGACTTGGTAAATTTGAACAGAATAAAATACCACAGAAAGTTCCAGCAATGGGTGTGGTGGATTAAGAGTTGGTAGAAAAACCAAAAGCTTTTTGCAAGGCTGCTGACTGACTAATGTTTTACAGGCAACTGTCCCTGATTTACCCGAAGGGCTGTATGAAAACTAGCAATTCTGCACTGAGCTTTGGTGAGAACATGAACTTGTGCCTGGCAGTCTCTGTTCGCTTTATCCAAAATAATCTCAGTTACCACACACTTCTGACCAGAGAACTTCCTCCCAGGATTCCTCCCAGGATGCTACCAACAGGAGGATGAGCAATGGCGGATTGACCGAGGTCTGGAGTGTTCAGCAACAGGAGCTCAGCAAAAATAAGCCATCTTCAAAACAGAAGGACCAGGGAGACAGACAGCATTACTGGGCCTGTGGTTTGAGGGCAGCAGAGACTGGAAGCTTCTTAGAAATGCAAATCCTCCCAGCAGGGATAGGGTCTCACCTATGGCTACAGAGGTGGATAACTAGCCTTCCCTGCTGGAAAGAGGGGGGTGGACCTGGGGCCTGGCTACCAAGGGGAATAGAGCAGAATTCCCCTTCCCACCTCTGTTACTAACTTCCAATCCAAAAAATAACAGTTCTAAAGAGGAAAGTAAAGTTTTAATTGGAAAATCTCCCCCTAACTAAGCTTCAATGTCTGAAACATGTAACCTCCCCCTACATTCGTTTTAGAGACAGATTTTGGTTAGGGACCCTGGGCATCCCTACATAGTTAAAGCTGGTCTTGAACTCAGAATTATCCTGCCTCAGTCTCCCAAGTGCTAGGATTGCAGGCTTTTGTCAGCCTATCAGTCTCGGGGGTTATTTTCTGACTCTCTGTAGTCTATGAACACTCCAATATGTTCTAGTGTACCCATATGAAGTGGAAAGTCCTTGAATAGGGTCACAGGGTGGAGTGAGAGGTGTAGGCAGGGGCTGCTGGGAACAGAAGAGGTAGAGAAACAGAAAGGTTGGTGTCTTTGTGGCAGGGGTGATATTTAATGTCACGGGTTTAAAAATCAGTCAATCAAGTATATTATTACTGACCTTAGAGATCTGAACTGAATTGAATTATTAGAAAGTTATCAATAATACTTCATTTCTGAGTCCTTGTTGCTCAGAAGTGAGTAGCAGAATGCTGTTAGGTGAAATGCTGAGACCTGGAATTCCTACGTTAACGCAGAAGGGATGTCAAGTACACACGGGACAATGCTAGGAACACTGAAGTTACGGAGGCGAGGTAATAGGGATGTCCTAAAATTCTAGCTACACGTTTGCGTGCTGGAGGCTTCCCTAACAGAACTATTTCCCTTTTACCCAGAACTTTAAGCTACAGGATTTTCAAACACCTCCAGACATGACTTGGTGTCTTAAATATGTTGTTTTTCTGTCGTAATCATTAGCACACTAAGAGCTGCCCAAATATTTACACACCAAATAAGGTGCTTGCTGTACTAGCCACCCATGTAAGCACAAACACACATGCACACTCTTGCAAGATGGAGAGTTGTGCTGTGTGTAAAGAGAGCATTCACAACGGGGTGTTAGTGTGCACTGCACAGGAGTTAGTGTGCACTGCATGAGGTGTTAGCCTTAGCCTACACTGCATGTGACCTCGGGGAAAGGGTACGTCTACAGGTGGGATTGCTCACCAGGTCCAGTATCTACCACAGTGAGCTTCTTACCGACTCTGATACCATTTTCCATAGTCTCCACACCAGGGTTACTATGGTGGTTCCTAGAGAGGATAAATACCATGCACCAGCACACAGCTACTCATTAGTCACCATCAAACGCCCAGGAGGAATACACACCAAAGGATGGTACATGCCACACTTGCTTGGCTCTTCTGTGTCTTGAATCATTGACCTAGATTTTGTGTTTATTTTAGTAAAGGTTCTGGCAACAGCGTTCTGGGAGAGGGAACCAGCTGGGGAGGAGAAGAGGCAGGGAGGAAGAGAATGAACATTCGAGGTGCCCTGATGGAAACTTGAAAGGCTGCCTCTCCCATAGGTGTGTGCTCAACAGCCTTGGCAGATTTAGCTGTGGCCATACTGTGCAGCACAGAAGGGAGGAGCTCCGCAGTCCGCCTGGATGATGCAGTTCCTTTCCTTCCTCCAGGCTCCGGGACCTTTCACTGCACTTCCCAATCAAGCCCACCTCAGAGGGCAGGTCCCTCTCTAGGCACATGGCTTTAAGCTGCACCCCCAAACTTGGGTATTCAGTGATCAGAGAGCACATTCTACCTGATGTGGCATTCTCCTGAGCCAAACAAGGACAATAACTGATATGCCTGGAGTTTAATTTCTGCTGCACTAAATGTCTTCATCTCAGAACCCTAGGCTCAGCCTTCTGTTTAGGAGGAGCGACGTGAACACTAAGTCCTCCGATGGAACGCCTAGATGACATGGCTCCCCTTCCCAGAGCTAGCAATGTCACCGTGGCCTGCGGTGGATGTTGAACAGGAATCTTTATAGATCTTCAGCTCTCTCCCTGCAACATTCCGCTGTCCCTAACAATTTCTAGTGAACCTCCCCAAGCCTATCACTGCCCACTCTTCATTTTAGGAGATGACTTCCATATCACCCCATGGGAGACAGCTGCTATCCACCCTGGGGAAGTTCTGGCCGTCTAACGTTCCTGTGTGTACTCATTTACTGGCCTGTTCTCTCATTTCTGTGTGATCATGAAGCTGAGCCGTGAAAAGCTCAAGAAGGAAACACAGACAAAAATAGACTTGTTTGTTTCTGCATTTGCTTTTTTGAAACAGAGTCTAATTGTTGCTGAAGAAAAAAAAAAAAGAAACAGCTCTCACCTCAAAGGGAGCAAAGGTGATATTCTGAGCCAAATCTGAGAAGTGGGGGCCAGGAAAAATGCTTTTTACATTGTCCCAAACAACTAGACAGCCCTGGAGCAGACTTGTGAGCCTTGACAACCACAGAACAAGAGTCATGGCACCATTTCATTTACACTCATAGAGACAGCAGGTAGAAGATGACAACAAGCAGGAGAAATTTGAGGGGTTCCAGATGCTGTCTGATGATGCTCTTAGCTTTTGGGCTCGTGGTCTGCTAAGCTAGTAAGTTTTACCAGTCAGCCGTGAGGAAGCTAGGCCAGACACAGAAGTAATAGGTTCTTAAGAGAACTAAAGACAACCCAGGATTAAAGTTCTGGATCTGCATCATCCCAACTAATTACAACCATGAAGTAGGTCTTTAACATGGGTATGGCCTTTTTTTCTGAGAACTTCAGTTCACACTTCACAGCTCAGACAAGCCTTGAACTTGCAATGTTTTCCAGTCAGCCTCCCAAGTGCTAGACTACAGGAGCCACCAAACCTGGGTAGCATTCCTAAGAGCTGGTTTTGTTGTTGATGGATTTGGCAGCTCTTACTCATCCCCATCAGAGACCACTAGGATAAGCCTGGTGTAGAAACTTGAAGGCAACTGCACCATCTATAAAAGCTCATGTCAGGGGCCAGAGAGGTGGCTCAGCAGTGTCTGCACTGCTTTTGCGGAGGATCAGGAGTAACTCCTGCTGGGGACTTACCCCTTCCCAAGGCTGTAAACAGCTGCAGGTGGTATGGAAGTGGTGGGGAGACTGACCAGCAGATGCCTATGTATCTGTGACTTGTAGTTTTTATCTACAACATGTTAGTGTAAAGGACACTTCCTGCCCTGTGTATCACAACTACCACTGTGGCAGTGAGGTAGGAAAAGGGGTGTGGAAGAACAAAAGGAGAAAGAAGGAAGGCAGCATTTACCTAGTGCTGAGTGGCCAAGTGACTTAGGGAGACCTGGCCATTACTCTCCCTTTCGTAGAGGACAAGAGTGGGTTACGAAAAAGTTCACATGTCTTTCGAGAATTGTTTCATTTATTTTGTGGCTTGTGTGTTTAAGTCAGAAGACAACTCTTGGGAGTTGGTTTTCTCCCACCTCTGTGGGTCCTAGGGGCTGAGCTCAGGTCATCACGCCTATACAACAAAGTATTTCACCTGTGGAGGCATCATCTCAACCCTGAACTTTCCTTCCATGCAAACCTGTCCTTCTCCCATAATATGACTGTGGATGGCTGAGTTACCCTGAGATGAATTTTAAAAATATATCTATTTTACTCTATGTGTGTCTGTATGGCCGAGCGTATATCTGTGTACCGTAAGTGCACAGTGCCCATGGGGTTGAGAAGAGAACATGAGATGCCCTGGAACTAGAGCTACAGATGGTTGTGAGCCACCATGTAGTTGCTAGGAACTGGGCCTGGACCTCTGCAGGAACAGTGCTCGTGACACCTGAGCCTGGGACAGATGTCTAGGAACCCATTGTGCTGTCTGGGGAAGCCGCCAACAGAATCTAGACTGTGGGCACTGCTCAGGTCTTATTTTCCTAGTTTACAAAATGAGATTAAACCACATAGCTTTAATCTTCCTCCATATCTGTACCTGCCTGTCATTGAAGCTGGAGCTAAACAACCCGGCACCTCAATAAACAAAGATGACAATGGCTGACTGGACTTTGAGGTAATACCTGTGTAATGTTAAATACTGCAAATTCTTTCCTTGAGAAACAGACATATCCACTTATTCTTTTTGTTCTTATATCTAACACAAGTCCTCTACTGGGTGTGGACTCACACACTGAGCCCATGACTGTGGACTTTTAATGTTGTCCTGTCTTTGCAATTCTACCATTAGGAAATGAAACACAAAATCAGTGTGCCGTTTCCACTTAATTTCCTGGGCTAGAGACTTAGAGCTGCTGAGGCCGCAGAGGTGGAAGGGACGGAGAGGAGATGAGTGGCCTGCGCTGAGGAGGCCTCCTGCCCTGCTTACCAGGCTCTTTTCCAGGAACAACTTTCCCTAACTGGTTCTCCTAGTCATAAATCACTCTTTGGGTTCATAAGTCAAATCAGCACCAGATTACTAGATAGCCAACTTACACAAAATTATTCATAAACCCTGTCCATTAACTCAGGGCTAGAGAAGGCTCAGTGATTAAGAACATGCCTTTTTCTTGAGGACCCAAGTTGAGTTCTGAGCAACTCAGGCAGCTCATAACTACCTGTAGCTCCAGCAACAGGGCATTCAAGGCTCTCCTTGGACTCCACAGGACCTTTGTGCTCACATGTGCACACACCTACACAAACACACCTGTACATACAGTTCAAAAATAAAAATAAATCTTTAGTAAACTTTAACTTTTAAACCAAGAGCATCAATTCCCCAACCCCCACCCCCGAATCAGCACATGGATGTTTTGTTTTGTTTCCCTCAATGAAATAAATGATCACTTTGGATTACCGAATATAAAATCTTCAAAGCTTTTACTTCAAGTAAGTGTAAAAATATTTACAAACCTGGTTACAAAGCTGCTGTTTGTTTAAGTGAAACCTGTTATAGTCGGTTTTTGTTGTTGTTTTAATTTCTCCCAGGACCAGATCTCTGTGATTTCAGGCTCTACTCCCCTTCCTTTCCTACTGGTTTGGAATTATTACCAGGTTGATAATGAATAGAAAAGTCTGCAGACTGCCTCTTACTTTTGCCCACCTGTAACAACTGAGCCATCTGGACAGGCAAGTGGGTCCATGATCAGCCAGGAGTAGCTCAGAAGAACCACTACCCACGGCTCCCGTTTGAAGGAGATAATCAGACGTGGGGTTCCTGTTCAGCTCACCATGTTTCCAGAACTTGTTGTAGGTCCTGGTGCATAGAGAAGTCTCAGGCTCAGACAATGGTAAGAGGGAAACTGGAGGCTGAACGGGACAAATCTGTGCTAAGACAGTCTTCCCAGGAGACAGGAAGGAAGAGTGGACTGAGAATAGCCACCTTAAAGTAAGACCTCAGGCCCAGGTCCAGGGAAAGCTGTAGGAAAGGAATGGAGAAGGTAAGGCAGATGTCGGTCAGAGATGTCAGCCTGGGTGATAGTCTGATTGCTTATATTAAAAAAAAAAAAGGTCAGACACAGGCAGGCCCATGCTGGAGAACAGCCTATAGTCCTGAAAACTGAGAAACTGGAATTTAAGACAGGACCCTGTGAGCTTTGCTTCCTTAGGACCACTCAGTCACCCTGTGGAGACTGAAAGCCTCGGCCTCTCCTAACAGCCCAGCCTCTGGGAAGCCTGTGCTGCTCTGGGGGAGGTTTCAAGCCATGAGCAAGGCTCAGTGTGGCTTATTGTCAGGGCTGCACTTAGTGGACTCCCTGACTAGCAGCAGAGCCCATGAGTATCTGATTTTCTCTGGAGAGCAAGGCCCCAGGCCTGCTTCTTTTCAAGATACAAGCAGGCTCAAGGTCTAAATAATCTCAACGTGAGGGAGGAACCCGCATTTAAAGGCAAGTTCTGATGGCCACATATCAGTTTTGTTAAAATACATGGCTTGCTTCACAGGGTTGGCCACTCTGTGGCAGTAAAGCACATCGTACAGGTGCCAGGGAACAATGACTGTCAATACAGTTCCTTTTAGCAGCAGATGAGCCAGGAGGGTAAAGTACACACAAGCTGGCTCTGGTTCCAGAGGAGAATTCTCCAAGAGGCAACTTTCTCCTGAGAGACTAAGAGAAGCAAGTTAAGCAAAGACCCTCGCCTCTGGAGAATGCCTTGTTTAGAAAGTACTTAGTGGAGTGGAGTCAGCGACTGTCAAACAGAGCAACACAGGGGAAGTGCGTGTGTTCCCTGTCTGGCAGCGAGGCTTCAATATTCTACTTCACCTCAACAGTGATGGTCACTACAGCCTTTTATACAAGCAGAGAGGACTCTTGGCCCCTTTCCTTCCTCTATGCTAAGGCCTAGTGTGGTCTGGATGACAGGTGATGTTAACAGGGAAGAAGGTTATCCATCCTGCAGGCATGGCAGTTTTATTAAAACACGGTTTTACTGAAACAACAGTATTTGTCAGGGGAGACAACACCTAACTGACTTAACAGAAGGGAGAAACATTTTAGTTCTGCCCGGTCTCTGGCTGGCTGGGCAAACAAAACGCAGTGCTCAGGACTAAGACGGTGTGAGCCAGTGACACAAACCTGACACACTTAGCAATGAGGAAAGGGTGAGTCTAAAAGTGTAGCTGAGGTACAGGCTAGGGCGGGCACCACCGCTGCAGAGAGTGACTTGACGGACACCGGAACAGCGGAAGGCATGGAGGAGTGCAGAGGGGAAAAAAAACACATCCCACATCTCTGACAGTATCAGAGACAGCATCCAAACAGTTGAACGGCCTGCCAGAAAAGGCAGCTGTGAACTCTTGGGATAAACAGTCCATTTAAAGCACCGAAGGGCTGAAAATATCCAAAGTACACAGCCAAACGAGGCTTCTGTGCATGACGGGGAATATGTAAGAAAGGTGGGGCCGAAAGAACACAGCAAGCATTAAAGGACACAGCACAGTCGCCAAGCGAGACTGTGGTAAGCTCAGAGCTCAGACTGTGTTAGATGTTTCACCAAACACAAGCCCAAGAGTGGCACTGACTGTAGAAACCAGCACTGTGATATTCTGTGGGTCCAGAAAGGGAGCAAAATTCAGTCAACTTAAATTGTTTTTCTGGGTTTTATGGAAAACTCCCAAAGAAGCCTGCTGTCTCTGTGAAGCTAGCTACTCATCTGTGATGAACTCAACTGTGTCTCCCCAAAAGTTGTATATTAAAGTCCCAACTCCCAGAAACTCAAAATGTGACCTTATATGGACACAGACTCTTCAGAGAACTAATCCAGGTTAAATGAAACCTTTAGGGTAAGACCTAACTCAATGTGACTGCTAACCTTATGTAGGAGAAAAATCTGGACATGAAAATGATGAGGAGAAACTGGCCTCCCACAAACGTGGAGAGAAGCCTGGGACGTCTCCTTCCTCACAGTCAACCTCCACTTGCCTCCAACATGCGCAACTTTTCAGAGTACAACTGGCCTGAGAAACTCTACCAACCACTATATGTAGGCATCAGTAATAATAATTCTTTTTTATATATGACCCAATGTACTAATTCGGTTAAATACATACTGGTCACAAGATCAAGACACAGGGCACAGAGGGACACATGATACATCAAAGCCATAGCATGGCATCAACATCGAAACCAATGAAGAGAATGCACACTTTACGTGCTCCTGGGATGACTCACAGCCAGCAAGAATGGAGCCTCCTCCCCTTCCACCCCTGCCAGGTCTCAAATACTCCAGCCATTCCCACAAGGGCAAACATGTCAATCAAAGAATGCTGTTCCTGGCACGGAGGGGGCTGAGGACCACCAGTGCTAATGGCTACAGGCCTCCAGACTGTGAAGCTCACCTGGTCTTTAACTACAACCCACGCTGTTAGCAAGCAGCAGAGTCACAACCACACTGGCTTCAAGGCAGTTGCAATGTCATTCTGGTCACCAGGAAGACGATTCTCTGCTCATGGCAAAAAGCTTGTCTTATTTGTTACTATTACCACATCACCGAACTCCCAGGGGTTTCTAGACTTTACTCTGTTCTTCCAGTATGAGATGGATCAAACAGACTGATTTTAATATGGAGGCAAACTGACCCCTGGAGCTGGTCACTGTCCTGAATGTGAGTTATATCCTGGAGCAAAACCCCTCATCCTTGGCCAACAGATGCTGAAACTCAGCTGGTTATTCACTGGGCTCTCTATGGACCCGTGGTAACATTTTCTCAGTATCATTTTTCAGCTTTAATCTGAATAAAATGTCATTTCAGACTGTCAAAACGTAATTTCAGAGAGTCACATTTAGCCCCCTCTCCCATGAATATTCTTGTGATGGACACCCTTAGTGACCTAAGCTTACCATTGTGAAGGTTTTAAATATGTTTGGTTTGGGAAATAAAGCCATCAACACAATGGAGTGTAAAGAGAAAGACCTGGGGGTAGCTCCAGCTGAGACTAGCAGTGTTGAGGGCCATGAAATGTGGGGCCATTTTGAAAATCTGAAGTCCACACTACAAAACAGAGATGTCAGCAAGGGGTCTCGTGTTTCCAAAGACTCATCAGCTTTCCTGAAGGAACCCAGAGAAGATGTGGGAAAGTCCACCCGAGAGCTAGACGGGGCAAAGCAAGAAGTAGACAAATGACAGTGGACACCCTAGGAGGCAGAATCCGCAGGACTTCCTGAGGGAAGGTGCAGGAACAGGACCAAGATGGTGCCCAGCCTGGGGCCTGAAAGGAGCTGCCAGACGCTGAGGCTGAGCTGGAAGAACACGGCAGGGGGAGCACATCTGACGGCGAAGGCCACAAATTCAGTGTTTAGAGTTGAGACTTCTGGAAATTTGTTAAAATGCTCTTCAGCATATGTTGGCACTAAAATATAATGTGCTGGATTTATATTTTCAGGAATGAAACTGGAAAATGCGCTCGTGATCCCACAGTTTCAGAAGCTCCCAACCTACAAACTGCTGCTAAGTCAGAAAGCCTCCCTCAGACTGTTCTCTGTGGCCACGTTCCTGACCCACCCCGGTGTGTTTTTGGTGAGACCAGTTGAGGGTAGAGAAGTCTCACGGAGAAACTAAGGGGTAGGTGGTCAAGACCATCACCCTCTCCCTGTAATTTATCTCCTTCACAACCTGTGGGTTTTTCATAAGCCCCATTCATTAAGACCAAAGATTCTCAGACTCCACCCAGACCTACTGAACTGGAAATTCCTAGGGTGGCACGGGAAAGCTGTATTGTGACAAGTCCTCTGCGTGACAAGGTAACACACTCCATCTATTTGCTGTGTCTTACTCGGCACTAGGAGCTCCTTGGCACTTAACAGCTGTATTTAATACCGGAGCAAGCCTCTTTCCCCAGCAATGCCACCCTCCCTGTGAGATCCCACTCTGTCTGTCAGCAGGTGACATCCAGGTTTGTTTCTACAAAGCTCACTTAGTATTGGGGGCGCTGGCCTTCCTGATCCCACACTCACAACAGAGACCCTGCTGGTTACTGGAATTCACAACAGCATCTGATTATTCTAGGCCAGTGTTTCTCAAGGTGAAATCAACAAGCTGAAGAATCACCTGGAAGCCAAGATGGTATATTTGAGAGAGTCATAAATTCCAGGCCAGCCTGGGCTAAAGAGTAAGCCTGGCTCACACACAGTTACCTGGAAGGTCCGTTCCTAGTCTCTTTAACCAGTAACTCCTAGGGTTAGGGCACAAGAATTCACATTTACAATACACAGTGGGATTTAATTTTTACAGCCATAGATAAAATTCATCTTGATAATTAACCATAGGGTCAAATCAACTGCCCCTGGGTTGATGAGAAGCCTGGCATAAACTAAAACAAAGGGGTAATTTTGCTCTAGCTTGCAACCCGCTTTTTAAACATATACTGTGGCTTATGAGTCTTAAAAAACCCACCTCCCGGGCTGGAGAGATGGCTCAGTGGTTAAGAGCACTGACTGCTCTTTCAAAGGTCCTGAGTTCAAATCCCAGCAACCACATGGTGGCTCACAACCATCTGTAATGGGATCTGATGCCCTGTTCTGGTGTGTCTGAAGACAGCTACCATGTACTTATATAATAAATAAATAAATCTTAAAAACAAAAACAAAAAAAAAAAACACCTCAGACAGTGTTCACCCTAGATGTATCTGTGAAGACTCTGGGTTAATTTTCTTATCAGATAAGTTTTCCCTGGTTCCAATTTATGAAATTAAACTCCAAAGCTACTTAGCTTTATGTTCAGCCCAGATATTGTGAGAAGGTATTTTCTTTGAATCTGATCTATCTTCTTTTCTTAAGTCATTTGGAAACTGTCAGTTTCTACGAGCTTCAGCAGAATGGAGGCATGGAATTTTAAGATAAAGGGAGCACCATCCAGATATCTCTCAGACTGTGTATGTTACCTATCAGTAGTGTAACTTGGTCCACCTCCAAACCATCCCAGCTTTAGCTATGAAAGTTAAATTATTCGAATCAAGTGTCTTCATGAGCTTCATGTTTCTCCACCTCATCTACCTGCAGGCAGCTAGTCACAGTAATCACCCCAAAAATATATAATAAGAGCTGGAAAGTTAGGATTAAGTGGCTTTTAACGCTGCTGGAAATAAAGAAATGCTGTAAAGCAAAAATAAAAAATGACGAGATCTTTACAAAAATAATCACTAAGTCTACTTGAAGCAACCCGTGCCTGTCTTTATCCTGCCAAACATATGCCAATCCGGTCCCTAAGATCTGTACTGAGCTAAATTTCCACTATGCCTTTCTAAGCAATGGGTGGTAGAAACACAAGAGAAAGTGTGCACACACTCACTCCCCCACACATATTCCTGGTGTGCACACACTCACTCACCCACACATATTCCTGAAGTTTATGAAAATCGTTAGCTTGTGATAGCTTACCCTTTTCTGAATTTGACAACAGACTTGCAGAATCCCACTTCTAGGACTAATTTAAGAAAATGGCTTTAGTAAATGTTCACAGGAGGCGCATGCGTTTGTTTGTGCAGGCTTGCAGGAAGATTTTTAATAGAAATATAATCCATATGCAAACGCTGTCCTTAGGTGTGTACAGTACACTCTGACAACGCATGCAGCCGGGGAACCACGGCCAAGGACGTCAGCGGAGGCACCGTGTGTGGCCACCGAGCATGGAGCTTGGGAGCTTGGGACTGCACAGGCCCCAAACCAGGTGTGGTCTAAATGTAAAATACATGACAGACACCAAAGATTTGGTTGAGAAAATGCAATGTGAAATTACAGTATTTCATATGAATTACCTTCAAACACAGCAAAAATAATTTTGCCTGAGTCTTTCCTCCTTTTATAGAACTATTAGAAAATTAAAAGTTAATGATCTCACATGTGCCTCAAATTGCCTTTTACCGACAGATGGCTTCAACTTGCCAATTTGCAGGGAATACTACATCTCAGTCCGAGCTCCAGGCAGCTACCAATTACCTTGTGTATCTAAAGCATTTGTTTCTGAGAGGTTTTTTAAATACCTCCCTTAAAATATCTACCCTGCAGCTTCTAATTTTTCTTAAGCAGTTTGTGGAGGCTTTTAAAACATAATTTTTATCATTCATTTTTAACTTCACAAGAATTTAAGACTCCTCTATAACAGTATTTGTTAATCGATATCACTTTCATTAACTGGTCTCAAAGGCACTTGGGGCATCAGCTGTCTCAAGAGATGTGCACAGTGGTCCTCAGATGAATGAAGGCCTTTGTGCACACACAACAGCATCTATTCATACATGCTGTGGGAGATCTGAACCAGAGGTGGGGAAGCTCCGAGAGCTTAACTTAGCCTCAGGAAGTGGAGAAAAGGCTTTATCTGTGCTCCCGGGCTGGGTAGACGTGCTCAGCACTGAGCCGGCAGATGTGGGAGGAGAGCAGAGGGTGTTCTGGCCGCTGGCAGGGCTGTGAGGGAGGATGCTACCTCGCTCAGTGATAACGGCCAGGGACAGGCAGAGCCAGCCAGCTGCATCCTGCCCGACTCGTCCCAGCCCCGTCTGCTCCCTGTCTGCGTTGCTCCAGGTCCCTTCCAACGACACTGAGAAGAATTATTATTTATAACAGGCATTCATGCTGCCTGCTGCTATTCATTGCTATTTCACCTACTCCAGATTCCTTCTCCCATCTGTCTTCTCAGATTTCAAAACACAACAAGCATTGTAGGTAACCTAGCTCCTTTCTGCCCGTCTTTCTGTGCTGCAGGAGACCGCAGAGGGTCTCACATGGGCTAGCCAAGAGCTCTGCCACTGAACTTCACCCACAGCCCTGAGTTCCCCTTCTGTTCCGTTACCTTGGCTCTGCCTCTGGGTTAGGATCCTTCTCAACAGTCAACTTTGAGCATTTCAGCCCTCACTACTCACCGGTCTCCACCTTCTCCTTCACCGTGCCCTGAGGACTAGGAGAACGAGGGGATTATCTGAATTTCAGGCATTCGCACTAACTCAAACATTCACTCACCCTGCCTTTGCAGGGGCAACCTTCAGATAAGCACAATTAAGATTTTGATACTTAATTGGAGGTGGAAATTATTCTATGTCTGAAATATTAGAATATTTCTTTTTCTTTGTGTGTGGGGGGGGGACTGCCAATGCAAGGCAGGGACAAGGTTTGTGTGCTTAATTATGGAGTGGAAATGAACTGTGCTGAACATCCAACATACAATATCCAATCATGTCAAAATCCCTGCAAGAAAGACATTATTAGTTCTGTCTCACAAATGACACCAGTCATGTTAAAAACAGGGTTGGAGAGATGACTCTGGTTAAGAGCACTTGCTGCTCTTGTCAAGGACTCCCGCTGGGTTCCCAGCATCCACATCAGGAGACTCACAGCCATCTGTAACTCCAGTCACAGAGGATCCAAGACTCTCTGGCATCTATGTGGTGTATATACACAGGCACACACATACATGAATTAATTCATTAGCTAATTAATTAATTCCTACCGCAAGTGGCAGAACATAGGGTCTGGAACTTGTTAAGCACTCAAGTTTTCTTGATATATATGAAATATATATGAGCTATAATCTGATATAAACTAAGGCAAGAGGATCACAACAAGTTCAAGGCCAGCCTGAGCTACGAACAATCCTCTTGCCTGTCTCCCAAGAGCTACATTACAGATATAGACCATATATATGGCCAGCTAAAATACTTCTTTAATTCCAAAAGCGGCAAAATAAGTAGCCTGCATTCTCTAGAGACGCAGAAACAGCAGGAAGTTTCAATGAATAAAAGGAGACTAGTTACAAGGGATTGCTGAGAAGTCCCTAGATCTGCCCCTGTAATCTGCAGCCCTGACTGGCAGTGAAAACCTAAGCATGACCTGTAGCAGACTTAACTGCAGTCTAGGGGGATGGAAACAGAGAAAAAACATGAGAAAAATCTCATGAAACTGACTGATTCTAACGAACAGAGTACACCCCACTATTGTATGTGCACAGAATACTCTGGAAGTGAAGGGACAGATCCTGTCCCTTTACACAATTCTGACCATAACTTGGTTCCTTTGTTGCCATGGTAACCAACTGCCTCGGAACACAAACTTCTCAGAAGCAGGTGTACTCCACATCCCTGAGACATGGGCTCTGAAGGGTTTCTGACTCCATCACCTTGTCTCGGGAGCTGGCAGCGCCTGTCTCGTGTGGGCAGCCCTGAGATCAGGACATGACAGAGGCATGTGCATGAGATGTGTGTGAGAGTGTGTGTGTGGTCTTCCATCTCTGCTCACAGGGGGATTATGGGAAATGCAGAATAAACATGCTATCAGATGGTGGGAAGATGGGTGCTTGAATGATAGTCCCCTTCCAGAAAGCAATCCGGTGTCAATTATTATGATCTTTGGTCCACTAACTCCATGGATCACTTAATGGTCTTAAGTAGTCTAGTGATCACGATCACTAACCTACTAAGTGAATGATTATTAGTAGGTGACGCCTAAGTATTTAATGAGAAAATAGTTAAAATATCACAATAACCATAGGTTATTATAAACTTGATAATAAGTTTCTGTTGATGTGAGAACCAACATGTATTGGGCTATGTGTATATATGTACATGTGTGCACGGATATACATATATATTAGGAAATTAGTGACCTTAACTCAGAAGAGTGGATTGAAAACATACTGGAGTCTAGTCACACTTTTCTGTCATTTTCAAATTTCCCTTTTTTGTTTGTAAGTTCTCTCAGCTACTGTCAAACAAACAAGAGACACCGAGAAGAGATGCTGAGTGACTGTTTTTACAGAGGCAGAAAGGACAGACCGACGAACTATACTGTATGGAGTGGAATAGTTGCAAATGGAAAAGGGGATAAGCCCTACATATAACTTCCCTCCATAATATTATTTACTTTTTTCTTCTGAAGTTTCTAGAATCGAGGGAAACTTGAGACTGGAGACTCTCAGCACCATGACAACCTCGCCCTCCAGCAGTGACTACAGCAGCACAGAGAACTCTATTTCCGAATGCAAATCCAACCAGAGCCTCTCGGTGGGCTACTACCCCTCTGAGAACACCTTTCCCTATGAGGACGTAGTCTCCAGCGAGAAGACAGCCTCTGAGGATTCTCCAGTCCATTTCCTCCCTCCTGTCCAAGGTACCTGGGGGACGAAGAGCTTAAGGAGACTCTTCAGGAAACGAGATCAGATGGAGCATGATCCAGAGCAGTTCTGCAAGCTAAGCATCACACTGGCCTGGGATGTCGATGCGGAGTCTGGCCATGCAGACAAGCTAGCCAACCTGGATCTCAACAGCCACAGCCAGTGGATAGAGAAGTGGCCAGAAGACAGGACAAAACTGACTCCCTGCAAACTGGACAACCTAGTACAGAAACTTCAGACATTTCTAGGAAAAGAAAAAGGTGAGCAGCACGACGGCCGTGAGCCCCCAGAATCTGCTCAGAAGGAAGATGGCCACCTCCACAGGAGTGCCCCTCCACACACTGCTCAGGTCAGTCATAAAGAGCGTGATGCTTGTCAGGACTCGCCCAAGCACAGAGCCTGGCAGAATGAAGACATCTGTCAGCACCCAGAGAATCCTCCAAGGTTCCTGGAAAATGAAGATGTGGTGAGCACAGAGATGCCTCTCCCAGGAGAGCAAGGGGCAGGGATGGGGGAGACAAGGTCACCTGCCGTGAGGCAAGGTGGGCCCCAGGAGAATAGGGCAGGGGGAGACAACAGGCCTGGAGAGAGGGTAGCACTGTAGGAAAGATACCACAGAGCACGGAGGGAGGACAAGGGTAGGCACCATGTAAAAGTAGATGTGTGAGTTCTAGTCCATGCTCTGGAAATGCTGAATCTGGGCTACTTTGGCAAATGGGAAGGAGTAGATGGCGCCCACTGCTGTTGGCACAACTCAGCTCACTCTTCCTGTTTCCTCAGCAGGACATAAGACAGGCCGGTGGAAGCTCCCTGGAGACCGCCTCGGTGCCATCCCTGCAGCCGGAGGGCGCCTCCCACTCACACGGCACATCCTCCATGAACTTTCCGTGGATCTTCCACTGGCTAAGGAAACAGATCTTCTCCCGGTGGAGGAGAGAGCACCCTAGCCAGGACTCCACCAGCTGGCACCAGAAAGCCGTGAGGAAGATACGTTCTCTTAGAGGCAACAGAGTCCAACCCCAAGAATGACTGGAGAACAAGTTCACCTGACATCCCCAATTCTTTACGCCTTTGAAGCCCCTTGTTCAACAATCCCTGAGAGGCATGTGTTCTGGAGTACACAGTGGGAGTTCCCAATCTTCACATTCTGTCTAAACCAGCCACTTATCACAGCCAGGGAACAAGCGTACCTGAAGCAGTCTGGTGTCCTGGACCATCAGAACTGCTGTCTTGATGTTGCACTCAGGACAGTCTCAGTACCCACTGGAAGCACAACCTAAGCTGTCCCGCCACGGTGGGAGGCTAGTGGGACATAGGCTGCCTTCTGGAAATGAGGGTTAGCATAAAGAACGAGTAAACACACAGAAAATAAACAAAGTAGAGCAAAACGAGACAGAAAGGAGGGGAAGAGGATGTTATTCATTTAGGAAGCCACATACTGCCTAAGTTTCCCAAGACTTAATTCAGCCTTCTGAATTCAACAAACATGTTTTCATCCTGAGTCAACGCAATCTGCTTGGAGAAGTCACACATAACAGAGGTCTGTGTTTACTGAGGGAAAGGCTGTGGAGATTGTTGAGCAAGGTTTCCATTTCCCCCAAGTCCATGTCTTATCTGTGCTGAAGGATAAGCCCTCAGCAGGATCTCTGGTTTCTGCGCACTCCCTTTAACCTCTGGATTATGTGGCACTAGGAAGTCCTCAAGTGCTGCTCATTCATTCTAGTGTCTAATACGCATCCAACCACAGCCGGTCCTCTAAGCCTCACACGTGGGGAAGGGAACAGGAGTGGCCATTGGGGAAAAAAGGAATTTTGCTGAACCTTTGAGTCTCCTGTAGAATTACTATAATTTTCAGGAACATGTTAATCTCATTAATCAATAAATTCTGGGATATATTACCTTATGACTGAAAACTTAGAACCATTCTTTAAAGTGTATTTCATCCTTGAGAGGAAGGATCAGTTGCTTGAATTAGCTGGGTGGGTATAACTTATGCAATCATATTCTGGAATTCATAATACAGTAAATACAATATAGGATACAGAATAATAATTTATCAAAGTTTGAAGTTACTCAGCTCTCTGCAGCTGCTACTATGACTGTATCACAGACCCCATGAAAAGAACCCACTAAGGGTTTTGGATGATATGCCAGTAAAAAAGGGCATTTTTTTTCCAGTATGTCAAGAATATAATGCAAATTCACACATCAAGGTAGGCATGAGTAAAAGTCTATTTAGACACAGGAACATCTGCTGGGTATGCCAGTAGAAACTTTTAGTCCTGGCACTTGGGAGACAGAAGCAGGCAGATCTCTGTGAGTTTGAGACCAGCCTGGCTTACTATCAAGTTCCAGAATAGCCAAGGCCATATAGGAAGACTGTGTTTTAAATTCCCTCAAAAGGTAGGAGACTAAAGATGAAGCCAATGCTACATGAATTCCTGGAGAAGACTAAGGCTCTAACTTCAATACTGAAGAAGGTGTAGTTAGCAGAAATAATCAATCCATTCAAAGTGAATTTACATCCCACACTGGTATCTAATCCCAGAATGACAGGTGGGTTTTACGGTGAGCTGCCTGCCAGGAGTCTTTTCCTGCTACTCCCTAACTCCCCAGCAAACAGAACAATGGTCAGCTTTCAGAAGAAACAAAATCCCCATCAGATAACACTGTTGAATGAGCCAGTCTTCAGCAGAGTGGGTGCAAAAGCCCTTGGATAAATTCCCTGAAAGATTATTACTCTAGATCAAGAAGTTCCCTTGCTAAACAATTTCCGTCTTATCCCACATTTCAAACGAACCTCATGGATTTAATACCATTTTATTTCAGTAGTGTATGCTTGATTTAAAAAAAAAAACAAAACTACTTCCAAGGCACTGAGGGCATCTCTCCAGTTGGTGGTTTTTGGAAGAACACTAATCAAATTACCACAGCAACTCTCCCTCCGCTCAGATGGGATTAAGAATGGTAATTGATTTGCATACTCCTTGTCTACCTCAATACCTATTATTTTAAGTTTAAGAAAAAAAATCCTCTAAAATACCAAGAGCAGTCACTCCCCTCTCCCTGACCCTTATGAAACTTCCTTTAAGCCCACCCTCAAGGAACAGACAGCATGTCAGGTGCCCCTGTGTGCTCAGCCTTTGGGGTCTTGAGTTTTCCCACTCAGGCGATGGGGTGAAAACACGTTTTAGCGGTAAAGAGGCATCAGAATATCTATACCATTTGCAAATAACAATCTCATTCACTAAAGGCCTAGACACAGACATTGAATCCACTGTATAAAGGACTGTCAGGAAACAGTATTTGCAGGTAGCCCAAGAGTCACACCACACGTAGAAAACAGCCTAGCCAACATCATACACCTTCAAGAGAAGCAGTGTAGACTGGCTGGCAATATTCAACCTGAATCTCACCATGAGGACTGCAATAGTCAGATAAATCTTAGATTCTAGAACATTCTACCAGACAGCTCTCGGGAACTAAACATAGGATCACAAAACACAAACTAATTTTTTTCATTGACAAAGGCCGAGAGACATGACAGGTCACATGGAGACAACAAAGAGAGACATGAGGGCCAACTGCTATTCATGACAAGCAAAACTTAGTCAAGGATTCTTCATAACATCTGGAAAGAGACAGACAGGTGTGGTATGATTGTGTTAGTCATGGTAGTCTGGAGGAACAGAACTTATAGAATGAGTATATATTTAATAATTATAATATACAACGTGTATATTCATTAGAATGGCTTACAGGCTGTGGTCTGGCTAGTCCAACAATGGCTGCCTACCCATGAAAGATCCAAGAATCCCGGAGCTGTTGAGTCCACAAGGCTGGATGTCTCAGCTGCTCTTCAGTGTACATCAGAGTCCTGAAGAAGGAGGTTCTAAGGCCGGTAACAGAATGGACTTGCCAGCAGGAGCAAGAACAGACAGGCAGTGACCAATCCTCCCCCTTCCGTGTCCTGAAGATCTGAAGTAAGATTCAGAAAAAGTGGGTCTTCCCACTTCAGATGACTTAAGAAAAATATCCCTCAAGGGGCACTGAGTTGCATGGGTTTTAGTTAATTTCAGATGCAGTCAAGTTGACAACCAAGAACAGCCATCACAGTTCTTACCAACTGCTGATATAGTTGAATATTTACTACACAATAACATTAAGGCTACATGAGAGAATGCCTTTGATTCTTTACAAATAAGAAAAGAAAGCAAAGTCCAGGAAACCATTAAGGAAAATAAACTCTAGGAAATAAGGAGTCCAGCTCTCTACGCCTAACATAACATTTTCATGACACAGTATCTTGGCCATACATCCACTTAAAATAACTAACATTAACTGTCCCATTATATAACCTTAGCAGTTATATAATCTGGAACCAGATCTTAACTGCCAAGGTTATATAATGGGACAGTCCTTCAGACCCCCACCCCCATTCATCCTGGAACCAGTCTTGGATTCCCTGGCTCCAAGAAACCTCCGGTCAGTCCTGTGAAGGTAGCTAACTGGAGCTCACAAACGGGTCTAGCTGAGAGCAGGATGGCATCCTAGTGTTCTTCTAACGCTTGCTTAGCTCTGCTGAGGTCAGAAGAGTTTTGCCCACTAGAGGCAAGTCTCCTGCCTTTCAATGACCTCACATTGCAAGGACTTGCCATCTGGTCTACCCTGGGAGGCACTCCCTGTATAGAACTCTGTTTCTCACCATGCAGGGGCAGGTCTAAGAGTTCCTGAACATTGCTTTGATGTTTCCTTTCCTTCTGGAGCAGTTCAACATCAAAAGTGTCTAGATGGGAAATGGTGCACACAAGAAAGCACATGACTGAAGACAAATGTGCATATCAACATACACTGAACACCCTGCAAGCAGTGTAGAACATTCAGAAACTCCGACAGTTTTATCTTTTAACCCCAGGTTAAAGAACAGTCATTAAAACTCCCTGACTTTAGTCCCAGATCCTTTAAACTTGCAATGAATTCTCAGGAAATAATTTAACCCCTGTGCTTTCTGTTTCTTCGTCTATAAGCTGTAATACTAACAGCATTAACCTTTAAAAGAAGATAGTGAGTATTTAGTACAAGAATTAATGGCACATTATATTTAAAGAGTTTATAAGCTGTCACATAACACTCTTTATTCTAAGAAATCTGTCACAATTCCTGGTGGCCACAGAAGAAAATTCAAGTAAAGTGGCACTGTGCCTCTCCACAGCGCCTCCCAATACACTGCAGATATTCTGGTCTCAGACCTAAGGTCAGGGTGTCCGAAGCACTTGCTTCTGTGAGCTCTACCATGGCTCCTACTGCTTCAACTGTCAGGAACTGCCCCTGACCTTGCTACATCTTCAGTCCACTCTGCGCCACACTACAGAAGAAAGCCGGCGAGGTCTGGGGCTTAACCCCACCCCCTGTGTCCCCAAGAGCTTGGTTTTGGTGTGTAAATGCACATTTTGCTCAGACTCTTGGAAATCAGAGCAGAAACACATGTCCACCTGTCTCTCTCCCACCAGACAAAGGCTCTGATGTTCTGCTTACCGCTGCATGCTCCAAAGCCCCTGACCCAGTTTCTCATACAGAGGCTCCGTGATAAACCTTTGGTGAAATGAATGGTTAATCTGCAGGAAACAATTTAAGTCGATAAGATCTGGGATGGAATGTCACTTCCTTTCATAACCTTTAGCTAGCTTCTGTGGGCAAGTGTATCTGCGCCTCAACCACATGGCCTGTATAGTTGGACTGGGGGTGGAGCTGAATCATGCTAACAACTGGGGTCACAGTACTCACATGTGCTCACATGTTTTGTGTATGAATTTGTCCCATGCTAACACGGTACAACCCAAACCCCCCACTCTAGGTGGTTGCACGATTGTTCCAGCTGGTGGAGGCAGGAAGTATGGGGGTCAAGGATTGTCCTCAGCCCTCCTCATGTAGATTCCAGGCCTTTTGCTTCAACTTGACCCTCAGACTGTGAAAGGCCCTTTCCAAGGTGTGTCCTGAGGCTTTTCACTGGAGATTTTACTGTTTCATATTCCCCCCAAGCTTGGTGCTGAAAGGCTACCTGCCATCCTCAAGTCAAAAAGGCTGAGAAACCACAGGGACAAACTATTTGCTTTTTAGCTAAGCTCTGTGCACACAGGGGTCAGAATGCACTTGGCCATGAGCTAGATGTTAATGATTCAACTGTTAAATAGCGTCTAAACAGAAACACATAAAACAAGGTTACGTACTAATGTGGTTGACAAAAAAAAAAAAAAAATGCTGTGACCAGAGGCTGGCAGGAAATTAACTCTGTTTTTCCTCTAGGAAAAATACCCGGTTATTTCAGGTTAGTGCCAAATTTATAGAGCATCCTTCTCATGAGGTGACAACAGACAGAAGCCTAGACACTTTGTTCCTTTTCTTTCCAGAGCTGTCTCAGAAAACAACAACCAGCCCCTGAGCCCACAGATCCCAGAGCCCACAGCCCCCAGAGCCCACAGCCCCCAGAGCCCACAGCCCCCAGAGCCCACAGCCCCCCCTGCTCCCCCAACCCATCACTCTTTAGCCCCAGTTTGCTCTCTTTACCCCGCAGGAATCACTCAGCCTTACAAAGGAAAGCTGCTGCTTTCCTGGCCATCTGGCCCTGGGGCTGCTGTGGGTTGGGGGGGGGGGGGGGGGGGCTGCTGTTTTCTCCTGCAAGAAGGCCAATGACTGGAGGCCTGCCATTCCTACCATTTCCTGCTTGGAGCTTGGGTGTTAACTTTTCCCAGCCACACAGGAGCCCCACTGTGGGTGAAAGGCTTCGCTCTGAAAGGCTGTTCTGTGTTGGCAAATCCAATACAGACCACAGCAGGGACCCAGTCTGACGCAAAGATGTCTACCATTCTTCTTTCCAGGAGACCTGAGCATGCATCCCAAGCTCACAGAATAAACAGTCATTAAGATAATTGGCCAAGGAGCTGGAGAAGACACAGGTTCAGTTCCCAGCACCGACATGGTGGCTCACAACCACCTGTAACTCCGGTTCCAGGGGATCTAAAGCCCTCTTCTGACCTCCATGGGCACCATGCATCCATGCGGTATGCATACATATATATACAAAGTCAAAACATACACATATATGAAATAAAAATAAATCCTTAAAATTAAAAAAAAAATAATTGGCCGAGCAGGAAACACGGCACACACCTACAATGCAGCGATGCAGAAAGCTGAGGCTAGAAATGTGTTAATTTGAGGCCTGGGCTATATAATAAGTCCCAGTTCAAAATCCAAAAAAGCGAAAGACCTCAGCTGAGCTTGGTGCCAGCCATTGGCACATACCCTGCTTCTGAAGTGACATTATAACACTAATAGTTTTATAGTGTGTGTGTGTGTGTGTGTGTGTGTGTGTCTAACTTTTTTTCTTTGCAGAGCTGGGAACGAAACAGGGCCTTGCGCATGCTAGGTAACATCTGGGCTGCACACAGCCCAGTCACAGGGTTTTGTTGTTGTCTTGAGACTGACTATGTGAGCCAGTCTAGCCCCATGCTCACTATCTCCCTGCCTCAGGCACGCACTGCTACGCCTGGTTTCTCTACTGCTGGTTTTGCTTATTCAAATGCCCAGATACATTCCCGTTGCCGTGGCTACTTGTGCCCAGTTTATCATATAAACTCCTTTCTGTCTCGTAATATGAGGATCTCCATGTCTCAGGACTCAGGGCACACTTCCATCCACAAGTCACTAATAACCATGGTTTTGCTCAATCCTGCATCTGAGTCTTTGTTGAATCCCTTGGCACCTTCTGCCTTTGACAGCCAGTTCTCACACCATGGATTTTCCTACAACAATTCAAAAGTCTCACTTGTCTAAGCAAATATACATCGTACGGTTTTCAAAAATTTATGACGAATAAGGCAACTCAAATTCCACCAAGTTATCCAAAACCTTTGAGAATGCCTCAGAAGCCACATGACCCTTGGACAGAGCTAACCTCCTCCAAGAGTAAACAATTTCAATGCCCAGCCAGGAATTAGGCTTCCTTACTTCATTCAGGAATCCCATGCTCAAAACCAGGGGCATTCGAGTCCAAGCTCCACTCACGTTGAACAAAACTGCCATCCACACACACAACTGCTGAAAAGCTTCCACACAAGCTGAGAGGCCATGGCAGAGAGGGGGAATCAAAAAACATGGGTAAGAAAAGTTAGGTCCAAAGTAAATATAGTACAAAATGCCCAGAATAGCCCAGAAAGACAGCTGCTGAGCTTTTCCTCTTAAATCTACATATCACAATGCCAAGTGCCCTAATAACACTCTAAAGCCAAGCCAGAATTACTACTACAGAGGGAAGATGTAAAGTAAAATCCACACAAACAAGTGGATCTGACAGTGCCATGACAATCTGCATTGGGTGCAAATGTATCAGGGAGGATATTGTTGCACTGTAGTTAGCAAGGGACTACATACCTACCACAAGCTCAAAGCGGCCAGAATTTATACAGATACCTCCTAAAAGAACGGGCAGAACCTATGCCCTTGGATCATAATGCACAGACCCTTGAACTGAGCTAAATGGGGGATTTACAAACCCACTTAAATCTATTTCCTATTTTTCTACTTCTGAAGCAATGGAAGGCCTTGGCTTATTGGAACTCTCATGTGGGAACCACTCACCTCCAAATGAAAGAAGGAAGGGAGGATGGAAGGAAGGGAGGATGGAAGGAAGAAGAGAGAGCA
Source organism: Micromys minutus (assembly GCF_963924665.1). NCBI lineage: Eukaryota > Metazoa > Chordata > Mammalia > Rodentia > Muridae > Micromys > Micromys minutus. The sequence goes on from NC_137972.1 coordinate 2,491,420, forward strand.
AGGGAGAGAAAAATAAATCACATTTGGTAGCTGTCATGGAGAAAGCATGGTCTTCTAATCAATGAAATAAATTCATGGCCAGAAAAAGCACCAGGCAGAGCACCATCACCCATCCTGGTAAGAATTACCATCCCAGCAGCACAGGTGACAATCTCCCTGTCTGGGCCTCCAACCAGCTCTGATTCTGAGATTTTTCAATTCAAATTCCTAACACCCAGGTAGACTTTACCAATGAATTGTTCCCAATACAAAAATCTATAATCCTAAATATTGTAAAGTCAAATCCTCAGCACCACTCTCAAGAAACTTTAGGCACTGAAACACTTAAGGTTAAAGACATTCGATCTTTTCTTTTTTTTGCTGTTGTTTTGGTAAAATGTATTTCATATAAGTATGCTCACTCTACGAAAAACATGGGGGAGGGTCAGGAAACAGACACTTCAATTCCAGGGAAGACAGTGACAAAGGGTGCGAGGGGACTATGAAGAAAAAAGGGCACTGAGGACACAGTCATGAGATGTGCTTGGATAAGGACTGACACTGTCAGAGGCTGCACTGTGTCAGAGGCTACATTTCCCTAGTTCAGAGATTTTATTCAGTTACTTCCTGGCTCAAGATTCAGACTTTAGGGGCTATTTTTCAAAGTTTCCTGAGAGGAAAATGAAACCTTGTGAACTAGCTCAGAGAGCAGTTTCAAAGCTCCTCCTGAGTCTATCGTGCTAGATGAGATCCATTTTCATTTACTCATGGCCCTAGACTCACCAGGTCTTACACACCAGGTCCTCCTCTGGGACGTCAGTTTCCCAGGCTCTTGATCTGGTCCACAAAGTATTGTCACAGTTTCTAGGGCAGTGCAGACACACCTCTCTCTCTTCTCTCCTCTGCAATCCCCTTGTATGCCATGCAAATAAAACCTATCTGTGCGTAGGGATCAGCCTTACACATCGCGTGCATTCCAGGGAGGACTTCTGCCTGGCCATGCCCCAGAGGACCTATGAAAACAATGTCTGTTCCTGATGAGTATGGTACTCAAAACATCACAGAGAAATAAGCCTCTCACCTGGCCACCTAAAGAGCAATCAGTACTTTTGCTTTCAGAGAAGCCTAGTCTCACCTCACTCCACAGGACCTAACTGCTGAGTGGTCCCTGAACGAGCACAGCACAAGATAGGCACCGAAATAATTAAAAGGTCAAAACTGAATATGGGCCTAGAGAGACCGTGTTAGAGGACACAGCTGTCCATGGATGGCTACACTGCCAAGGTCTCAAAGTTCCACACACAGAGGAAAGACCACACACCCTCCTCCGGGATAGCTTAGCAGTTACGAGTACACACTGCTCTTGCAGAGGATCTGAGTTGGGTGCCCAGTACCCACGTGGAGGCCCATAGTGTCTTGTAATTCTAACTCCGGTAAATCTAACACTCTCTTCTGACCACCATGGGCACTGTGCACACATGCACATACCTGTCCTCACATGTGCACACTCACATAATTAAAACGAAAGAATAAGGGGCCGGAGAGATGGCTCAGCAGGTAAGAGCTCTGACTGCTAATCCAGAGGACTTGTTGATTTACAACCATCAGTAAGTCTAGTTCCAGGGACCCAGTGCTCTCTTCTGGCCAGGCACCAGGATCCCAAGCTGTGGACAGACATACATGCAGGCAAAACATCCATACATGCAAAATAAGGTCTTTTTAAAAATTCATATGAATGTATAGCATAAAAAATAGACTGAATAGTACCTAAGTGTCCTGCGACTACACATTTAGATCTCACCCAAGCAAAGAGAAGGAAAATAGTAAACCACATTTAATAGCAGGAGAATGTCACAAACAAACTGGGCGAAACGAGCCATACACAAAGGACTGTATACTATATGATTCACCAATTTTAAAGTAAGTAAACTACTCAAAGACACCAGCAGTCAGGTTATTCCTGGGACCCCGAGGGCGGAAGATCTGCAGACCAGTGATTTTGTTCCTAGAGATGCTGCATACATAGATGGATTCATCTGTAACATCTGTTCCACACAGCTATCTAGTAAGGGCATGTGCTTCTTCTTCTAGGTGTGAAACATCAACCCTGGACCAGTGGTCTCTTAACTCTAATGTAAACAAGGTTTCTCCTCCCTCCCTCCCTTCCTGTCAGGGTTCAGGAGGATCAGAATCACATTTCTATTACAATCACAACCCAGAAGGTCCCAGTATCCCACCACCACCATGATAGGAATGGCCTTGTTTTGCTTTGTTTGGGGTTTGGGTTTGGACACAGAGTTGCTCTGAATATCCCTGGCTGTCCTGGAACATCTTCTGTAGACCAGGTTGGACTCCAACCCGGAGATTTGCCTGCCTCTGCCTCCCAAGGGCTGGGATTAAACATGCTGTGCCAGCACCTCCCAGGAGGAATGGCATTCTAAGGCCACGGAGGACATGGCAATCAAATGGTCCACACTCACCATCCAGATGACTGGCAGCACACTCGGACCCTCAACACCCTCCCTTCCCACTGCAGTATCTACTCAGTAACTATCTGGGGCTCAAGCAATGGGGTCAGAGGAGTGTAGAAGAACTCACAGAGTAAATCTGAACAAGTCAATCAAACACTTACCACTGAGCACAAGTTCAGCAATGGTATCAGCACTTGGCAAGAGGAATGGGGAAAAGGGAGGCCACTAAGCCACATGAAAACACTTCCTCAGCCTGCGGGGTCACTGAAGGGCCAACAAGCCTCACTCCTGTGGACAAGCTACCACAGGGTCTGAAGGCAAAGAGCAATAAAGAGCAGGGCGGTGCCTGTGGTATGCTACCAGCCTGTGCCGGCCTGCTCGATCCGAGCCAGACGAAGACTGGCCGGCAGACTGCCATGGGGACACGTCTGAGCCTGCACAGGCCATCTTCACCACGCTGCTCCTGGAGTTTAGACGCCTGCAAGAAAGGAGGGGCGCTAGGTTCTCAGGGATGACGTGCTGACTGCTAACTACAGTGTAGGGATGTCAGAAATGAACGGCTATGGGGGTAAGCCTACTCACTTTAAAAAAAACAGGCCCAACGTTGATTTCTCAGCTCTTCCGATCGTGCATGTCCTCAGCAAACTGATTCATAGAAGTTCAGTACTGAAAAGAGACCAAAATTACGTTACAACAAATGTCAAATCATAGCACAGCATGAGAAAAGGCTTAGGTGGTAAACGGCTATACAAACAACTCACATCACACTACGAGTTACCAAAACACGACAATTCACGTGAAGGACTTCCTTCTACTGTCTTCCTGTCCCACACCTAGCACCTCCTTTCCTGCCTCTTTGGCTCCATGCTTTTCTGTGCACCTCAGCTATGGACAGCCTGCTAAAATCACCACCACGAATTTTTACAACCAAAGTACTCAGCCCATGGTGGATGTTCTACGAACAGATGTTAAGTGAACAAATAAATTGTTTTTATTATTTTACGTCTGCTCGGGAACTGGTTCCAGGATCTCCTGCTAGACACCAGAACTCAAGATGCTCAAGGGCTCAAGGGTGCATATGGCCTAAGCTCACCTTCCTGTGTACTTTGTATTATGCCCAGGTTACCTACAGCACTCATCCTACGTAAGTTGTCATTATCCTGTTTAGAATCCAGTCTCGTAAACCAGAGGTGGATACCCAATATGGGATCACATAACTGAATATGGCCGTGAAAATTTTCACAGCAATAAAAAGTTTTAGGACACACAATGACCAAAAAATCAATTCAAAGTCAAACATGTAACAAATGTCCAATGTTTCAAAAGACTTGTATGCCGTACGTACAAAGCCTGCTGCTTCTGTAAGAACATAAAGGCTTAGTTATGAAAACAAGGACTTTTAGTCCTAACACCATTCCTCACCACAGAAGCAGCAAATTAGTCCCTCGCTGTGCTAGGTCGCTTGTTTTCATTTTCTTTTGTTTTTTGTTTTTTTTTTAATTGTTTGCTTGAGTTTCTTCCTTTTTACTTTTTAAAATGAATTCTGACTTGGCATTAGAATAGGATTTTAAAATTTTTCTTAAATGGCTCTAAACATACTTTGACCATTTTGCAAAGTAGCATTCTCAGCACTAAAAGCTATAAAAATCAAAATATTCTTGAGGAGCAAAAGCAGGAGGGTCACAAGTTCAAGGCCATCCTATGCTACTTCACAAGTTTTAGGCATTCTGGGCTGTTTGAGATCCTGTCTAAAAATAAAATACTAAGCCCCACAACGTCAACTATCCAGCCATCCATCTTTAACCATTAATATACACTAAAGACTCTTCCTTTGATTCCGTAACAGTAGATGCTTGGCGTGTGTGTGTGTGTGTGTGTGTGTGTGTGTGTGTGTGTGTGTGTGTATACTTTAAGTATCTACTTCCCAGGTTATGTAAAACCTTCCTGGGCAGAAATGGGTGACAGGTGGGAAGGTTAAGGAGCTCCAAATACTTTCTGTCCAGCTCTGCTGAGTCCACATGAGGTCCTATAGATATGGGGCTAGATGTACACAGGTGTGTCAAGGTAAAAAGAAACAAGGAGATGCTTCCTTTCTGACAGGAGCCACGTGGACAACACAAGATGACATGATTGTCTCGTGGCTTACCCTTCAGATACTCTTACCTCCTTTACATATTTCATACATAAGAAAATCCAGTCCTGTGTACATGTGAGGACAATGCATCCCCACCAAGATATGCTGACAGAGTAGCCTCGGGTGCCAAACCTAGAAGGGAAGCCAAGATCAGCTCTGGCTGAAGGATTTATTTACTTATTCTTTTCCTGTCTTCTCCTTACAAAGCTCCAGGAACAGGGTTTCAACACTGAAGCGGAATTCTTCCCTGGCAAAGGCATTTCAGGCACGTGTGGAGGTGTGCGTGTCTTTCAGGTGTTTCTTACACCTCATCAAATCACGTCAGGAAAGTGTCTGTGCACTGTGCTTCTCCTAAAGTTAGCTCTACAGACACGCTTCGGCAGATGGAGTTTGTAAAGACAAGCCGGAGTTTCAGATCGAGCTTTCGTCCAAAATTAAAGTTCAACTAATAAGCCATTCCCACCCCGCCCCGTGTGTGTGTGTGTGTGTGTGTTTGTGTGTGTGTGTGTGTAAATAGTATCAGATCCCATGAAGCTGGAGTTCTATGAGGCTGTGAGGTACCAGATATGGGTGCTTTAAAGTGACCTTGTAGGAAGGCCAGCTAGGTGTTTCTGAGAGCAGACACAGGAACCAGTGGACATGTGTGACAGTAGACAGAGCAATTTTACTTTCTTTTGTATTATAATTCTGTCCAGAACTTAAAGTGACTCATGACTTGTTATGAAAACACTGAGATAATAAATGCTAAGTGCAGAACCTTAGAGGCAAAGCAGTGAAAGCAAACAGCGGTGACCGCCAGTGAGAACCAATACACCAACACTGAGCAGACAAATACAGAGTCCAATCTTCCACTGCCTTCTCTCTCCTTTAAAAAAAAAAAAGTTACTGGGGAATGAGTCCAGGGCTCCAACAAGTGTTAAGCAAGCACTCTACACTGAGCTCAGCCCAGGTCCCACCCACCATCCCTAATGGGTCCTTTCTGGGAAAATGTGAGCTCTGGCCTGGATCCCAGAACCAAAGACAGCCCAGGGCTGGAGCAGCTCATCCCACCTTCAGCCCATCATCACTGGCTAAAAGAACAAGCAGAAGGCATCCAAAACTAAACACACACACACACACACACACACACACACACGCACACACACACACTTTTTCCTTTATAACTTAATCAGCCTCAAGTGTTTTATTATAGTACCACAAAAAAAAAAAAAAAAAAAAAAAAAAAAAGGCAAGATGGGAAAACCAGACAAAGAACAAGACACAATGAATTTTCCCTAAGTCAGTCACTTCCTGGGTCCCATCACCATCAGCCTCTCTGCTGGACATATGTCAAGGGTTCTGGTAGAATACTTTAAAGAGAGGAGAAGTGTATGCTTATATTCTATAACCCCCACTTGAAAGCATCTAAAATGTAAAAAGGGCCCACCAGAAAGTTAAGTGCTGCCTGAACTTGCTCCCAAGGAATTCTCTCTGCATTACTGAGGGGCAGCGAATATCCAACCTGGCCCTCAGCACAAAGGTCTGATTATATGGCCCAAGCAGTACTGAATACACAAAAACACTGATAAACACTATCCACTAGTTTTTTTTTTTTTTTTTTTTTTTTTTTGAGTTTTCATCATAGGCCCTATTTCCCTGAGTCAAAGATGGTCTTTGTTATGTTGTCTTAATGGAATGCAAGGGACTTTAGTCACTTCCTCAGAAACCGACCTAGACTATAAATACAAACTCACCAACACAGTCAGCCACTCACAAAAAGGCCCAATGGCAAGTTTAATTAAAAAAAAAAAAAAAAAAACAAGAGCTCATTATTAAACTGAAAAATAAGAAATAAAAGACCCAAACCCATATAAACAACATGTCTAGAAGAAAAACCTCAGTGTACCAACAAGCTCAATTACAAATTGCTTTTTATTTGACTCATAAACCTTTTCTACATAGAGATTATAGGAGAAAAAACAGTCTGTATTTGTGTCCATCAAATAAAACAAACCCTGATCTTTCCACAACCTTAGGATCACGAGAAAAATGCTCCAAGTCCTTAAATAAGTGACTTCTATGCCACCCTTTAAAAGGACTCATTCATGACAGCTAATCTAAGTCTAGGGCCTGGCCCTGCTGTGCTAAGCCATGAATACAGAGTAAGCCAGTGTCTTCACACCTCAAGCTCCAGGCGGGACTAAAGTGCCCAGGGCAGGGTCTCCACATAACCAAACGTGGCTTGCCACCTATTTGGGTAAATAAAACCCTGCTTGGAATACAGCTGTGTCCATGTGTCTGTCTGCACACTGCCCACAGCTGTGTCCATGTGTCTGTCTGCACACTGCCCACAGCTGTGTCCATGTGTCTGTCTGCACACTGCCCACAGCTGTGTCCATGTGTCTGTCTGCACACTGCCCACAGCTGTGTCCATGTGTCTGTCTGCACACTGCCCACAGCTGTGTCCATGTGTCTGTCTGCACACTGCCCACAGCTGTGTCCATGTGTCTGTCTGCACACTGCCCACAGCTGCTGTTTGCAAGATGTAATGCCAGGGTTGAGTAATAACAACAGAGACTAAGACATACCAAGTAGAAGCTATTTAGTATCTGGCCCTTTAAGAAAAAGTAGGAGGCCTAGGTCCAGCCCATGTATGTTCTTTAGTTGGTTGGTTGGACTCTGAGAGTGTCTAAGCTGGTTGACTCTACTGGCCTCCTGTGGAGTTCCTATCCCCTTTGGGGCCTGCAATCCTTCCTCCTATTCTTCCGTAAGAGTCCCCAAGCTCCACCCACTGTTTGGCTGTGGCTGTCTGTATGTCTGAGTCAGCTGCCGGATGGAGCCCCTCACATATGTAACAGGTGGGCAGCTTGGTCTTCATGCGGGTCCTGAACAACTGGAGCCGGGGCTGCCCCAAAGCTGTTGTCTGTACGTGAGATATGTTCTTCTAGCTGGGCTGCCTTGTCTGGCCTCCGTGGAGAGAGAAGCACCCAGCCTTGCAGAGACTTACGGTGGCAGAGTCGGGGAATACCCAAGCCCCCCCCCCATCTGTTCAGAGGAGAAAGGGAAGCTGGAAGAAGGATTGTGGGAAGGGGTGGCCAGGAGTGGAGCAGTGAGCAGGATGTAGAGTGAGTAAGTAAAAAATTAGATTTAATTTTTAAAAAAGAAAAAGTTGGTTCCTCTCTAAAGCTGCTTCAGTGACCCACTGTCCCATATCTACCCAACCCGTTTATCCGCTGGCTGCTTTATTTATAGTGCTTACGACACACCAGCTACTAATGTTCACTGGGAAAAACAGATAGCAGATACTGAGAGCTTTATCTTCAGTAAGTAAACAGAAGATCAGTTCATTTGATTCAGGCGAAAACCCCACGAAGAAAATAAATGAGAGAGAACTGAGGCAGGGGTATTAAGTAACCTGCCCACAGCTACTTAATAAGTGGTGTGGCAGGACCAGAGCCCAGGTAATCCAGCTACACGGCCCAGTCTCCATCCCTAGGCTACGACGACATTAATCTAATGTTAGCAGGCGTATAAAATACAATCAAATCTCAAATAGCTTATTAGTTCTAAATGCTGTGTCAATACAATAAGGTGCCACTCTTAATTTGATACCTAAAATAATATGTCGGACTTTGCTGCATGTTTAAGTTCTTCCTGGTGCTAGAGTTAGACCCAATCTTAGGATATTAGGAACATTAAAGCCACCATAGTCTTTACTGTGATAAGTAGTCACAGAAGCTAACTGACCACATGGGTCTTATGCTAGCACTTCAGAAGGCTTAGGCTTTTCAGGATGACCAGACAGACACGACATTTTCCAGATGTGCACCCACCTGGTTTCATTGTTCCCATGAGGCCTCCACCTGGGATCAGTGGAACAAACACTGACAAAAATCATGCAGCCACAGCTACCCATCCATGCTCAGGAAGAAGCCCCCTCGCTGACTCATCCCCAAACTTCCTGCCTTCCCTGGGATTTCTGGAGGAAGTGTGTCACCTCCATGTGACCTAGTGCTCTTTTGTACTGAAAACAGGTTGATGAGGCTCCAACTGACTGAGGGAATTTTGAGGAGCTTCTCATCCTGGTCCCTGTATAGGGAGAGCTGTCCCCGGTCTCCTTCTAACCAGGCTGGTTTTATGTGCCAGGAGATTATAAACCCAAGCTGTAGTGTAAATCCCACTCCAGCTTTTCAACCTCGCCTCTTGCTTCTGGTTGTTCCCAGCCCTAGGATGGCCGCTTTTCCTCTGGCCTATCACATCTGTTCCTTCCTCTGAGGCTGGGCTCACACTAAGTGCACAGTGTCTGCCCTCCGTTCTGTGTAATCCAACAGGCATTTCTCTCCCTGAAGATGCTCACAACCTAGCGGGAGAAATGGGTGACAGAGACTAAAGCAAAGCTGTACATGAACGGTTCAGAGCTCCAGGGGCTCCTGACTGTCAAATCTAAAAAGTTCTGAGGAGAGAGAGGTGCCTGGACTCAACCTTAAGGAAAGACCAGTGGAGGCTGGATGGTTGTTTCTAACGGCAGAAAGGTAACACAAAGGGTAGGTAGGTTTATGTCACAGGTTCCAGAGCTAGGTAGACCTGAGTCCAAAATCTCAGAGACCTGTGGCTGGAATCGTGTGTAGGAATTCAGATCAAATATACTGGGCTGGGGTCTAACTCAGCTACATATCGAAAGTGGGTTCCTACGTCTTGTGTGAATCACGGCACCTCGAATCTGCTCTCACTGCAGCTGGCATTAACTTTTTCTCCCATCCATCCTCTGGGAGTTTTAATCACACACAGACTTCACACTCTAAATACCCCATGGCTCTCTGTTAGCGGGTCATAGATGCTCTCAGGAAGAAGATGCGTATGCAAACTTTCAATTCAGGGTCCTCAGCAAGCAGCACTAAATTAAGCTGCTTCAAATTGAGCAAATTTCAGTCACAAGCTGGGATTGTGTGGCTTGTTACACGAGGACCTTCCCAAACAATGGGCTGTGTGGCTAGTTACATGCATAACATACATGAGCAACAGGTAGTATGGCTAGTTACATGGGGATGCTCCCAGCAATAATATAACGTAACATCTTTGTGTTCCAACACAGCATTGCTTTCTGCCTATCTAGTAATTTCTAAGAGAAGACAGAAACTATTTCATCATGGGCCAGGCAGAAAAACAAAGCTAGCGATGAAACTGAAGATCACATTGAGTACTACAAGAAAAGACGTGGTCCTTAGCTTCAAGAAACCAAGGACACTGGAGCGGAAGAGAAAGCGCAGTAGTTAAGAGCACTGGCTGCTCCTCCAAAGGACCTAGGTTCAACCCTCAGCACCTACATGGCAGTTACAACTGTCAGTAACTCCAGTCCCAGCAAGCTGGTGCAGACACAGGCAGGCAAAAGCAACCATTTAAAATAAATAAAACTTAAAACCACTACACTGATAAACTGAAGAGAGTGTGCTGTAGTACGAAAGAGACTGTCTCTTCCTTCTGGCTTTTACAAGGCTCAGTGTACAGGTTCCTGTATGTTACCATAGTACAATCCCTGAGTTTTAAAACCAGAAGAATAAAGCTGGGCTTGGTGGCATACAGGATTAATCCCAGCACGAGGAAGGCAGCAGCAGCCAGATCTCTGTGAGTTTAAGGCTGGCCTAGTCTACATAGTGAGTTCCAGGACAGCCAGGGTTACAGAGAGACTCTATCTCAAATAAATACACACACACACACACACACACACACACACACACACACACACACACACACACACACAGGGGGGGACACATACACATATAAATACATACCAAGCAGAGGAACATGTAGCTTGACAGTGATAGCTGAGGTCCTTAGTCAACCCACTTCCCCTGCTAAAATAATACTCCCTATAGTCCCTCTAGTTTCCTGAAGATTCCAAAGTGTTTGCATTTGCCCTGAGTACATCAAAAAGAGCCCACGAGGTCTGACATCAGCCTGCTGCTGCATTGCCACTGCTGGGTGGTTAGTAATGACTTGTTTTAAATAATACCGGGAGGTGTCCTCCCACCCCCAAGAAAGATTCTAACTGAAAGCTCCTACGCAGCTTGTGAACTGAAGCTCTGTCACTCTCTGAAAGCTCTGCCTGAACCGAATGTGAAGACTCCAGTCTCCCACTAAGCTCTACACAAATAAGCACATACGTGGCTGGATCACAGAACACAAGGATTCGTCTCTGGCAAACACGCAGGACCATGGCATACATTTTATAGAACAAAGGGCGAGTACAAAATCCCCATCAGTGTGTTAACGCCAACATGCAGGACAGAGACAGTCCTACTGCACGCACACCTGAAAGAATGCAGAGAAAGTGTCCTACGAATACTGTGAAATACACTGAGTTCCTACTGAAGTAGGGAAGCGATGATCCAGCCACCCCTAAGACACTGCCACCAACACCCAAGACATTGTACAGAATCAAGCGTCTCCACCAAATCTCTAACACACTTCTGCAGACATTAAAAGCTCAGTGGAATTCACATAGCTGAGTGCTTTAGTAAGATCAGTGACATCTGCTCACTGCTACATCACACTCGATGCTGTCAGCAGAACGCCATCCAGCAGCAGAAAGCCTCAGCCAGGTCTGCACAGATCTGGAAAGCGGGCAGCCGCTCGGAACTTTATCGCTGCAGTCCAGACTCCTCCCTTTAAGTCCCGCTTCCATGAAAGATGGAAATACACAACAGCATGTAAATTCTGCAAACCTCAAGAGACTCCATCACAATCCTAAGGAGGAGATGGGCTAAAACATTTCCCACCCATGAGCCCCAAGTACTAACTAAGGAAATAACACAACACGGGGTGGGGAATGGGGGGTGAGGAGAGGAGACGTGTTGCAAGAAACCATCAAAAAAAAAAAAAAAAAAAAAAAAAAAGGCTAGCCTACTTTTTAAAACCATACTAACCAAGGTCAACACCAAAGTTGAAGGAACACCTTCTCCGTCTTTGTAAGAAAATTTTATATTCTCTCTCTCTCTCTCTCTCTCTCTCTCTCTCTCTCTCTCTCTCTCTCTCTCTCTCTGTGTGTGTGTGTGTGTGTGTGTGTGTGTGTATGTGTGTCTGTCTGTCTGTGTCTCTACACTTTAGAAGAGAACAAATTCGAAGAGAAAAAAACATTTAGAAGAGAAAAAAAGTGGGGTAAATTACAAACTTACAACGGTTGCCAAAAGTCTTAAATACATGAACAGCCTCGATTCATTTGCCATGTTAAGTTTAAGCTGAACAGATGCTGAAGAGGTGAATATATTTTTCACAATGATGTTATTTTCGAGATGCAGTCATGGAGCTGACCTTCAATACATAAGAGGCATTCAAGTCAGGGACAAAGAAGTTTTTTCTTTAACAAAGTGCTTGTCATGTGCCAAGTATGGCATTCAGGGAAATTAAAAAAAAAAAAAAAAAAATCATGAATTCTAATCTGCTGAGTTGAAAGGAGAGAGAAAACTCAAGTAATTATGCTTTAATTATTAGTAACATAAATTCTCGATTAAAACTTGTATTCTGTACCTACCATTTGACTACACTCTACTGGGTATAAAATCTAAAAAGCACAGAATCTTTCTAAAGAGACTTAGAAAAGAGGTTTATTAATGTTCTACAAAATAAACTAATGACACAATGGCCAGTGCCTTTGGAGGTGCACAGATGACAATCTGAGGAAGACAAATGGAAGAGCAGCTCACAACTAAAGGTGGCGACAAGGCCTCCTGAAGAAGGGAGAATGGGTTAGAGCAGCGTTCTCAACCTTGCTAACACTGCGGTGCTTTCACACAGGTCCTCATGTTGTGGTGACCCCCCCCCACCATAAAATTATTTCACTGCTACTTCATAACTTCAATTTTGCCACTGTTGTAGATCATATGTCTAATATGCAGGATCTCTGATTCATGACCCTCAAAGGGGTTGAGACTCACAGACTGAGCTGCTGGGTCAGACAAACTTCCCTGTGGCTAAGAGGGTTGGGTGAAGCAAAAGAAAACAGAATGGTGGGGCCAAGCTGATTGTTTGCCCACAGCCATGACTCTAGTGGGCTGGAGCAGAGGTACCTGGAGGGGCAGTGAGAGAAGAGCCTTCAGTGAGACTTGACAGGACCAGCAAGCGAGGCAGCCAGCTTCGCTAACCCACCATCTTTGGGGTTCTCCAGGCCAAGAGTAGGCTCGCCAGAGCTGGGCTTTCCACTAGGAAACAGACACCCAAGGAACCAGAGAGAGACAAGGAGAAGCCACCTATGGCTAATTTGTAGTGAAAGGCTTCAAAGGAAGATATGGAGAGCAGCAGCTAAGTTTCAGAAGGAAAAGTGTCGCTCGGGAATTGAACAGGAGCCATTGAGAAGCAGGGTGAGCGAGAGGGAGATGGAGTGAGTCCCGTTCCACGGGCTGGAGTTGGGCCAGGAGTACCAACAGCAAAAGGACAGCAAACAGTGATTTAAAAAAACACACAACTTTGAGAACCCTGGGGCTGTAAAGGGAATAAGGAAACAGCAGATAGGTATGAAGAGAGGGAGACACAGAAGGTAGTACAGTCAAAGTGTGTTACCATGTCTAAGGAAATACACAATGAAACACACTAGTTTGTTCAACTAATATCTGCAAAAAATGTAAAAAGGCAAAGGCAATAGCTGAGCAGGGTGGTGAAGTCTGTAGTCACAGCACTTCAGAGTCAGAGTCAGAGGATCGGGAGTTCAAAGGAAACCTCAGCCACACGGACCCTGAGAGCAGGAATGGCTTCTCCAGACCTTGTCTCAATCAACCAAGCAAGCAATGAATGCAAAGCCCTATGAAGCCAATTAGTCATGAAAGAGAAACGAGGCCCTGAGGACACAGGTAAGCGGCTGGGGCTGGGAGAGAGGAGATGGGATCATCCCCATTCCCACAAGGTGACGTGGGTCACCAGGTCCAACAGCAAAGGTACAGAGAGCATCAAGACAGTTCAGGAGTAAAGGGGACATACTAAGTGTCGTTCCATAGAGAAAAGAAAGTGGACAAAGAGTTCAACCTCTGAGATGGAAAAGAAGATGCAGAAAACCTTGAAGACAAAGAAAGGGTGACAAATGAGAAAAGGATGCTGAGGTGGCAAAGAAAAGTGACTGCTTGGTGGCCTACCCAGTATGATTTCAACATGATCCGATTTCACACAGAAAAACAGATGTTACACAGATACACACACACTCATACACATACACTCACACACACACACACACACACACACACACACACACACGGACACACATACATATAAACATACACACTCACACACATACACACACACATGGACACACATACATACACAAACATACACACACATTCATACACACATACACACCACACACACACACACACACAGACACACACACAGACACACATACATATACACATACACACTCATACACACATACACACACATACACACACACACATACACACACACTCATACACACACACACTCATACACACACATACACACACACACACACACACACACACACACACACACACACACGGGCTGCAATTACAGTCCTGCCTTTTGACTCATTTCTTAGTTTAGTAAACTCAATGCCTCTTGCTGGCATCTGAATATGTGACCCCTGGCCTGGATCTTTTCAATAAATAAAGGAAATGTCATCATCCCTAAAGAGTAAGTGGGGATTGTAGAAAGAGACTTAAACATATAGGGAAGAAATCATAACAGTTTTAAAAAGTAGGTAGGAAGTCAACAGATGAAAAAACCAAAAAGCTGCTGTCTGTCCCTCTGCCAAAGAGACAACAGTGATCTGTCACTTGGCCCAGCAGTACCCACAGTCTGGAAGCAGAGGTCACAAGGTAGTCATGACATTAAACAAGACTAAAGGGTCTTCTGGTGGCCTGGGAGAAGGAAGAGGGACTCCATTAGGGCAGAGATAAGCAGGAAGGAGGGACCTGGAAAATTGGAAGGTTCCCGTGGAGGTTCTCTGGCAGCAAGTTGCAAACAACATCTGTGCAGAACTACTGCATGACAGACACACCAATGGCTACGTGTGTGGCAGAGAAAGTGGAGGCCTCTGAAGGAAGGCACAGAAGGGAAACGCTGATCACACGCTCGCCTTTCATTCACCTTCACTTCTTAACGTTTAACTTCTAGAAATCAACTACATCCTGTTTCTTCCTTCTTTAAAAGGGGGGAGCAAGATGAGACCTGGCAAACTGTGCTGAGACAGGCTCACAGAACTGTACTTGTGAAATGAACCAAGTGGGTGTGTTCTGCTCTGTTGCTTTGATGCCAGGGATTAAGGCCCTGGCCTTGCACACTGCACTTGTGCCACCCCACGTGCCACGCCTACCAGCCCCAAGGCGAATGATTAAGTAGACTGTTCTTAAACTACACTATTGATTTACTCTCAGTCATAGAAAGTCTACTGGTTCTTCTTATGTGCAGAATGGTGCCTACACCACCTCCAGCCAAGGAGAGAGGCCCAAGCTTACTAAGTCAGCATCCCAGACATATCCCATGCAGCTAGAATCAGAAGGAACCAATGCTTATAAATGGCTCACCCCGTATCTGAACTCTGAGGTCTACATATCCCATAAGCCTGCTAATGTCTTTAAAGCTCATACCCCAAAATGAAAAACTAAACACAGACTTCTCCAAAGTTCCACCAATAGTCAGTATGATGGCTTTGAGCCAAGACAAGAATTGCACATTATGCCACCGAGTGCTAAGATGGCAGTCCTTGAGAACCAGCTTCCAGAATCTACTATTTGCTTTTTCCACGAGAACAGACTCAGCATCTGTTCTTATATCTTCAAATTAAACTTCAAAAAACAAAAACAAAAACAAGGCTTTAAAGAAGGCTCAGTGGGTAAAGGTACTTAACACCAAGGTACTGATCTGAGTTCAATCAATCCAATGAACCTACAGAGAGGAAGGAGAAAACCAGCTCCTTCCAGCTGCTGTCTGACAGTCCTCACATATACACCGCGATGCACCCATGCACAAGAGTATGCACACACACTAGATTTTTTAAATGTACTTTTAAAAAGAAAAAACTTCCAAATTGCCTGTTTGTGTTTTTAATGAAACTAAAGCAATCTTTTTAACAGTCTTAGAATATGTTACCATAAGCCTTTTTTTTTTCAGTACTAAAAACCGTGGTATAAATTGAACAGCCCAGCCCAAATCCAAAATACTCGGAAAAAAGTCTGAGCATTTTCAATGCTCATTCCAAAAATCTACACAAATATTCAAAAAATCTGAAGAACTCTGAAATCTGATAGAAATGTGATGCCAAGCATTTTAACAAGGGAGTCTCCTCCCAGAACGCCATTTGGAAACTCGGGAAAACAAGAAGAAACAGTGCCGGGCTTCATGGCCGAGGACATAACGCATGATAATGCATGCCCAGAGCACAGAATCAAAGAGGCGCAAAGGCAGGTTCTTTCCTTATGAACTCCCAACGACACCCAGCTCTCAGACCTGACCCTCTCCTTAGACCAGCCACCCGTTAACAGAGAACAGTAAACCACTGACACAGCATAAGTCAATCTATTTTACAAAGGGCAGTGCAGTAGCATGTGGCAACATTTTAAATGCATGAAAGCTGTGGCCTACAAACACTACCCACAGGAATCCACTGTTTCCAGAGCCACTGAAGGAGCGACAAAGGTGACTTACATCAAAGAGCAGCGTCCAGCCCAACAGGACACGGTGGAGTCCTTTAAAAACTGAGCTGTGTGTTTCAGAAAGGCATTTTCACACATTAGGAGTTGCAGGAACAATCTGTTAAAGTAAGTGGGTGACAGCCTGTGTGGAAGACCAGACTGGTGTGTAACTCACACTTACTCTACCAGGAAAGGGAAAAGAACTCAAAGAACTGAACACAGGAAAACAGCACATGAAAGAGCTACGGAACCCAACAGGGAGTGCTCAAAAGAAGACAGAGTGGCCGAGAAATAATCTCTAAAATGTTACCAAACTTAGCCATCAGGGAAATAAACACTTAAAACGACTTCGAGATTTCCTCTCACCCAGTCGAAACAGTTAAGATTAAAAAAAAAAAAGACAGCAAATGCTGGTGAGGACGTGGGAACGGGAACACACCCACCAACTGTGGTGGAAATGTGAGCTGGTGAGTTCACATTGGAAAGAGTATGGCGGTAGAAACAGATCTCCCATCCGACCTGACCCTACCACTCCTGGGCACAGACCCACAGCCCTCGACATCCTGACACACAGACACACTCATCCCTGTTCTCTGCCGGGACGTGGGAGCAGCCCCAAGGCTCACCTACTAATGAGCGGTAATGAAGATGTGCAGCCTCCACCTCGAGGAAAAGTAAACCGTGCAGTAAATGGGCGGAGCTGAAGGGAATTATCTCAGTCTCGGGAAGACAGACCCGGCACGTTCTTACCCACTTTTGCCTTACTTACGGCTGACTCCTCAGGTCTTCGTGTTTAATTTGGATACCTGTCGCATTGAGGGCACTGTAACCAATGTGATGTGAGGGGAAGACAGATCTTAAAGTAGGGGGAAGAGTATAACTTAGGAAACATGAAAGGGGAATGATGGGGAAGGTTTAAGAGGGGAGAGGGATGGGAGGCTAGGTACTTCATAAACCACACACACACACACACACACACACACACACACAAAGAGTTTAACTGCAGCTACCCTACACAACAAGTAATGTTCCTGCCAAACAAAGGCCCCCAGGTGTGGGACACCTCCCCTCCAGTTGGACAACGGACATTCAATGACTCACCGAACAATACTGGACATTGCCATTGCTTCTGGATTAACTAGAAAGCTCCCTCCCTGCTCCGTAGTTACAGCAGGTGCTATGCAGGCTGCTGGGGGAGGGGGGGGCAAAACCAGTCTTGCCTAGCTGTGGCTAGAATAATAACCAACGGGGAAAGATACCTCCATGGTGCAATAGGAGGATGAATGTTATTAACCAACAGCTTGCTTTCCTGTTGAATTTAAGGAAGAAATGCATCCCTACTACTGTAAAGCTGGCCAAAAAACAAAAACAAAAAAAACATAGTTAGGGAACTCCCGGGTCCTAGAGGTAAGTGTATCACTAGTATCTTGCTAAGCTGACATACTACCAAACTATCTCCAAAGCTGTATCTCTGCGGCCATACAGCAGAACTGCTCTCAGACCTCATCAGGCAAGTTCCTTTCCACAGTAAATGATGGCTAACATAGAGATTCACAACAAATTAGCACACTCAGCCACAAACATGACATCTATATCATACCCTTACCCCTCAGATTCAGGAACCATTTTTAAAGAGGAGGAAGAACGATTTCAAGAGCCAGAGATCAGGGAAGACTAGAGAAATCTTTTTTTGTTTGTTTGTTTGTTTGTTTTGTTTTTTTGGGTTTTTTTATTTTTTCTCTTTGATTTACAGGCCTTGGAACTGAAAGCTAACAGGAAAGGGAAAGCTCTCTCCTGAATGTGCCAAGATTAGCAGTGACCTCTCTTCCTGGGGCACGTGCACCATCCGGCTAACCCACTGAGTGTTTGGAGGAACAGTACCCACAATGCAATGGGGTTCAGACAGAAAGAAGCGCAGTGGGCTATGGGCAGACTCTGGAGGATCACCCAGGCTGCATTTAGATCCCAGCTCCACCCTTTCCAGTTACCAACCCCAACTTACTCAACTTAAGATAGAAGGCTAAGACACCTCAACTGGCCGTTTGTGACAGAGAGCTCCCAGTCAAACCATACAAAGTGGCATCTGTCACAAAAGCGTGACAGCCAGGTCTTCTTTAAGGAGCAATAGCACAGGCTGGGCACTAGCAGCAGGTATGAGATTCAAACCACAGCCTTCTGGGCTCTTCTTTCTCCCTTCTATCTGTGCTCAGCAAGGCTAGCTCAGGAAAACGCAAGTCCCTCCGGGACACAGGAGTTTATATCTGCACTCCTAGAACTGGGGAGGCAGAAGACTTGTCAGGAGTTCCAGGTCTGCTATGAATGTTTCCTTGAAAGACCTTGTCTCAAAAGAAGCTAAAGCAAACACGACAAAAATAACAATAGCAACAACAAAAGCTGACAGAATTACCAAAAGCATAGTGTATTCTCCATTCCAGGGTGCACCCGCCCTTCCTAGGGAAAGCCCTCTCTCACGGTTCCATCCAGGTCGTCATAGGCCAGCCATCACCTTTTCCTCTTCCGTATTTATTGTTAAGGACTTATTTATATGAGTACACCATAGCTGTCCTCAGACACCCCAGAAGATCCCATTACAGGTGGTTGTGAGTCACCATGTGGTTGCTGGGAATTGAACTCAGGGCCTCTGGAAGAGCAGTCAGTGCTCTTAACAGCTGAGCCATCTCTCTGCCCTATTTATGTATTTATTTATTTTAACTTGGTCGGGTTCTTTGAAGCAGGTCTCCTGTGGCTGAGGCTCAAGAAGGCTGGCCTCCACTTCCTCCTGAGCACTGGAAGGATAGGTCAAAGCTGCCCTGTCTGGGAATCATTTAACTCTAAAATAAAAGTCTTTGGACTGCTGTTTGAAAATAAAGGGAGGGGGGAACTTGGTTTGGATGGAAATGTGATATATTTCACAGGAGGACAAAGTTCCAAAGACCAGTTTGTGAAACACATGTGAGGTCTCTGGTCTGTCTTGTCACCGCAGGAAGCCTTGACCAAAGTACTGGCATGAATGACAAATACAGTGTTTGGGGTCCTGAGGAGGAGGGCACACCGGTGCCATCTCCTCGCCTGTGCGTCCTTGCTAGGGAATGTCAACGTAGCCCACTTACACGTATTTTGCATGCCGGGAAATAGCAGGGTTTGTTCGCACTGATGCTACGTATGTGTACAGAAACTTCACTGTTTAATTTTCATGTCTGGGAGGAGAGGCCTATAATTATGCCAGGAGGCTGAACTATAATTAGGTCTTCTAATCCCGCAGGTCTCCGTCTCCATGATCCAACTGTAAAACAGCAGAGTTCTGGTGCTTCGATACTCAGTTCACTGTCTTTTCTCCTGGGTCATCACACCCCTCAGGCTCAGGAAACATTCGAAAATCTTAGCTAAAAGGTCTGTGTGCTTGCTTGCTTGTTTAATAAAGAAATTAAGCTATTATACTTATCATCAGAATTTGCCATTGATAAGCTTTTTAAATATATTTAATAACACATGAAGAGACGGGTCCAAGTGTTCAGTGTCAGCATAAGGACAGACTTCAGATCTCCTACACCTACATCAAAACCCTTCTGCTTTTGTCCGCGCGGGTGTCTACGTCAGCCTGACTGGGAAGTGTCCAGTAGGCATGGTACATTTATCCGTTTAGCTGCTAACCACTTTCCTGGAGATTTTATACTAGACAGGAGTGAGTCAGATTTATTAGGGACAGACATACAATTATTAGAACATGAGCTGCCTTCTACGGTTCTATTTGCCTAGAATTCCCACTGTCTGAGAGTTCTAAACGGAGCCTCTAAACTGGGTTGGCTTGAGTGTGCACTGGCTGACTTGTTTGCACCACAGCATTTATAAACGCTTTGTTAGCATGTGCATGCACGTTCTTTTCCACACCTTTTGCTTTTCCTGAGAGCTGTGCTTTTCTGAAAGCATTCTGTTCTTAGAAAATGCAATTTTTAGATAAACAAGGCCACATGCAGTTACATCACACAATTAAAAATGGAAAGAGCTCCTCTTCATCTGCCT
This sequence comes from Micromys minutus, assembly GCF_963924665.1. NCBI lineage: Eukaryota > Metazoa > Chordata > Mammalia > Rodentia > Muridae > Micromys > Micromys minutus. The sequence goes on from NC_137972.1 coordinate 2,511,654, forward strand.
GTTTCCCAGGAGGACAGCAGTACAGGAAAGTGGAGTTAATGATATTGTGTCTTAATGTCAGTGTGTGTGTGTGAGTGTGTGTGTGTGTGTGTGAGTGTGTTTGTGTGTGAGTGTGTGTGTTTGAGTGTGTGTATGAGTGAGTATGTGAGTGTGTATGTATTTGAGTGTGTGTATGAGTATGTGAGTGTGTGTGTATTTGAGTGTGTGTATGAGTATGTGAGTGTGTGTGTGTGTGTGTGTGTGTGTGTGTTTGTGTGTGTGAGTGTGTGTGTGTTTGTGTGTGTGTGTGTGAGAGTGTGTGTGTGTGTGTGAGTGTGTGTGAGTGTGTGTGTGTGTGTGAGAGAGAGATGCCACACAATATTCAACACAGGTGGAGAAATACCTTACTCATAAGGGTATAGGCTGGGGAAAATAGTTTCAATATGTCTGTTCTCTCCCTTTACTGTCCCCTACACAAGAATCTGCTTGTGTTGTTATATGTTATAAATTGTGTGCATTTTTCTCCTGCAGGGCAGAGCACACTTGAACAAGTGCAAAGGAGACTGTGCTTTGGTCCCCTTCATTGAACCTAAATTTTGTCCACAGCCTAAAATTGGGTTAATAGTGATTATTTACTAATTTGCTGGCTTGCCAACATTATTATGGAACTCAGAGCTTCTGGTATTCCACCACTGAGGCATTCTCTCGTTTGCGTGCGTGCGTGCGTGTGGACACTTTGTATGTGAGGCTGGAGGTTGATATTGAATGCCTTCCTCAGTCACTCCTCACCTTGTTTTGTTTGTTTGTTTTTTGTTTTTAGGGTTTTGTTTTGTTTTGGCACGGGGTCTCTCACTGAACGTGGGACTTGCCATTTTGGCTAGACTGGACGGCTGGAAAGCCTCAGGTTCCTCTTTTCCCCTGGCGCTGAGGTTAAAGGTACTCGCTGCTGTCCTGGATGTTGATGTAGGTGTGGGAGATTTGAACTCTGGTCCTTATGCTGCCACATGTTAACCATTTACATGTGTGCCAGAAACTAACTTAAAGTTAGGGTGTGGGGAATTAAAAGCCTACACTAAAGCTTTTGTTTCCCCCGCAGATTTTAAAATTGGCCTATGAACCTTAAAAAGATTACTCTAAACCAGCACCGTTTGCCAAGGAAACAGTCCATCCCGATAGCAACAGATGTCTGCAGCAAGCAGCTTAGCCACTGAGCAAGCTGCTAATTCCAAAGTATTCTGTGTTCATTGTTCATAATTAAACTTAAGCCTCACAATTAAGTTTGAAATACTGTAAGTTTAACACTAACAAGCAACTGCTTTTCCTACATACATGAGTGCAAGCGTGCACTATGTACAAAAATAAAATACAGCACCAAATGCAAGAAGTGAGCTGCAACTCTATGTAAGGGCTGGCCTTAAAATAAAAATATGCTTGGTAATCTGAGCAGGCAAACAAGCAGAAAGCAGGGGCTCTTGCTCCTCCAAATTACTTCTTAAAACACTTGAGTCCTTGGAAACTCAAGCTCACTGACCAGAGTTTAACTGCAGGTCACCAATCCCTGAGCTGTTTCAGAGTCAAGCAATTGTTCCTCTGCAGAGAACAGAAAGAGTTGAGTCAAAATAACTTTCATCTTCAATCCTGATTTATGATTTCCTCAGCACAGTATCTGCCAAGCAAGGCTCAGCTTTCACATCAGAAAAAAAAAATGTAGGAATACTTTCTACATATATAAAAAATAGTAATCACTGCTACTTAATCTACCCAAGCAAAATCGAAGCAAATAGAAACTCCCAGTCCTGGCAGGAATACGAGAAACCACCTTCAGAAAGATTTCCAGAGCTTCTTCAGCAGTCCGAGGACGGGCAGCTTTCCTTTCTCTGACATGTGGAACGTGAGTAAGAGCCTTTGGGCCACACTTCCTGATTTAAATGATGTTCGAAAAGCAATGGTGGAGCAGGGACAGTCATGAAATCACAGAACCTCATTGTTGAAGGAGACCAGAGCCAGAGGCTAGGATCAAGATCTAAATATTTTCCAGAATGGTCGGCTGGTTGGTTTGGTTTCGTTTAGATAGGGTCTTGCTCTACAGACTGGCTCTGAACTCAGAGCCCTCACCTGTCTTCCTCCCGAGTGCTGATGGTGACAGTGCCAAAGACATGCTCCACACAGGCCCCTTGGCCAGTGTACTTTCTGAGACACTTGGGGTAAGTCCTTCCTGGACTTGTAAGGACTGTTCTCGGGATCAAACATGATCAGCCTGCTCCTTCTGCCTGGCACACGAAGAGTTGCTCTTGGTGCTAACAGCCTGCTTCCTTCCTTGACCTCCACAAACCCAAAGCTCTGGCTCTGCAAACCACGCCTACAGGAGCACAGCTTCCAAGTCTCTGGCCAACACCATGTCCACTGGAAACACACCAAGGGCAACATCCCTCTCCAAACAGAAAGGAGGGCAAACACTCCAGATGCAGAATCTCCAGCCAGGAGCACAAGGGGCCATTAACTACACACTCACACACTAACTTGCATTAACCTGCTAACCCCAGCTGGGAAAACTTCCCACTAGCAGAAACAATGCACATTTGGCATACGCTTAACTACAACCCTTGAGAAGGTGAACAAACCAAGTCATCCCCATTCTAGATTTTTTTACAGTATAGATTCACACTACGTAGCTATTAAAGGCTTATCAGCCTCCAGGCTGTTTCCTGGATTTTAACTATCATCAATGGTCTTTCTCATTTCAGCTACAGTTGACATATTTTAGCTACAGCTTCCAGCCAATCACTGATAAAATTCGAAGAACCTTATGGTAAGTTCCAAATTATCTCTGAATGCACATCTTTCCACTAAAAAATCTGCAAAACTTCCAAAAGCAACTTGCTCTAAATGGAGTGAACAGTTTCACTAGGACAAGAATCTTAGCAAGACAGCCGGCCAACATCAGTGAGATGCCAGTTTTACACCATTCCTTATATCTACGCACCTGGGCAAACCAGATGGCTGTTGTTAAACAGTGCTTAGGCCCAAATGAAACTGTGTGGAAATACAGGCGTTCCTGCAAGATATGTTTTCCTGCCCTCTCAGCTCTGCCAGACGGTGTGTTTTACATAAAACACTTAGCAAGAGTTGCTGACCCACTGCCTCTTTAAACAGGCTTTAAATAATGAATGACTCTTAAAGCATTTAGTCTTTGGATTTGGAAGACCTAGGGGGCAGAAGAGTAGGAAGGAAGGAAGGAAGGAAGGAAGGAAGGAAGGAAGGAAGGAAGGAAGGAAATCACTGTTGGCCAAAGACCACTCCCCCTTGTCCACATGCCTATTCACAAAGTGTCACCCGAAAATGTACTAAAATGTATGGAGAATTGCTGAGAGGACCAAACTCAGTGTGAGTAGCGCCCTTGTCACGTCCTGGGAAGTCCCTGGGAAGAAGGCTTCCTGTCATCAGGGCGCTTTCTTAGTGGCCTGTTCCTGTCGCTGGAGGTAAAACCTGCAGACAAGAACTACTTTCTCTGTCACTCCTAGGTCCCCTAATTCATAGGAAATCCCATTACTCCTGGAAGGTCATCCCAGAACACAAGGTTGCTGAAGAACTCCAGGTGTGGTGACTGGAGTTTTTTCTGACTCTTGTCAAGGAACACGGTAATCCCACCCACAGAGAACTCTGCACAGAGCACCCATGAAGTCAAAGGTTACCCAGCCCAGCAGCCAATGGCCAGCAGTGGCAGCCAGCAAAGCAGGAAAGGCTGTAGGAGAATCCACAGAGCCTGACACCAGGGAACACTCACTAGAGTTCAGGTGAGTGCTGTGGCAGGGAGAGCAGTGACAGGCAGCACCACTGAGGGCCCAGGCTTCTCACTGTCCTCTTATCGTCCCCGAACTGTGTTCATCTCCACTTTGAATCCACCACTGTGTCCATCACAGGCAAGGACTAGAGCAGCAATGCAGTTAAGTTTGGTTTTATTCAAATTAACTGAGGCAAAGACTCTAGGCTCAACCATTCTTCAGTCAGGCTCCTGAGCCTTCTCCTAGGCACATCTGTTCAATTCCTTAATTGCTCTAGGAAGTGGAAAGATCTAAATTATAAATAAAGCCAGTTCCTTCAGGCTAAGCCAGCGTAAGAGACCTGGGACTAGGAGAGGTCTGTAATGTAGGGCAAGTGTGGTCACCAGGATAGAGAGGCAAACACTGCCATGAGCTAAGGTACCACCCGCTCTGGTGTAAGTCTGGATTATGTGTCCATAGGGAGTTCTGACGATCCCTCACCAGAAGAACATACACTTCTGGAACCAAAGCAGGTCTGTCCTGAATATAAATCAGCCTGCCTTTCACGGTACAGAGTCTGCATTTAGTACTAGCTGTGTGACCCGGTCCCAAGATTAGATTGTCAGTCTATGTGTCTGTTTCTCTTTTAAAAATGGGATTAAGTACCAATCTAGGGGCTGGAGAAACAACTCAGCATTCAAGAATGCTTGCTGTAGGGCTGGAGAGATGGCTCAATGGCCACTTGTCCAGAGGACCCAGGTTTAATTCCCAGCACCCACATGGCAGCTCACACCTGTCTCTAAGCCCAGCTCTAAGAGATCTGGAATCCTCACACAGACATACATGCAATCAAAATACTAATGCACATAAAAATTAAATTAAAAAAACTTTTTTAAAAAAATCACCATTAACCCTGGAAATGTCTGGCTATGCAAAAACCCTGGAGTGCTTTTTTTTTTTTTTTTTTTTTTTTTTTTTTTGCAAATATCAGGAGCTAAACATAGAACTCTCCAGGACCCTCCAACAAGACAATATTTGTGAGAAACCAACACCCTTTGTGAGGACCTGGCCCTGATTTAAATAGTACCCAAAGCCTAAGGTTACTAACCAGCCCCTGGGGCCCTTAAGATCCCAGTTCTTGGCAATGGCTGAACTGTGGCTCAAAGCTATACATTGGGGCCTCGGAAGATAGGAAAGTATTTTTACAAATTCAACCACTACAACTCTCAGTCTGCTTATTTGTTATGACCGGCTAACTCTTTCTGACTAACCTATTTTCCTGAGGCCCAAGCACCTGAGCCGGCCTGGCTGCCAGCTCGCCCTTAACCCCGCCCTTAACAGTTGCATCCTACCTCCTGGAGACATTATATAGTATCAGCTTAAAGAAAGCAGCTCTCTCCCACACTATGAGGTCCCACCCTCAAACAGCCAAGAGCATTCTCCCTGGACAGTGTGTCAAACCTTCCAACTGCAGGAGAATGAGGCCAAGGTGGGGTAAGATGGTGGTGTGGTGCTGTGTGGAGTGAGTGAGAGTTTCCAGTGGTTTCCAAGCCCAACTGGCCCTGCCTCGTTCCTGAGGTGCAGTCATGAGGACAGGGTTTTTCACTTGGCCTCTTCCCTCTTGTCTTGATTCACTTCCCAGGTATCAAAGCAACACTGCAGAAGACTTCTGATCCAGATCCTGATAGACTTTTTAAAACTCTGGGTTTTTAGAAGTTTTTCTCCCGACAATAGCATTTCTCTCTACACGGCACCATGATTCATGCCAGGAAACTCCTCTCTCATCCTCTGCAGACATGAGTCACAATGAAAAGGCACAGCTGTTGATTCTTCATCCGAGTTGGACAGGAGGTAGTGGTCTACCTCAGGCAGGCGGGTAGGCACATGTGTACAGGCATGTTCGAAAGGCCAAATAAGAACTCCAAAGGTTCTAGGGTTCACACAAAAGAATCCAAGTCTTCTTAAGCAGCACACAGACACATGAGAGAGGGCTCTTCAGCTTTCTCCCACCAAACAATCCTAGAGCTACAAATTCTCCTTCTATCTGAGGAAAACTTGAGCTTCTAATTCTATACTGTCCCTTATTTCTAGCAAACATAGTAAACCAGATGACAGATCAGCCATTTCGCATCCCAACATTCCAACTACCAACATCACTGCAAGAGGTTCAAAGATGGGTGTTTTTATGTGAAGCCTGTCACTATGGCAACTTGAGTCTACTCAGTTTCTAAATAGAGAACAATGGACTATTTATCTTTCCACTACAAGCATCATGGAAACAGGTGGGTAACATCTTCCTCCACCTGGCATGACAGAGCTCTAGCCTCACAATGTAAATCAAAGCAAAGGTGACAAAGGCTGTCTAGGGACTGAGGGAGGCTTCCTGGGAAGCCAGGACATATACACCCACACATACATAGAGCAAGAGAGAGACAGACACACAGAGGCATACACACAGACACACATACATCAACACACCAGCACTTTGGCTGTGTGCCAAGGACAGACAAGTCACCAGGCTTCCCCACCTCTAGGCCTACGGGACACCCGACCTATTGATACATTAGATAAACGGAACCTACACCCCCTTAACTTACCAGAAGACAGAAAGCAGATCAGTGCTCACTTCTGCAGACTCACTCTGAGCTCGGGAAGGAGCTTGTGCACGATGATCTGCGTATGACTTTGGCTTTGTTCACTCACACCACAAACCATGACAGACAGTTTCAGAAATTTGCTGAACACAACTGGTTTTTTTGAAATGCCAGGAACTGACTCCTTTTTAACCAAAGCAGACTGACTTTATCTTCTGGCAAGAGATGTTATAGTTTGAATCTGGAATGTTCCCCACAGGCCGGTGCTTCCAAGACTTAGTCCCCTGCTGGTCTGACTGTGAGGGAACACGGTATAACTTTAGGGATGTAGGCCACTAGGAGGAGGACTTAGGCTGTGTCTGCCTCTGGCTCCATCTGGCTCTCTGCTAGATACCTGGCATGTGAGGGGCCTGAGCACACTTGCACTGTGGAGCCCCTGTGCCACGCCGCTCCTGCCATGAAGGACTGAAGGACTGGAGCCTCTGAAACCAGGACCCAAGCAGCCTCTCCTCCCTTACATCGCTTCTGTCACAGTTAGTCACGGTGACAAAAAGAAGCAACCAAAGCACACTCGTGAATCCTAACTCTCAGCCATGACTAAAATATACTAGAAGGCATTTACAGTGTCGACAGGAGACATCCCTTCCCTTTGTCCTCCACTGTCCACTGCAAAAAAGTAAATAAAACACAATCCATTAACCCTGGAAAGCTTTGGCTGAAAGATTCTGGGTTGATATTTCGTATGCCTTACCTGCTTGCTTGCCTTTTGTGATAATGATCCACCAGTTCTATAAATGTAACACCAATTGTTTCAGAAACTACTGTACTTAAATATAGAGAGAATTAATATTCTGACCATGTAGTAATTCATACTTGGGAAAAATTACTCAATTTGGAGTCAGCCATTTCATAAATACAGAAGCTAGGCATAAATATCACCAAGCATCATGTAAACTTCCAAGAAGCTACAGACCTGCTGTTTAATAATTAACAAAGGGTTATGATCTTCCCTTCACTTGGCTACAGGGTCCGAATTTCCCAGCCTGGCAGGTAAAGTGTCTCGTCACATACTCCACTTGTGTTTGTGTCCTTTCCGATAGGTTAGACAGTCTAACGGACACAGCATAACTCCAGTTGACACCGCTCTGGAGCTTCTAGGCAATCTCCGTCTGCAGAGTTATTTTAAATTGTGCTGAGGACACCACAGGCTCCCTCAAAAGTCTTATGAAGGCTGAGATTTGAAAGTTTGATTGGCAGTCAGCTCTGATCACTTTCTGAACCCAAGCTGGAAAACAACCACAGGAGTTAAGTGATACACAGGAGTACAGCAGGGTCACAAGTCAGCACAGCAAGACCTAAGGAAACTAACAATTCGCACATCACAGCATCATGTGGCACCATGAACTGACACTAGTCCCAGAGGTGCCCAAACTGGCACTGCCAACCTTGCCCTCACACCCCAGGAGGCTCGCCCTGCTAAGCTACCTGTCAGGAGCAGCTCTATCGTAAGAATACACTGAACTGGGAGAGCATCCCAAACCTTTACTGACAAGAACAAAGGCTGGGCTGGTCCTGATGACACAGTAATAATTTTTGTATCCCCAAGAGACCAGCCAGAGGGGCTGCAGCAGACTCGGGAGCTCCTGCACTGCCGTGCACAGGAAGCTGCATCTCCTCTCAGAAAACCCTTAGAGGCTGGCTGGGGTCCACACAGGCTCCAGTCCAGCTAAGGATATGGGACAAAAGGAGACCTGTCACAGCATCAGGAGTAAGAAGGAAAGCAGTGACTATTTCTTATTACCAGCACATCAGGGTCAGGTTATTTAAAGGGGAGAAAATATACTTCATATGAGAACTTAGCCTAACCTTACAATTCTGCCTAATAGTTTTTCATCGTTTTATGTCTGATCTCATTTTTTGAGCCTGACAGCCCTCCTACGAAAGCTGGGCTGGTATTATTAGACTCAGTCTACAACTGGTAACATGAATGACTTGTCCAAGTCCACACAACTTATCAACATTGGGGTCAGACTGCCAGATTCTTGGCACTGGTGTTTTCGTTATAATAATAAAATTCTCATTAGCAACATCATCACCATTGAGATTATATCGTTTCCCATTCCCTCTCCTCCCTCCAAAGATTCAGAGTTTTTATTACAAAAGTCTGTCCAGTTCCAATTTGTCTAAGTATTTCTTCAAACTTGTACACAAAACCCCTGAAAGTGTGGCTCTCCCCACCTCTCTACCGCCCACCTTCATGCTACAGACCAATAGTTCATAAAAACAAGGACTGCTAATGGCACAATCTTAGGCAGAGCCAATCCCCCGCCTGTTTCTCTGACTCCAAATAATCCAGACGCTGTTGTTGATAACAAACCACAACTTCCAAGGTACAGCTGACAGAGGTTAGAAGGGTCAAGTTCACCAACACTGAGCTTCATTCGCCAACACACTTCATGTCAAATGCATGTATGTGGAAGGGAGCAGAAACAACGCTTTAAAAAGCTCACAGACATCTCAGTCATAGGAGCTGTTCTTAGAAAAGACTGTCCCTGGTTGCCAGGTGCTGCCAGCTGTTATCTGAGGCACTTGCAGGATTTACTCATGGCAATAAAAGATGCTGGGACAGAGGAAGTCAGAAGGGGACCCTCATGCCATCCAGAGACTCAGACTCAGCTGAGGCAGACAGTAATGGAAGTCAGTCACTCCCTTTATCCAAGCAGCCAACAGGGCACAAGACAGCTGGCAAACTCAAGTTCTTACATGCATCATCCCTGACTTCCAGGGACCAGCACAAGGCTGCCTGCTGGGTTCCTATATCAGGTCCCTCGGGCGTCAGTCGTCAGATCGGTATCAGTCCTACTCCTCCATTCTCTCCTCAATTCCAGCTTCCTCGCTGTTACTCCCACTTGCACCTCCGTCCCCAAATGTCCACACTGACTTCAGCACTCGCTCACACAGCAGGCCTGGAATTTTAGAGAAACAATTGCAATTGGCTAATAAGGTGGAACAGCGTTTTGCAATGTTCCAGAAACAAAACCAATCAAGCAACCCTCGACCCAGTAAGAGCCTCACCTTTCCTGCCAACTTTCCCTTTTATGTCCTAAAAACCACATGTGCCTAAAAACCACACACATTTATAGATACATAAAATAAAAATCAAATCATTGAAATAAAAAGTTGGATAAGAAATCTAGGTAAAAATATGTGTAACATACAGAGGGCAAGTAAGTAAAAAGCATGAGGTAGAGTTACAAAAAACAAGAAAAGTGCTAATTCACAATAGATGACATGGGTCAATAACAGGAAGAATGTATTAAGATGCACCAGGCCTGTTGTGGATTATCCTGGTGCTGTCTGTACTCTGCTGTTAATTCTGCTTCCTCAAGAAGAGTTGCTCCCCTACCCCCAAGAGCACTCAGGGGATCTCATGTGAACCTTCTCCACACTTTAACTGCTCAGTAAAGCTAGAGCCTGTGATTGGGCAATAGAGGGAAAAGGAGGGATGGGAGGCCTTTGAGAGTGGGGGCAGGTAAAGAGAAGATGAGGGCAAGAAGGGAAGGAGAGAGGACAGAAGAGGGGGAGGAGGAAGCCATGATGGAGCAGAACCACGTGGCCAGGAGAAACCACAAGTAGCAAAGGGTCTCATAGCTGGGGAATAAGTCAGTATAGGCCCATAGATTATAATAACTGAATTGCATGGATTTTTATATGGGCTCATTGGGGTGGGAAATTCCAGCAACAAAGCCCTTAGTCACATAAGCACATCTGATCTCATTAACAGCAAATACATAAAAAATGTATCTTTTACTTTTATAAAGCCCCCAAGTATTATCAAAGTGAGGCCATCCCTGTGCTGATGGGAATAAGAATTAGTTAACTCTGGCTAATTACAGCCGCGCTAACCAGGACTTCCACACATCCCGTCCTGTGAAAGTAGGAGGAGTATAAAACTCGGAGAACGCTGACAACGCAAATGCTCGTCAAAGCTGAAAACAAGCAACACGCTCTGCAAGAAACAGCACCGTCTGTCCTCAGAACTGTGTGCGGTACTTCAGCAATGGAAGCGAAACAATGTTAAGTCTTATAAAAGTGGGAGTAAGATTCTGACCTATGGAGAAAATATATGAATCATAGGAGGAAAGATGAAAGGAGATGTTCCGCCACAGTGAAGAAACACACACACCTCCGCATGGCAGGCCAGTGATTGATGGTGCTGGGGCCTTGTTCTGTTCTGCTTTTAATTTTCCTTCCTGGATTTGTCCAGAATTTTTTTTTCTTTTGAAGGAACATGTGGGAGGAGTGAGGAGCTGAGTGTTAAGTATGTGTGCCACAGATGTGTGGCACCCACTGGCCAGAAGAGGGCACCAGATTCCCCAGAACTGCTGGTACAGGCATTTATGAGCTGTCCAGTGTGGGTGCTGGAAACCAAACCGAGGTCCTCTGTACAAACAGCAAGTGCTCTCAACCACTAAGTCATCTCCTTGGCTCCTGATAACACTTTAAAAATTGGGTCTTCACTGTATCTCTTTCTATACTACTCAAATCTATAAGCTACATTCATTTTGTGATTACAAAAAGGAAAATTAAATGATGACTTCAAGTACAAGTACATAATGAACAATAGATGTAAACCTAAAGGCTCACACATTTCTGCAGTAAGCACGTAAGCAGCAATTAAGGCCATCCATCAGCAGCAAAGCCACTCTGTGCTAGGTCTAGCACAACATTAGGCTTCTTGGTGTCAGAATAAAAGCTGCATGTCCCACATATCAAAAACATATTTTGAGTATTTATAAACTGAAATCTTTTCTATGAGTGGACACACCAAAATTATCTCCACAAAACAAACTAGCTGAGCAGGAAGTTTACTAGGAACGCCCTAAAAACTAATTGTTGTTTTTACAGCTCTGAATGACAGCCAGCTCCTGTTGGTACACAGTGTAACATAAACAAGCCATTTTCAGTGAGCCTGTCTGCTGCAGAACAGGACAGCACGAAGCCCTGAGCACGGCTTTGCCCCCAGCAAAATCACAAAATAACTCTTGAGGGCTCACCCCCTAGACGGCTTGAGGTCTCTGAGATGGTTTTCTCACAGCAACTGCCAACAGCAGCAAACGCTTTGTGTTCTACACCGCCCTTCATCTTCAGAACCCCACAACAGACATCTGGGGCACACAGTCTTTGTCAAGATGGCCTTCCTCTGTGGGTTTCTTAGGTACACCTCTGGACCCTACCATGAAATTTGGTGGCACTCCCTCCAGTCCTTAGGTTGTGACATAAAAATGTCTCCTGACATCATCGTCACCTCCACTGCTACAGAAATGTACACTGTTAATGCTCTCACTTGACAAATGGGCAAACGGAGTGATGAGGCCTCCAGAGCCCAAGATCCACAATTCTGTAACTCATGTGTCTCCAGGTAGGGTGCCCATCTTACACATCTTCTCTAACTAAACCATCTTTCTACCACCCACAGAGCCAACAATGGACCTCAGCCCATGTTGGTCTAAGAAATCTCATCACATGTTCACTTACTTCTGACTGGGAAAAACACCATGGTCTTCAACTAGCAAATAATCTATCTGGAAAAAAAAAAAAAAAAAAAAAAAAGGAAGATACAGTCAGACATAAGCCTTCTGTACTGTCTACTTTGGAAAAAAAAAAATTCCTCATCTGTAAAATAGAAACAATGCTTACTTACATGGCCTCGTAATTAACTGAGGTAACACAACTTAAATTCTCATTGTAAATTTCAGAAGCAACTACAAGCCAAACCAGTGGCAACAAATAAGACTAGCCTTAGAAGACTCATAAACTCCTCACCTACATAGTAGCTGAGCATTTAAAATCTACAGTGTAGGTTACCTGATGGCCCAGTAGAGCCTTCTCAGCGAAGCTGCTTCCAGTGGGGCTGAGGGGAAGACCAGTTCAAGCAAGAGACGCAATAAGGAAGAGGGCCAATGCCTGTCAAACCCGCCACAGGCCATCCCCTCTGCACACAGGGCAGGAAAGACAAGCTTGGAAAGAGATCAAGATCAGACGAGGTGACACAGTGACACGGTTGTGACAACAGCCAGGCAAACTCCAGGAAATGGTGCTTTCCTTAAAAAGTAAGCAAGAGTTGCTACAAAGCATATCCTCAACTTCATAGTGGACCTCAGAATAAGATGTTCATTCTGACTGGTTGGGGAGAGTTCACTGAGAATAGAAAGATGCTTAAAGCTGTGTGACTGAAGGTGGAGGTTTTACCAGAACAAAAGGCCAAGCTGTCATATAAATATAAATTCCAACTCCTTTATCTCAGCATCCAGCCCATCCTGTTTCCCTGCTCATCCTTCATCAAGGTGAAGGCCCACAGGAAGCTGACCTTTTCTAAAGCTTAAAGTAAAAATTCCCAGGCCAAATGCTGGCTAAAATTTCTTAAAGCCTGTAGGACACATACCTACACACATCCACGCAGTCTCTACCTCAGGAGTACCTGTGTGAGCACTCTGAAGTAAGCCGTAACCAAGACAGGCAGGTAGCATATACAGCATGAATACTCTGGACAAAAGAATGATTCATGCCCCAGGCAAATGGAGGACAGCCATGGGTGGAGGGGGTGAGGATGTCACCATGCTGCTAAGAATAGCACTTGATTTAAAACTTTGGAAGTATTTCTTTCTGGAATCTCTGATTTGATGTAGCTGGACCACGGCTGATAACTGAAACAGCAAAATGCAAAGCCAATCCTAAGGGGACACCGGGGACCACACTCTCACTCACTGGACGCTTTAGTCCTCCGTTTCGTTATCCTGATGCCATCACCACAAGGAATCTTCCAGAAAACCACAACCCAATGTCTTTCCAGCAGAATCTGACTGGAAATAACTAGTTAAAATAAAGATTATCAACAACCTTATCAAAATTAATATCTAATGCAATGGCCTCTTCACAGCCCCTTTCTGTAGAGATGTCCTAGTGTATGGAAGTTCTGCTTGAACCAGTAACTGAGTGTGGCACCAAAACCAGCAGTTACTCACCACTTGGAAGGTTCAAGTTCCCCCAAGAAGCTAGCCTGTGAACCATTAAGCCGTTAAGTCTGGTTGTCTAAAAATTCCTCCTTCAAACAAGTCAAGTTTTCCTTTGTCTGATTCTTTTTTCTTTTTGCTAACACTACTTTCCACTTCAATAAATTCACTGGCTGCCTCGAGACACATCCTGGTAAATATGTCACTCTGTATTGCTTAGATGAGAGACTCCTGTCATTATTTCGAGGTTTTCCTCTTGAACAATAATCCCCAGAGCCTGCTCCTCTGGAGCCAGGGCAACTTGTCTGTGACTTTCCTTTCACTGCTTCCTACTGTTTGGAGGATGGCCTGCAGAAAACTCACTTAACCCATCCCATTACAGTTTTCTCCGTTTCCCTGAGTGCTTTCTTCTACCCCACTTAAAGAAGAGTTCTCTAGAATTCAAAATGAACCCGCCACCCCCCACCCCCACCCAATGGCGCTTCTCCCACCCTTGCGCCTTACGCTTCTTCCTTGACCACACTTTCTCCAACCCCAGCTACGCCCTCCACTGTGCCTCTCCCATCGATTCCTTGAGGGAACAGACAAAATGGTCACCTGCAGCTTACAGCTCTCCGTGCAGTCCTCGATGTTCCCCTCTGGAAGGCTCCAGTGCTGCTCAATCTGCTCTGAGTTCACAAAAAGCCCCGGCAGACTCCCAGCCCACCCCTGTAATGAGCTGCTGCCTGCAAGTGTATGAGCGACCACAACACCAGGTTCATCTCTTGCTTTGGCCACCATTTTTATTTATGGTTCATGCTCTACCTCCCTCGGTAGTTTTTCTTCTGCCTGACCACTCCTAAGTACCACATGTTCCCTCAGGGTTGGGTACTTGCCCCTCTTTACACAGTCTTCTTTTGGGGTTCATCTACTCCAGCTTTTATGTAACAGCTCCACAGAGATGGCCATCAACCTAGGAACTTGCCCACACTGCAAACTTAGATTTCTAATTTTTGCTTAAAATCATCATGTGGATAATATCAACTCAGAATACTTTTAATGTATTTGTGTGTATGTCTGTCTGTATGCGTACATGCACATGTGTGCATGCAGGTGCGGACACGTGGAGCAGAAGAGGACACTGAATACACCCTCTATCACTTGCCACCTTTTTTCCCTTTGAGGTAGGGGTCTCTCCCTGAACCTGGGGCTCATATCTTTTGGCTAGACTAGAATCCGAAAAGCCACAGCAAGCCTTCCGTCTCGGCCCCTCTCAGAGCTGAGGTCATAGGCTCACACAGAGTTGCCAGTTACATGCAAACTCCAGTCTTTGTGGTTTGAGTACAGGAACTCTTAACCACTGAGCCATCTCTCCAGCCCCCATCTAACAATGCTTAAAAGCCTTTAATATACCATTTACAAAGCCAAACCAGAGGCAGGGACATGCCCTGGAACTCTACCTACCTGGCATTAGTGACTGATTTATAGCCTGGTCCCCTATCTCCACCCAAGCCCAACGCATCATCTTCATGACCTTGACAAAGTTGCTGAACCTTTCTGGGCCTTTGAGCCCTTGTGTGCAAAGTGCACACAACAGCAGTACTTTCTTCTAGAGCAAATGCAGGGATTAAGTTAAAACGGAAGATGCTTATAAGTGTTTGTGGTGCAGCAAGAGCTGGGTAAGCTTTAGCTACTCCCTCTGATGGTACTGTTCACCTAAAAAGCTAGTGAAATGCTTATAATTTTATTAATTTATACAATGAGAACACTAAGGTTGATAACTATGTATGAGTCACAGCATAATCTTGAATTCCAAACAATCAGACTTAATCATCCTGTTTCCCATTAAAATTCCATTTTTCTTTGTGAGTTCTTCTTGGTTGAGAGTCACCTGCTCTCTCTAGTCCGTTCTCACCGATTCACCTAGAAATGCCCAGCAGACTATTTCCAAACCCTTCCTATAATCACCCCCCTCCACACCTTAAAAGAAAAAAAAAAAGAAAAAAAAAAAAAACCCTAGTGGGATCAGCTTGTCAGATAATCAATGAAATAATAACAATATCTGTCACCAATCCAAGGCAGATTGTTTGCCAAGAATAAAGCTATAAGTATTTCACAGACATTATCAGCCTTAATCCTCATAACCACCCAGCTACTCCCAGTTCACAAGCAATTTAATTAGCCGAAATCACATAGCCAGTGAGGACAAGGGACTCCAATCTACAATCATCTGGCTCCAGAGCCCACGCCCTTCCTTCCTATGCATTGCTAATAAAATTTTCATAAGCGCATCCCTTACTCTCAGGGGTGGAGAGCAGACTTCTGGGTGCTCTGGTTCAGGGAGGAAGGACTGAGATGAGAGCTAAGGGAGCAATAAGTAGACAAAGAAGGGTTTTTAGTTGTGATACTGACCATCACCCAACCTCTCCACCTAGGTTAACTGAGAACCTACCCTTTTCTTCGGGGTCCCTGCAGCATGCTCCTTCCATTACAGCTAACATCTTTCCTTGGAAATCTTTAAGCCATATATGCCGGTGGCAGTCAAGAGATGGGCAGATGAAATCTAGTATAGCAAATCCAGAATATCATCAGCTTCTCGGCTCCAATACTTCCCAAACCCTGCCATTCTATGCCCTCAAGCTTCCTACCTCCAGTGCCTTTTTTTATTTTGATTCACTATTTCCAATGATTTCTAATCCTAGCAAAAATTCTCAACACAAGCATCAATACTTACACCACTTTCCATCTGGAAAGATGACCACTGAGAGACTAGCAATTTGCCAATATCAGCCTGTTATAAACAAGACAAGACTTCTAGTTGAGTACCTATGGGGCTTTTTTTTTTTTTTCTCACACAGAATAATGTCTTTTAATTAAAAAAAAAAAAAAAATATAGGTCCTCAAGCAACTGCAAGTCACTGACTGACCTCTACATGGTGATGGGAAGGGCATGTCACCCAGGAGAACTAAAGTCCCTAAACAGAGAAAATGATCAAGAACCGTAATTTCATGCTTAGAAGGCTTCTCAGTTGTGTGGTTACAATCTGGTGAAGGTGAGGGTAGAGAATGTGAAAGGCTGACAGAAAAATCCAAGCACCTGATTTCCAAGGAAACAGTTCCCCAAGTAACTTCCCAGGTCTGGTCCCAGCAGACTCACTGGATCAACCAGATGGTGTCCTGACTCACCATTTCCCTTTTCTCCTTCTCCCCCCTGCTCCGCCCACAGGCTCTTCCATCATTCATAAGAAAATAGTAGGGCGTGTCCAAATTACACTTCAAACAAAATTAGGTCTTCTACTGTGCACTGGCCCAAGAGGCAGCGTCTTAGAAAAAGATAATGGCCATAGGGACATTGTTCAACTCTATCTGTGCTGCTGAGTTCTCACATATTAAAAACAGGCCAACAAGTTCCTCATGTTTCCATGGTCTTCTAGATAAAGGAAATCCCATAAAACTTCCCTACTAAAAGAACAGCACACAACTCTGGAGCAGTGCGATGACATTCCTGCAAAGTTCTACGGCTGAAACAAGAAAGAAGCAAAAGCAACGTAATGAGCTTCGCAAGAGCTGTCTCGTGTCCTGTTTGCTGGCAGAACTCTGTCACTTCTCTAAGCAGAAAATCTTACCGCTGAAAACAGCATCTTTTAAAAACATTTTTATTTTATGCTTTGACAATTTCAAACGTGTACACAATATATTTTGGTCATATCCATCACCACCGTACGCACCTTCCCCTATTCCCTGGGCCGCACCCCCATGAACACACATCCCCCTCTCTCGTTATCATGTCATATATATGTATATGTATATGTATGTATATGTGCATGTGTATATACACACATATACATATACCATATCATATACATGGATATGTATACACACACACATATGTATATACACACATATACATATACCTTATGATATGTGAATAAATGTATATATCACACATATATGGATCATATATATATATCCATCCATACATCTCTCTGCCAGTTAGTATTGCCTGTAGCCAATCACTGGAGCAACACACCAGAGGCCATATTCCCAAAGGAAACTGACTCTCCATTCCATGGCAGGCCACAGCTCCTCAGCTGGCAGTGAGGCTCCTGGGCCCTTCCCTCCAAAAGCATCATCTTTAATCTTACTTCCATCTCAAGTTTGCCTTCTTATCAAAAACACATACATTACGAACAGCATACCTGCTTTCCTAAAGATGTGTGCTCTAATTAGACAGGTTAGAGAACAGGTAAAAATACTCATTCACACTCAAGCTAATGGGGTGTCCATAAAGTTTACAACAACCTCCAAACATCAGTGTCTGATCTTCCCCCTACATGCTCTATCCCTTGGCTATGAATCCTGGCCATAATGACTGGTACTCTGAGCAGTCTAAGTCTACACAGTCCTTGTATTCATGGGTACTTTCAGGTGGGGTGCTGTACAGAAAGCAGTAAATAGTCTGTCTACTCTCAACTCCGTAAACTTGCCAACCAAAACAAAGACACGTGTGTGGGCCGGTCAAACTGTGAGTCATAGCAGGTTCCAGTGAGTCACATAAGCCCAGCGCAGGCACAGACTGTGAGGACAAACCCACCTGGCACACACTCAGAAACACAAACTGTTCAATGCATAGACTGTTCCACACTGAACTCAAACCCTCCCTCCCCACCACAAAACTGCCTCCCCACCACAAAACTGCTTAACAAGCATGTAAACTTAAATCCCTTCAGAGAGAACAATTTTGACCTAAAATTCAACGTTTTGGGTGTTTCAGTGCCTTCAAGATGGAAAATAAAACAGAAAAAGTACCCTCACCACTGTGTTCTAGCAACAACATAAATACTGCATAAAAAAACAAAAAATAGAAGTCTTTGAGTTTTGTGGGCTGGGTTAAGTCGTTTTAGGCTTTGTCCTGGTTTGTTTTGGTTTTGCCATGAGCTTTATTTAATAAAGCATTAATCTCTGTGATATATATGACAAAAGCTGCAGGGGTTTAGCCGGCAATAGGTTCTGACACGCTCTGCAGTAAGTCTGAGGAGTAAGAAACTCAACAGATGGGGAACCGCATGAGCCCACAGAAGTTCTAAGCCTTTGATAATTGATTTAATTGGGATTTTATAAACTTTTAGCTGCACCAAGGTGCTGGCCAGGAGACACTTGGTTTGCTTCAATCCTAAACATCACCCAGCACCAAAATGGAGCCTTAACTATAATAACTTTGAGTCTCTTATTTAAACTCAGCTGTTTAGCTTGATTTCTAGATAGCTTTATTGTTTTCTAGTGCCCAAATAACAGTTTACAAATGTCTGTAACCCCAGTTCTAGGTGACCCAATGCTTTCTTCTAGCCTTCCTTCAAGGACAGTAGACATGTGGTACACAGACATACATGCAGACAAAACATCCGTTCACATTAAATAGAAATGAATAAACAGAGCTGTATGGTGGTGGCCGATGCCATTAATCTCGGCACAGGGCAGGCAGAAGCAGGTGGATCTCTTAATTTTGAGGCCAGCCTGGTTGGCAATGCCAAGACAGTCAGAGCTGCACAGAAAAACCCTATCTCAGAAATTAATTAATTAACTAGTTAATTAATGTGTTTGTTTTTATTTGGGAAAAGGATGGAAACCTTTTTAATTAGAATTAGGACTTTCTGAACGCACTTACAGATAGCTGCTGAAGTGTGATTCTCCCAACTTCAGAACTAAAAAGACTTTCTAGAAAAATCTCTGAAATAAAGTGATTACATGATACTTCCTGTTCATGTTTCCCCTTTTGACATTTTAAAATACAGACCCAATACTTAGGACTAGGGAGGTAGTTCTGAGGCCCTGAGTTTGGGCCTCACCACCCACAGCAGCACACACCTGTAATACCAGGAGTTGGACAAGCAGAAAAGGCTCTGCACTTTCGAGCAGTGAGCCTAGCCAAACTGAAGAAGACACCTAACATCAGACCCTGGCCTTCCATGCATACACGCATATGCGCACATGCACACACATCTGAACACGCACACACACAAACACACATGCAAGCACGAATGCATGCACCAAACCAAAAAAAAAAGGTACAGACCCAAGTGTGAATAGATATGGAGATGACTCTTGTCACTCACCGTCTTGTGAGTTCAAACCAGGACAGACACCGTAACATCTTTGAAAAGACAGAATGTTAAATACGATTTTCCTTCAGGTAATCAGAATTTCCTTCTAATCTGGCTGTTTTAAAAAAAAATAGGTACCTTAAAAATTGGAGATGAAAAACCTCAAAAAGTCACTTTTAATGTAACAAACTGTCAGCATAATTCACTACAAAATATAAGTAGTCCATGGAGGTAAAAGATTTTAAAAGAAGTCAGCTGGCCCACGACAGAAGAAAATGACCTTGTTGTGATTTACCTCATGCTGGTACCGAGAGAGACAGAAAGAGCATGAACTGCCATGACGCTCCCTCAGTGACCATGTTCTCAAAAACAATCTAAAACAACTTCCGGATTAGGCGTGGCTAATTTGGAATTGCAGTGTAGCCTAGATTCCAAGCTTCTTGTCCAGTAAGACCAACGGACTCTCATTTTTAATGTCACTATGACAACAGTAACAGTTGTTCATCAAAATGAATTGAATCAAAACCTAATCTTATTTTTCTTAAAAACTTTCACAGCTTTTAACAATTCTCCTTTTTCTTTTTAACTTTTATTCAGTGTATGCGTCCCACATATGTTGTAAAAAGCTGAAGCAGGACGACAACTTGGGGGACTCCACTCTCTCCTTCTATCAGTCCGTATTCTAAGGACTGGGCCTGGCAGCGAGCGCCTTTCCCCACTGAGCTATCTCGCTGGCCCAAGAATTCTCCTTTCAAACTACCACGTTGAAAGAGGCTCAGTGGTTAAGAGCACGCATGGCTCTAACACAGCCCCTGAGTTCTGTCTCCAGCACCCACATGGCTTTTATAACTGTCTGTAACTGCGGTTTCAGGGACTGCACAGCAGGCAGGCAATCAGATCATACTCGTGAAATAAAAGAATGAAAGAATCATGTTTTATTACGCTACATCTGCCCTCATAAACTTGAACTGAAAAAGAGAAATAGTACTTCAAAAAGTACAATAACTTATTGCTCAAAAAGCTTTTTTTAAACTTCCCCCACCCCCAAAATACACACACACACACACACACACACACACAAAGATACTTTTGCTTGACTGCCTGGTCTTTGAGGTTCCATCTTTAACTGCAAGCCATCCTCTAACTACTGTGTCAACCAAGGCTACGCTACACAGTACCCACCTTAGTGCCCAGAGGAATTCCACATCTCTTTCCCAATAAAAGGAAACTGCACTAGAAAATACAGAATATTTTACATATATACATTGAACATAAATACCAAAATTTTGCCCAATATTATTGCTGAACAATTAGCAATTTCAATGCCTTAGTTCAAAAATGCAAGCAAAAGTTAAAATGTTCTGTTCCCACAAAGCACATACTCCCCTTACAAAAAGCCTGTTCTTGCTGGCTATGGCACAAACACGAAATCCCAGAGCGAAGCAAGAAGAACCAAAGTTCAAGGCCAGCCTGGGCAACATGGTGAGATCCTATCTCAAGGAAGCGGGGAGTGGGGACGGCCTTGTCAAAAAGGCTGCTCTTCACAAGCCCGGTTCTGTTCCTTACTCCAGGAACTAAGAACAATGCCGTTAGAAAACAAAGCAAATAACACACAAATGGCCTTCCCAGTTCTGGCTATAGAGACGTCTTTTAAATTCCATTTTTAAAACCCTCTGTGCCCACACTTCCTGTCTTGGGTTCACTAGACAGATGTGATGACTTTCTGGAAATGCCCTGTAGGTCAGAGTCTGGGATGCGGCTTCTGACACACAATGAAGTCCACTCCCACTTCCTCCGGACCGGGCACCAGGGAATCCTCAGCGCTGAGGAACCCCTGCTTCACTCAGAAGCCTCAGCTACACGCCCTGAGTGCTGGGACAGTGAGCTCAAATTTTCCCCCGTGCGCAGACAACAAGAAATAAAATCAGACTCCTACCAAGAGACAATTGATTTCTCTAGTTAACAAGCAGACCTTTCGAGTTCCCTTCACATTGCTGTCAATTCTTGCTGAAAGCAAGGGTCTGTTTGGTCCCATGTGTTAGAAAAAGTCATATTCTCAGTATTGAATCTGTATACTTCCCACCTCCTTTCCCTGTGAAACTCCTGTCCCAACCAGTCACGCTGCTTCAGGCTTCTAGCCCTAGGACGCAGGAAGCAGAGACGGGCAGATTGAGTTTGAGGCCTGGGCGGTCTACACTACAGGGTGGCTCAGGCCAGGCAAAGCTTAGTGAAATCCTGTTTCAAAAATAAAAGGTAATAAAATAAAATTCCAACTCTTTTCTCTAAAAGCGAACCCTGAAAACACACTAACAACCGCGAACCCTGAAAACACACTAACAACCTTCATTCAACCTTTCCTCAAGAAGCCCCAGGCAAGATCTGGATCAACCACCGTCCCTAGTGCTCACGTGTGTAAACACCAACAGAGTTGTAGAACTATGCCCCCAAGAAACCAGTTTCCCCACAAGCCACGAATATTCCCAGTGAATTTCTCACACCCTAAATGGACCACTTCATACTGATGTGCAAGGATAACACTGATGTCCTTTTACTTAGACAATATGTGGTAGGGATGTAAGGACAGTGAGAAAATAGAAAATTGTTTTCACTCTCTGGGAAGATGTTTCACAGATATTTGTGGCACTTTTAAATATTTCCCACTCCTGTTCCCATCCCCAGCCACACCTTCCTGCCGCTTCTATAGTCCGCAGGAGACTGGGTCCAAGCACATGTCCCTGATGGGCACTCTCTGGTAAGATGGAGAAAACTGAGATTCAGGGTCTGAGCACACGTTCCAAGACTGGAGCTCTGCGGTATTATATAGGGAATCTGGGGTTCCACCACAGTTCCCTGACTGGAATCTGAGGTATATTATAGGGAGTCTAGGGTGCAGGGTCCCACTACAGTTCCCTGAATGGAGCCTGTGATATTACTGTAGGAAGTCCGGGTTGTGGGGTCCCATTAAAATTCCCTAACTGGAGTCTGTGGTGTCGTGGGGATTCTGGGGTGTGGGGTCCTAGAACACTTCCCTGTTTGGAGTTCTGTGGTATCAAATCCTATGGTGTGTGGGGGAAGGGGAACTTACACTCTCCTGGATGAGTCTGTGGCGTGGTGAGGTGCCCATGGTTTAAGACTGTGCTCATGTTCCTGACTAGAGCTCTGTGGTACTAGGATTCTGGGGTGTTGAGGTCCCCGCACACTTCCCTGACTGGACTCAGTGTGGTGGAGTCCAGGTGTGAGCTGGAAGCACACTTCCCAGACTGGAGGCTGTGGTATGGTGGGAATTCTGGGGTGTGGAGTCCCAGCACATTTCCCTGATTGGAGTTCTGTGGTACCAAAGTCTATGGTGTGGTAGGGGGACGAGTGTGAGATGGGCTCACACTACCGTGGCTGGAGACTATGGGGGGGGGGGGTAGGGGAGTCCGGTGTGAGCTGGAAACACATGTCCCTGACTTCAGGCTGTGGAGGGGAGTGTGTGTGTGAGCTGGGAGCACACTTCCCTGACTGAAGTCTGGGGGGGGGGGGTCCGGGTGTGAACTGGGAGCACACTTCCCTAACTGAAGACTGTGGTGTGAAGAGGAGACCAGAGTGTGCGCTGGGAGCACACTTCCCTGACTGGACTCTGTGGAGGGGAGTCTGGGTGTGAGCTGGGAGCACACTTCCCTGATTGGAGTCGGGAGGGGGGGAGTCCGGGCACACTTGCCTGACTGGAGTTCTGTGCAGTGGGGAGTCCGGATGCAGGAACCGAGGTCCCAGACGAGCCCTTCCTGTCACCCCGAAGCTGCCCCCCACTCCCTAGAGATCCCCGGGAACGCGGGTCGCAGAAGGAACCGCCCGCGGCTGGCTTACCTGAGGCGGGGGGCCGCCGAGCTCCACAAGTTGCAGTTCCGCCTCCCGGCACCCGCCCGGCTGCCAGATCGCCGCTACCCTCGCGGCCGCCCCCGCGCCCTACACGGGGACAGGAGCCCGGGCCGGAGCGCAGCGCCCGGCTGACATCACCGCCGCCCAGGTGCCGCCTCCCCTCGGTCCTCCTCGGCTCGCCGCCCCGCCCCCGGCGGGAACCAGCCCCAGGGGCGGAGGGGCGGGGCCTCGCGCCTGCGGCCCGCTGATTGGCCGGGCGCGCGGTCACTCCGCGGCGCCGCCGGGTCTCCCACATTCCTGGCGGAGCCCGGCGGAGCGGGGAGTGGGCGACGGTGGGGTGGGAGCGCGGCCGGTCGGGTAAAGGGCCGCGGAGAGCCGGGCGTTTAGTCGCAGCTCTTCCCAGGTCGGAAGCGAAGCTCACCCCGAAAGACCGCCTCCCTGTCGCGGACCGGGCGGACGTGGCGGGCGGGGAGCCCCGTGGATAAAGTCAAGGCCCCGGAGGCCTCCTGCCCTGCAGCGCGCGGGCCGGGGTCAGCATGGGGGAAACTGAGGACTTGCAGAGTCTGGGCCGATGAGGATCCCAGACGCGGCCACCCTAGTTCCGCGTGGTCATCTGGGGGACCCTCAACCACGTGGCAGCGTTTGCATTTAGTAACAAGACAGAATACAATAAAAACAGGCAAGCTTCCAGAGAAATAAAAATAAAACTCTCCAGAGGGGGAAAAGTTTTTACTATTTACATTTTGTTTTGTTCCCCTCCCTCCTTCTCTCCCTCCTCCCCCTGGGCTGTGACACGTATCAAGACTGATCTTCAAGTTGTTATCTTCCTACCTTACTTAGCCTTCCTAGTAGCTGAGATTACAGGCCCACGCTTCCAAACTCAGCACTAACCTGCTTTTTAAAAGATTTTTTTCTTGTTCTTTGTCTTGTCATGAAACTGTGGACCAGGCTGGCCTTGAACAGCTATCTGCCTGCCTCTGCCTCAGACTGAAGTCAAAGACGCGCCCCACCACACCTAGCTATTTCTGTTATTTTGTTTAACTATGTGTATGTATGCCTGTGTGCCCGTGGAGACTAGAAGCATTGAGTTCTGACGGTTGTGAGGGCTGTGGGCTGAACGGTATCTCTGCAAAAAGAGCAGAAGGACTTAACTGTTTGGACTTCCCTTCGGCCCCTGTGCCGGAACTTTTTAAGTACCATAGGGCTGCTGTTTTGATGCACAGCTGAAAAGGGGCTTTACAACCGAGTTCAAACCACATGATAATAATTACTGTTGAACCAATTGCAGTGACTGAGCTAACAATTAAGAATTAACTACTGTTTACCCTCTGGTGGGTATCAGCTGTATAATCCTCTTGGCTGTAAAGTCAGGGAGATTCTCAGGAGCCCTTCCTTCAGTTTCTCGACAGACCCAGGACAGAACTGAATATGATGTAAGTGTCAAACTATATCACCACCATCTACAAGTACAATTAATTGATTAGTTTCTGTTAGCTTTTTGTTGGCTATTTGTCTCCCTACCCCAGGGAACAGGAGGTGTTATGTTTGTATGTGTGTTGATTGGGGGTTTGATTTTAGGTTTCTGTTCTGTTTTGTTTTTGACAGATTCTTAAGTAGCTGAAGCTACCCTTGAGCTCACTGTGTGGCATAGACCAGCCTTGAACTCAGGAGCCTCCTGCCTCTAATCCCAGATGCTGGATTAAGGAGTGTGACATGTGACTTTTCAGCTGGCTTTGTTGGTTCTTTGATTAATGGCCTTTCACACATTCACCATTCTCCCACAAAGGATTCACAGCGTCCATCACTGCGTTCCATGTGCTCTTCCCGGCCCACCTGTCCATGGGAGGAAGTAAACTGATTTTAACATGAGGAGTCAAAAGCCTCAGCAAGGTCCCAGCTGCCTGTAAGGCCAGATCCAGGGGATCTGAAGCCCTCTCCTGTCCCCAAGGGTGCACATACACCTGTGGGCAAGACACTCACATAAAAACAAAAAGATAGCATTGATTATTCATACTGCACACAACTCCAGACTCTAAAGCTACAGAAATAAACTAGGCTTGACCCCTGTGTTCACACTGACTTTATATTGTCACCATGGAAACTGTCTGACTGATTATTCTGAAGCCTTCCCTTGAATTCCCCAGCAGTGATTGTCTACACCAAACCAAATGAGCTTCTGAAGTGTGTGTTTTTGTCATCAACCTCTCGTTCTGAAGTTCTCAGCTACTCTCCTAAAACTACTCCAGCTTTGTCTTTTATCCCCACCCCCACCCATCTTCCTCTTCTCTCCTAGGAATCCATCCCTGTTAGAGAAACCCACAGACCCTGCTTGGGTGCCACCTTTTGTCACTTACACCAGTTAAAGCCTTCACCTGCCAGGACCTGCTGTGTTGCCATGGTGATACCACAGGGCAGGGTGGGGAGGTCTGGGAGTGTGCCCTTTGCAGAGATCTGCCACATGCTATGTTACTCAAATTATCCCCCTGAACCCTCAGCTACTTCCACACCAAGTGGGGCCGACAGTGCCTATCAAGGTTATCATAAGAGGTATTTTACAGGTGTGTGACTTGTGGTAGGTCATACACAGTTAAAGATGTTTCCTGCCAGGGGTGGTGGTGGTGCAAACCTTTGATCTCAGCATTCGGGAGGCAGAGGCAAGTGCATCTCTGAGTTTGAGGCGGTTTAGTCTACAGAGCAAGTTCCAGGACACCTAGGGCTATACAGAGAAACTGTGTCAAAAATAACCAACACACACCAAAAACAAAACAAAAAGCAAGGTATTTTCTGCCTGTTTCTATTAACCTTTTAGAGTTTGTGATAGGAGTGGGGTTTTTGTCTCACTACGTAGCCTAGATGTCTTGGAGCATGCTGGCCTGTAATCTACAGAGGTCCATATGCCTTTACTCCAGAATGCTCAGATTAAAGGCATACATCACCATACCCAGCAAACAGATTATTTGAGAGTGTCTCACTATGTGGTCCAGGCTGGCCTGGAACCCACGACACAGCCCAGGCTGAACTCAGACTTGTAGTCAGTGACTCAGGCTCCAGAATGCCAGGGTTACAGACCTGTACCACACATCAGCACCAAACTTAAAACTTTTTGATGAGCAGGCTTCAAGTCCATTCGCTCTGTGTATTCCTTACACCAAATGCAAAGAGAGAGTTTGGCAAATGTAACAAGGACTGAGAAAACAGGCCCTGTCACTCCTGTGCACTGCACAGAATTCTTTCTAGCCAAAACCTTCAGCCACCTCCTCACGGTTCTCTTCCTTTCCGCTGTCCCTCCCTCCATGCTCCTTTTGGCTGTAGCCCTTCCCTCCCCCTCCACCTGCCTGACACTCATTCAGCCCCTAACCCCCTCCTGTTATCTTCTAAGCTCATCCCTGGACCTCTCTCTCCACCACTCACGCCTCCTCAGTGCCGACTTTCTGCCTTGCTCCAAGGTGTCCCCACCCGGTGGCTGGAAGCTTCTAGCCACTCCTCTAGCCTCCAGACTTCAGTTCTCCCAAAACCACAGCCAGCCACTGGAGGGGGAGGGAACGTCCGCCCCCGTGGTGATGGCAGGATAGAAGAACAGGAAGTCCCCTCCTGCTCCCTCTGCAGCTGGAATGATCACAGCTGCCACCGAAGTCCAGAGATCAAGAGACTCAAAAGGAAAGCTGAAAAAGACCCAGTCTGGAGCAGTTCAAACCAGGGGTCACACCGAGCGGGAGGTGTGGGGGGTGTGGGGGCCACTTCAGCCTCTGTCTCCCTCCTTTCTACCAGCTCTTATCTGCTCTACATTTGGATTTTAACTGTGATACTGAATTTTTATAAGATCGCCTCAGGGGCCCAAGAAAGGGCTCCACTCAGTGGCTCAGCCCAGTGAGCTCTTCCAGAGAATCCAAAAACTACACGGGGGCTCACAGCCTTCTGTAGCTCCAGTCTGAACAGGTCCAACGAACTCTTCTTGCCTCTTCAGGCACTACACACATAGGTCACACAGACATGCAAAACCCCTATCCATATAAAAATAAAACAGAAAGAAGTCTGCTACTTAACATTGAAGCCACTGGCCTCTGTGTATGCTGGAAAACTCCAACCAGGACACGTTACAGAAGAAAACAGGATGGTAAGGGTCAAAACACAGCACCAATCTCTATCCCCGGGGCATCTGTGGCTTATGGGAATGTTCCTGTGTCCACAATAGGTCTGTAGGTCAACATGACTGTTTTCTGTCCAGTTACTCCAATGCTGAGTCTTGAACAATTGCCAGGTACTATCATTATGTTAGGGGTGGGGACTAGGAGAGACTTGAGTGAAAGCTGGGGAAAACCTGTTCAGAAAGGGGCAAGTAGAAGCCTACAGCAACCCTAAGTGTCATCTGAAGCTCCTTCTTCAGTATTTCCCACAGGAAGAGGTACACACAAGCCAGAAAGTGACCGTGGTGAACATCTTCATCCCGTTATGCCAGAACCTGGTTTTCACCTTTTCCTCTTCAAAAGCCTGTATCCCAGTAATCCTGGACCATCTGAGATGAGCAGGGTTGTTATTTTAAGATTTGGTTTATGTGTGCGCACACCTGCAGAAGTCAAAGTGCCCCCCTTAGGCCCGAAGAGGGGATCTGAACTCCCAAACTTACTATCCTGAGTTACTATCGTGAGTCACCATGTGCTAGGAACCAAATCCACCCTTTGCGGGGGTGGCAGGGCTCTTCATAAGAGCCCCCCCCCCCCACTGAGCTATCTCTCCTGGCCCCTAGAACTGTGTTCTGCCCTGTAGACATACAAACAAACCCTCACTGAATAAATGCTTCCACCTCCTGACCTGCTGTAGGTAAGATCTTTAGAAGCTCAGTAACAACATGCACAGACTGTCTCCAGAGGATTTTGGAGCCCTCAAGCTGCTTTCATCATTAGTGTGGCATTTGGTGACAGCACACAATCTTAACTGAGGCATTACTGAGCTGTCACTACAGACATCCTTTGTGACTCCAACCCCTCCCCCTCCCATAGAATCAGGTCAGTAACAGTCAAATACTCTGCCCCAAGGGCGAGTCTTACTTTATTCTTTCCCGGAATCCCAGAGTTATTCTCTTAATTAACCACCAGATAAATCTAAAACCAAAAAAACATCCTAGGTAAAATGTATCCCTTGTATTCATCCATTTCAAAGCTGAAAGAGACCTTCATAGTTAAGAGAATGATCACCTTTCACGGATGATTTTGATTAATGATGAGATTCAACAAATTCCCTTGGATAATCTTATTACAAACTCAGCTGATTAAGTGATCATTAAATATTAAATGGTGGTGTGCATGTGTAATCTCAGCCTCTCAGGAGACTAAGGTGGGAAGGCTGTTAAAGACGAGGAATTTGAGGCAATACATCAAGACCCTATGTCCAAAGGAGAAGTAGCCAAAGGAAGGGAAGGGTTGCACTAACTGGGTTATTCTGAGGAAACCCCCAGGGGATAGAGAGTCCAGCCTTTTGAAGACATAGGTGCAATTCCTGTTTCCCAGTCTACAAAGATGATCTGCATGGCATCCTTCGAAAGCCTCCGGGGCTTTGTAGGACTCACAGGTCAGGTTCATCCTTCTGCCTAACCCACCTTCTGCAAAGATCTCTATAGATCTTAGAAACAACAGAAGGTGCTGGACCAATAACAGAGCATGCTCAGGAGGTGACTGCCTGCCCTTGGATCTTTCTCCACTGGGCACAGTGTTTGAAGCTCCTACGTCATTATCTCACGACCTACTGCTGATTCAGATGTGGCACTCCGGGACACCTCATTTCCTGGACTAACACCTTTTGTAATTTCTGGGCCTCATGCCAACACATTTCATTTTGGCCACAATCACTTTTGCTCCTGGACAATCATTAAATTAACATCTCTTTATTTAGTCTCTCTTAGCCTTCCACTTTAACTAGAATTTGCCCACTAATCCAGAATTTACATTTTTGAGTGACCTGTTAACTCCAACCCAGAAACTTCTGTCTAAGAGACCCGAGGGGAAATAGTTTTCTAAAAGCAGATCTGACATGAGAGACTCTCACCCTGGTTAGAAAAATCGCTTTCTTGGATGGACTCTTTCTGGTGGGTTGAAAGTAGTTCCTGGTAAACAGAGCTTGGCTTAAAGACTGTATCTCAGGTTCCGCAGTGCCCAGTGGGGTTGGGGGTTCCTGCCCCCCTTCACTGGCTCTTCCAGACACTGGTTTTAGAAATGCCTTTCCAAGGAAGGACGCTGTGTCTGCAGCAACTCCACTGCCAAGTAATTAGTGTTGTGGTCTGTTAAACAGCCAGGGGATCAAGGAAGCCAAGAGAAAGTGTCACAACTATTGTTTAAGTATGCCTCTCTTTTAAATGCTTTAAACCACCATGTTTCTGTTTCATCTCAGGTCACACCCACGTGACCTGCTGCTGCTTGAATTCACAAAGAGATATGAGGTAATGACCACAGACATCCTTTTATGGAGAGGCAGGAAAGAAAAGTTATCACCCATACCTGAGTTGCTGCTGTTTGTCTGTTAATTATTAAAATCAACACCTGTCCTTTGGTAAAACTAAAGTAAGCAGTCTGAGCCTACACCGTTCCGCATCTTGGGCATCGATCGGTTTAATGACTTCAGTAGTGAGGAAGGCAGAGTCCACTGAGGTGGGCATGTGACAGAAAGATTGAAGCTGTGACCCCCACAGCGTTCTTCTTCCTATCAGTCTGAGATGGTTCACTATAAGGATCCCTCGGGTAGCATGCAGACAATACCTGCAGATGTCACAGGAGTATTACGACAGTAAAAATGATAAGGTTAGCCCAGTGGGCGTGGCGCATGCCTTTAATCTCAGCACTAAGGAGGCAGAGGGGATGCTGGTCTCTGAGTTTGAGGCTATCCTGGTTTACAGAGTTCTAGAACATCCAGGGTTCCACAGAGAAACCCTGATTGAACACCCTACCAGAGAAAGACAACAGTAAAAGTAATACACCCTTGACACTTTATCTTTTTGAAGGAGGAGAGGGTCTCACTGTGTAGCCCTAGCTAACTTGTGTAGATTAGGTTGGCCTTGAATTCAAATTGCTGTACCTGCCTCTGCCTCTGGAACCGGAGTTGCATACCGCCAAACTCATCCCCCAACCCTGTTTTCCTTACCTTCCTTAAAAAACTTTTTTTTTAAATTTATTTATTTGTGTGTGGAGGTCACAGAACAACCTGTTCCACCATGAGGGTTCTGGAGACCATACTTGGATCGTCCAACTCGGCAGCAAGCGCCTTTACCCGCTGAGCCATCTTGCCTGACAGAATGTGTGACCGGATTGATTGGACCATGGATCTTCGTTCGTCAGGCAGTGTTTACCCGCAGATCAGTATAACAAGATAGGGCCTCAGAAGTCCTGGTTGAATCGGCACGAACTGGATCAGTCAAGTCTTCTCAAAAGACAACGGGTGCGAAGACCTAAATGCCAGCCACTGGAGCCCAGCGGACCCAGCAAAGATGCAAAACAAGCAACGGGCCTAACCCGGGAGTAGGCAGGAGCGTGCAGCTCCAGAAAAAAGATCTCAACAAAGCAGGGAGGGTCTGAGAGGGAGGGGGCGCTGAGGGTCCCACACAGAATATCGGGTGGCCAGAAGTCACGAGGCAGTAGACGCCGTGGGTGGCAGTAGCAGCTGCAGATGCGATCGCAATGTAACTAACAATAACAAAAAATAAATAACTGCACAAGTAAACACACACCAGTTTTAAATCTTTGCCGTATAGTAGCATGAGTTCTGTAGAGGCCCCTCTTTATTTCCTAAGTGGGTAAAGCCACAGAGAGCTTACTACTTCCCTGAGGTCACAAAACTACAAAATAACAACATTCCACACCAGTTTGGCGCTGGCGCCTGCAGAAAGAAAGGCTGTTACATAGAGGATGGGTACAGAGGGCTGGGGGAGCTGGCGCCATGTTCCCATGAGGCCCTGCGGCTCCGCACCTCCTCCCCATCCCCCCAACCTCCTTCTCTCACTTCTGGGATTGTCTCACACCCTCTTCTCTATCAGCTGGGATGATCTGAAACCTTTGAAGGAGCTTCACTAACCTATGGCTCTAATGAGCCACACTCGTGGGAGTGTTTCGTATTTCCCAAGAACCACAAACAGTACAGAGCTGAGTATTCTCTTCTGAATTGATGAGAAAATTGATGGGAAAATGCGACCTGGTGGCCAAGATCATGTTTCTAATCTTGTTTCCTGGTGAATTCTTTGGGTCAGTCTCAGTCTGTCTTGGGGTCTATTTTGTCAGACACTACAGAATGTGTTACTCTACAACGGGCAATTATCACTGCGTGTTAATTAAATGTCATTATATTAATTACGTGGCCCTGCCCCACCTCATTTTTTCCCTAAGCAACTGGAGTGAAGGAAGCTGTGATTACAGGCCCAGTGAAGGAAGAGCAAGAGAAAGGAGCCTCAACATCTTGTTATCTTCCCAGACCCTCTCGATCCGCACAGATCACTGAGGGTCCTGAAGGAGTTTAGCTGTGTTCTAATTAGGGGGAGAACACACTCAGAGCATATCTTGTTTCGCTAAAAAATAAAATAAAAATTCTCTCCAGCAAGCCTGCTTTGCTTTTATGGAGTACACTCGTGAGAAGGGCTAGCAAGACAAAGGAAACGCCGCTGGTTTTCTTATAAAGTTATTTGTAATGTTTTGAGCTTTCCTGTCAATCAGAGGACATAAGCCCATCCTCCCATGGGGTGGGAAAATAGTGGGACCATAGCTTAAGCCCTTCCGGAGAGAGGCTGGAAACCCATGAAATCTGCTAAAATGCTGAGGGACCTTTATGTCTTACACTAAAAGTTATTTCCCC
Source organism: Micromys minutus (assembly GCF_963924665.1). NCBI lineage: Eukaryota > Metazoa > Chordata > Mammalia > Rodentia > Muridae > Micromys > Micromys minutus. The sequence continues at coordinate 2,543,768 of NC_137972.1, forward strand.
ATTATATCATCCTCAAAAGGAGTTTTTATTGGGGGTCTCATTGTGATATTCAACCCACTGGATTCTAAATAATTTAAAAAACAATAAATATTTTGTTGTTTTTTTATTTTTGTTTTTTTTTTTTTTAATTCATTTTTGTCCGAAACACCATTCAAAACCCTCCAACTTTCTTTCTCCACATCCTCAGGAGAGCTTGTTTTCTCAGCTCCGTTTTATTTGTCCTGCCCTATTTTAAGCCCTGGGGTTGTGTTTGGTTCTGTCTAAGGCTGTATTTATTTATAGAGTAAAGGAGTCATAGGCGTAGAAATAATAACACCTTTGTCAGAAAGCGCTGGGATCCAAGGCTCGCGTCAAGTGGAGCATACTTCCTGCTGCAGCGAGCAAAAGCCTGAGGAGACCAAATGGATGCTTTTCCTACAGCAGAGACGCCTCCTCAAACAGGAAGTGTCAGGAAGCAGGCTCTGCTCACTTCTGCTGAGTTCCTCAGCTCCACCCGGTCCTGCTCCCCCTCTCCTGCCCTCCTGAGTCCTGCTCCCCCCACCCTCTCCTGCCCTCCTGAGTCCTGCTCCCCCCCACCCTCTCCTGCCCTCCTGAGTCCTGCTCCCCCCCACCCTCTCCTGCCCTCCTGAGTCCTGCTCCCCCCACCCTCTCCTGCCCTCCTGAGTCCTGCTCCCCCCCACCCTCTCCTGCCCTCCTGAGTCCTGCTCCCCCCCACCCTCTCCTGCCCTCCTGAGTCCTGCTCCCCCCACCCTCTCCTGCCCTCCTGAGTCCTGCTCCCCCCACCCTCTCCTGCCCTCCTGAGTCCTGCTCCCCCCCACCCTCTCCTGCCCTCCTGAGTCCTGCTCCCCCCCACCCTCTCCTGCCCTCCTGAGTCCTGCTCCCCCCACCCTCTCCTGCCCTCCTGAGTCCTGCTCCCCCCCCCTGCATCCTGCCCTCCTGAGTCCTGCTCCCCCCCACCCTCTCCTGCCCTCCTGAGTCCTGCTCCCCCCCCCCTGCATCCTGCTCACTAAAGGCTCCTGGACCATTTTGGGGGTGAGATCCTGAGACTTGACCCAATTCGTGAGAAGCTTTTAACAACCTGCTCACTGTCCTTTCCTGTTCTCCAACTGCTTATCTAGAATCTTATTTAATCTTCGCAGCCCTGAGAGTCTGCAGTATTATTACCACCACTTTCTCAATGACGAAACTGAGGCCTTGAAGTGGAACCAGCTTCACGGGCAGGTGAAGGTTGTGGTCACTCAGGGACACCTCCACCCAACAGTTCATAGGGCCCCCCACATGGTTAGCATTCTGCAATGCTGTCTTAACATTTGTGTAGTCCTGACCCCAGGCCAGCCTGGAACTTACTGTGTAGCCCACGCTGGCCTCAATGTCTAAGCAGGTCTCCTGCTTAGAAGTCTGCAATTCTGGAATTATGGTTGTAAACCACCACCGCACTTGCTTGTAAGTTTTTAACAAATAGCCTCAAACTCCACTCTGAGCCTGCAGGTCACTTCTCTTATCCTGCCTCCATGCTGGGTTGAGTTGTTTTCCTCAGGACACTCAGGCGCTTTGCCAGGCCCTAAGAAACCTCGCCCAGAGGACCAGTACCTAGCAGAATCCATTTCACACCGACCTGGAGACTCCAAGTCCAGGTCATGGAGCCTAGGGTCCGATGTCTTCTGACACGGTTCTTGGTGGCTGGCTGCTCTCGATATGTGTCTCCACATATTCTTCAGGTTGGCATTACCACAACGTCCTCTTCCTAACACAATTTTCTCCTTTAAAGTCCCCTGTCTGCAAATATAGTCACAGACCACATACTAGAGCTTAGGGTTTCCAGGGCTGCCCATAGCGGCCATTAAGTGAAGAGCCTCAAGACACTCCCTACGTGTTTGTTTGCAGTAAATCCGATGTAAGGATGTGTGGGGTTTTACCACCAGAGTAGAAATGAAGGCACAGAGAGATCTGTTCTTGCTGTCCTGAGATACAGGCCACACGGGAAAGGCTTGGGTCTAACTCCATGCTGCTGGGCGTCAGCGCTGAATCTGCAGCTGGGCCCATCTGTTTTCTCAGCCTACAGACACAGCTGCTAGCAAAGACGGTCTCTCTACAATTATAGGTTCTTGGGTTGTCTGCCTTTGGAAGATTTCAAAATAGCACAGTTAACTCCAATTCGAGCCGGGGAGGAGGGGGCGGGAACCATCATTGCATTTCTACTCAGAAGCCTCGAAAAAGCAGCTCTGTGGACTGAATCCCGAAAGCTGAGGTCTAGCCTCTTTATCAAATGTTCATCTGGCTCCGAGCTGCAAGCAGGGAGCAGGGGCGACGAGTTTGCTGGGCCAGCCAGGGATTAAGGTAGCTCTTTGAAATGATAAGACAGGAAATGCATTTCCAGTCTGGACGTGGACAGTGTTTAAATGTGGACAGATCTGAAGTCTGGGAATGTTCCAGTAGCAGGTGGCAAGGAGGGAGGGCATGCATCCTTCTTCGGATGTGTTCTTGAGTGACAGCGAGCAGGGAAGGCGTTTTCTCTGCCGTCCCCAGATGTGCAGGGAATTGAGGACGTGGCTGGGAGACACAGAACACACTGGCCTACTTGGCAAATCACTCCAAATCTGCAGACACCCATGTCTTTTCGTCACCCCAGTGCTTCCTAGTCTCCCTCTGCCACTGAAATTCAGGGTTAGCAATGGTATAACAAGTATTATTTTTATGTGAGAGATGGCATAGAATTTCCACTTATGCTAATTTTCAAATGACAATAATGTGATCTTTTATAATTCACTATTGTAAAATGTTTTGCTAGGAGTGGGAACAATGGCTCAGTGTCTCAGAGAACAAACTGCCTTTGCAGAGGACCTGGGTTAAGTTCCTACTGTCTACATGGAGGCTCACAACCACCTGTAACTCTGGTTCCGTGGATCTGGTGCCCTCCTCTGGCCTCTGTAGGTAATGCATGCATGTAGTGCACAAACACACATGCAGGCAAACATAACTTTTAGATATTCTTTTATGATTTAAAAAAGTTATGTTTTAGTGAGGGAAACCAGACTCTATCTTCCTGGGCTGACGAATAAACATCACTATGATGAGGGGCAGATAGGGTTTGCTCACCTCCAGAGATAATGCCCAGAAAATGATTAGATAATATTCTGGGGAAAAAAAAAAAAACCTTACGAAGATAGAACAAGATTATAGCACATGGAAATGTGATATGGAACTAAATCCTATATGGAAAAGATTCTATACAGGACAGTTTGAGACAGCTGGCAGTGGTATGGATAGCATCATGTCAATACGAAGGTTCTCCCATTTCATAATTACACTTAGATCTATAGGAGACTGCCCTGTTCCTCTAGTTCTTAGGATACATATCCACATAGACATAGAGATTTAAACATGATGGGAGACCTGTGACATATACAGTTTCAAGTGAATGAAGAAAATGTATTGAGAAAACGCGGCAGGACGCTATTTCCTGACTCTGAATATAGAGTATGCATAAACTCTTCATTTCATTTCTGCATATTTTCTGTCTGATATTGTGACTGTGAGTGTTGTGTCTTCAGGGACCAGGGCGTCAGATTCCTCTGGACCTGGAGTTCCAAGTGGATGCCTGTGAGCTGCCTGAAGTGGGACTTGGGATCCAAGCCCCAACCCTTGATGGTCTTAACCGCTAAGCTATCTCCCCGGCCCCTTAGTACTGCTGCGACTGAAAAACCTTCCCACCTCTCTGCCCCACTTTGTGTTTCTGGGGGTGGCGGAAGGAAAAAGACAAACACTGATGACTCGCCCCCGAGACATAACTGGTACGGGTATCTTATAGACCCCGGGACATGGATGCTCAGAGAAAGACTTCCACGTGCATGCGCAGGCTGCTCTCAGAATGGAACCATAAAGAAGAGGATGCTGGGAATAGGGTTGAGATGGTGGAGAACTTAAGGTACCATGCAATGGCTGTATGGCTTCAGCGGATCTCCAGTCTGTGCTGGTGCCTGGGTGACCCTTCCGAAATGCACCCTGTGTTGGTCAGGCAGACAATGCCCACTGAAGGGGACTGCATCAGTTCTGTTAGCTTACAGGCAATTCCACTAGGCTCCTCCCAGGTACCCGCTCTCTCGCTGTTCCCACACATCCCCAGCCTCTCCATGTCTACTTTACTGCCTCTACCCTTTCTCCAGTCCTCACTCCCTTCCCTTCCCCAATAGACCAGACCCCCTTATACCAGACCTGTTTCGTGGCGCAGTTACTCAGGGGGACACATAGCAAGAGCCCACCAGGTAGACCTTTGCCGCATTAAACTTCTTACATAAGAGTAACTGAATGCCTGCGGGTAAAAGGGAGGAGGATTTGTTCCGGAGCTTGCAGTTTGAGGGGATTCAGTCCATCAAGGTGGGGAGCATGGCAGCTGGAACAGGAAGCAGTCAGTCAGAAGCCTCTGCAGTCAGAAAATGAAAGACATGGATGCTGGCTCTCAGCTCACTTCCCTGCCCCCACTCTTACTCCACTTAAGCTTCCGGCCCATTGGATGATGCCGGAGTCCTCACCTCCTCGGTTCAACATCTCTGAAACCCTCGTACAGACACACCCAGAGGTGTGCGCTCAGTCTCCTAAGTGAGTCTAAGTCCTCTGGGGTTGACACTGAAGATCAGTCCTCGGAGGGACCTGGGGTAAGGCAGCTTCCTGACCCAGAGCCAGGGAGGGAGGATCCTCACTCTCTACCACCAACACTCCTGGCAAACAGGGAGGTTAGATGACTCCACCAAACACACAGCTCTAACCTAACTCTGCATCCAAGTTCAAAGCGCGTATCACCGCAGTACACTTCCGTCACTCAAAGCGTGGCACACATTGTGAACACTCATCTCTCCTCAGAGACCAAGCCTAGCACACACACTCATACAACGGTTCAGACATTTTTAGCTAACAATGTGGAACTGAGCTGGGCTCAGCAGGCCACAGCATTAAAAGATCTGTGAAAGACCGGACGCCGGGGGACTGAGAACGCTGTCTGCTCTTCCAGAGGTCCTGAATTTAAATCCCAGCAACCACATGGTGGCTCACAACCATCTGTAATGGGATCCTGTGCCCTCTTCTGGTGTGTCTGAAGATATATCGAAACCCTTTGAATGTTCGTTGCTCCCAGAGGTTTTGATTGTGTGTGTGTCCTGGAAATTCTCCTACCCCCACCAGCCAGCTCCTCCCCCAAGAAGTCGCTCACCTCCTGATTAGCCTCGAGTGCTTCATGACTAATCCATAATCCGGTTAGCTTTAGTCTGTAACAGCACGGTATCCGTTTAAACTCTGGATCGTAAGGACTGTCTGGGGAATTTGTTAAAACAGAGACTTGGAAGGATCGGGGCTTTCAGAGGCAGAGCTAGATAAATAGGAAATTAGGCGATTCTCTCTGGAATCGATGATAGCTGTTTGCAGCACCACACAAACCAATTACATCTACAGCAACCAGAAAGGTTTTTTATCGCTATAGAACACCAACATCAAAGTGGTATTTGGGGCTTGTGAGATGGCTCAGGAAGTAACAGCACGTGCCACACTGCATGCCTGATAACCTGAGTTTGATCACCAGAATCCACAAAATACTGGGGGAGATGCATGTCTGAGACCCCAGCACTCCTTCACGGAGACAGGAGAACTGCCCGTGGCTGGCTACCAGCTAGTGTTCAGTACAGACAGGAGCAGAAACAACCAGAGACGCTGCCGCAACAAGAAGGAAAGCCGGCTGCCCCGACTGGTCCTGTGACCTTCACATGTATGCCATGACATGTGTATGCTTACACACGCACACTCACACATTCACACACACATACACATTCACACACTCACACATTCACACATACACATTCACACACACACACACATTCACACATACACATTCACACACACACTCACACATTCACACACACACATACACATTCACACACTCACACATTCACACATACACATTCACACACACACACATTCACACATACACATTCACACACACATTCATGCACACACATTCACATGCACACACATACATACATACATACACACACATTCACATGCACACACACATACACACACATTCACACACACAATATACACACACACATTCACACTCGAACACACATACATTCACACACACACATTCACACACATGCACATATATTCATACACACACTTGCACACATACACACTCACACACATGCATATGCACACATATACATTCACATGCACACACTCACATACGCACTAACTGTTTATAGTGACATTTGGAGTTTTCCTGCACTGTGTGCACACTGGCAATCTATGCAAGTGGAAACAGACTGATTTTGCAGTAGGGCCCATGTGTTTGTGTAAAGGTGGCCACATGAACGTGAACAACAGTAACTCAGTTTGGAAGTTTCCTATGATTAGTGAAGGCGGGAACGGGAACTCAGGAATTATAACAGAATTGCACACTATCTCGGAGCTGTAAGCCAAGCACAGCACTACATGTCTGAGGTCTCTACGCTGGAGAGGTACGGAGGCAGGAGGACTGCCACAAGTTTGACACCAGCCTGGTCTCCATATCAATGCCAGGCCTGCATAGTGAGATCCTATTTCAAAACACAATAACAAACAAATAAATAATTACCTCAAACAAATAAGCCAGAAAAATAAAAAGCCTTTTAACTTTTACTCCTCTCCTTTTTTCCTGAGATTTTCCTGTTCTTGCCATAAAAATACCCATGGTTCAATTTCGTGTCAGGGTTCAACTACATCCCGCAGCTCTCTGCCCGTCTGTCTTCCTCTCCTTCATCTATTACACAACTACCTGCTGTAAATCCATGTTCCTATGTTTACCCGTCCATCCCTCCCTCTTCACGCCCACCCAGACCACCGAATGGGCTGTTTACCTTTTGACACAGGGCCCAAGGCTGGTCTCTGATTTGCTGTGAAGTTGAGAATGATTTTGAACTTCTGATCCTCCTTTCGCACCTGCTAAGTGATGTGGTTACAGGCATGAGCCGCCATGTCTGGTTTTACGTGTGGCTACAGACATGCGTCACCACGCCAGGTTTTGTGCCATGCTAAGGATTGAGGCAGGGACAGCCCACCGACTGAGCTACATCTCAGCCCCTGTAACCAGAGGTTTACTCTCCACCCCTCCTGCTCCATTACAATTCTATAAGTCTTGCAAAGCTCAGAACTACTTCCTCATTACCTGTGATTAGGTATGAAACATTCAAACTTCTCCAGTCAGGATTCTTTTGATTGTAAGCAACAGAACCAGACCTGGCAGGTTCAAGCAGAAAAATAGAATGGACTTTCTCTCAGAGACCAAATTTCAAATATCTTGATTCTCTGCATAGGTTTTCTTACAATTCTCAAAGAATGTCTGACACAACATATTGTGTGCTTGCTCTCTCTCTCTCTCTCTCTCTCTCTCTCTCTCTCTCTGTGTGTGTGTGTGTGTGTGTGTGTGTGTGTGTGTGTGCATACAAGCGTGGATCACGTGCTTATGAATATGCTCATGAGTGTGCTTGCACGTGCCACCTCTTACTCACAGGAAGCCAGAAGCACAGTCTTTGCTAAGGGAAGGTTTTCAAAGGTCGTCAATAGGAGAAATGAACACTTTGAGAAATGCCTCTACTGCCCCCAAGCCCGGGTCCACACAGAAAGACCTCAGAGTTCAAAACAGCGACAGTGGGAGCAGTGAGGAGCTAGTGCATGATTGTGCGGATGTGTCAGGGTGGGGCGAGGAAGGCTGGGGCTGGAAGTGATGAGAGCAGTCATTGTGGGAGCTCAACCTCCCGGCACAACCCATAACCCAGCATTTGACAGACTATGAGACGGGATCATGAGTTCGAGACTAGCCTCCCTACATAGCAGCAAGACCCTATGTTGAACTGATAAAATCCTTTTTGTTTTTTCCTGTGGTCAAGTAAATTGCATCTAGCAACAGTGCCCTTTGTAGACTACTGAACGGTGTCGTTTGAAAAATAAGCTAACTGCTGTACTCTAGGAGCATGTTTTATTGCAGAGGAAGAGAGCCAGCTATCTTTGGGTCGTTATGACGGTAACAAATCTTCCGCTTCCAAATTCAAGAAAGGCGCCATCATCTCCCGGAGATCCCACATGGTGCGGTGCCCTAGCACACTGGGCAGCACCCTTTCGAAGAGAAACGTGGCGTCCACAAACAGTATGTAACACGACAGTCCAGTGATGGTGACCACGTAGACCATGACGAACAGCTTCAGTGCGTGCTTCCTACAGCAAAGAAGACACGAGTTTAGACCCAGAGCAGAGCCTCTTTGAAGGTGTGGACCCTGCATCTCCGCCCTCCACGGTCACCCACCCTTGACCGAGACCGCGTCTGTAAAAGGTGGAGACGGCGCATGCGCAACCCCACAAGCCGGCCTGGTCACTTTCACTCTGTTTTTGTGCCCTTTCTAGAGATACCCGCATGTGTTCGTATGCTACTTCCGGATCACAGGTTTTGACTGACTTTTAAAGATGTATTAAATTTCTATCAGGTGAATGAAATTATATCTGTAATATTTAAAGAGTGCACAGTCATCAAGCACATGAAGACGTGTAGTGGCGTATAAAATGTATACTTCCCGCTAGAGTGGGTACAAACCAGCTTCTAAAGAACAGTTCCATTATGGATCTCTTTATGGGGTTGGTGACCATATATAAACATGCCATACCTTCCCTGATGAGAAGTCTAAGTCCTTTTCCCTATTTTAATGTCTGGGTTGTATTTTGTTTTCTGGCATTATAAAAGTTCTTTATATATTAAGGACACAAAATCCTTAATTTTCAGAATTCTGAAAAAAATATGTGTGTATATGTATCTAATATACATATATTTGTATACATACATATAGCGTTTTGACTCAGGACAACCAAGACCAAATCCTCAGCACAGATTTATTTGCCCCAGAGGGACAGAGGGCAGGCAATAAGAGACAAAGACAGGAGAGAGAGGATGAGGGAGAAGGGACTGGACAAGGGAGAGGGGGGAGGGGTATTTGTCCTGGGGACAAAGGACTGCCTCTGGATAGGAGACAGACTTGGCCCATAGGAAAATGGCAGCTTATAAAAGTACAAGGGAAAACCCCATGTTAGGATGAGGTGTTTGATTTTAAATCAGGCGTGTTAATTAGGTGAGCCAAAGGGGACTTTTGATTGCTGGACTTCAATACTTTGATAGCTGAACCTTGGTAGTCAGCCTCAGGAGGAGGAAGTGGCCAAATAAGGGAACAGACCTTGGTGGCTTTAGGAATGTAGCCTAACTGTTTAGCACGACAGAGGGAATGGGGGAGAAGGGCAAGGCCTGCCGGAGCCATGTTTCCCATACTTGGATTGGCTATGTGTGTGTGTCCAGGAGGCATGTCAGAGGACAACTTTGGGAGCTAGGTCTCTCTTCCCCTTTGCTGAGGCAGGGTTTCCCTTGTTTCTGTATTGTGTGACAAAAACATTTCCTGAGGAGAGGTAACATACAAGTCTACATCCCTAGAAAGGGAGCACACAACAGGCCAAAGTACAGACAACACCAAAGTCCAGCTTGGTGAGCCATGGTTTATATGGGAATGTGGATGAGGGGTCACTTACAGGATCAGAAATGACCCAAAGACAGCTGCATCACCAAACATCACCCCAGCAAGGGGAGTGCTCACAGAGCTGGGACCTGGAACACACTGCACAGCCTGAAGGCAGCTCGAGAGGCTGGAGAGCATCCTTCCCAGGTACCTCAGCTGGACTAAACCTCTTCCAGGCAGCTCAGCTGGTTTCTGTTTCTTCCAGGCAGTTGGCCTCATCTCAAGAGTCTCCCTTTGCAGCACAACTTCCTTCTATTTGAGGGGATCCTCCACCATTATTGCTTTCTGTGGCTAGGTGGGGTCTAGTGAGTCTGGTCAGTTTCAGGGACTTCCTGAAGCTATTTTAGCTATTTTGAGTTGATTGCCTTCTTGCTTTAGGAGCTTCCTGCAGGGTGGAAATGGTCACACACATTCTGCAAAGCTGATTACTGTGGAGCAGGTGATCATAAGTTTCTCCTGTCCTCACCTACCTACCTTGCTGTGAGAATGCCTGAGCTGCAGGTGCATGCCACTGAAACTGGTTTATGTGAGTTTGACCTGAGGATCAATTTCAGGTCATCATGATTCAGTAGAAAGCACTTTTGACAGGCTGGAGAGATGGCTCAGTGGTTAGAGCACTGACTTTTTTCCCAGAGGTCCTGAGTTCAATTCCCAGCAACCTCATGATGGCTCACAGCCATCTGTAATGGGATCTGGTGGCCTCTTATGCTGTGTCTTATATAAATAAAACAAATAAATATTTTAAAAAAGCACTTTTGGGGTCCAGGTATGGTGGCACACACCTTTAATCCCAGCACTTGGGAGGCAAAGGCAGGCGGATCTCTGTGAGTTTGAGGCCAGCCTGGTCTACAAAGCAAGTCTAAGACACCCAGGGCTACAAAGAGGAACTCTGTCAAAAAAGAAAGGAAGGAAGGAAGGAAGGAAGGAAAGAGGAAAGAGAAAAAGAAAGGAAAAAAGAGAGCACTTTTAAAAATCAGACATCTCTCTGGCCTGATTCCTAACAATTTTCTACCTACTGATTCTGTGTAGACGAATATTCCATTTTAACTGGAATATTCTGGCCTTACTCTTTTTTGAGCATGGTGTATGTTCCAAAATGATGGTGACGGTTGTAAACTTCAGAAGAAACAACAGAGTTAAAACAGTTTAACTCAATGTGATGTTGGCTCCCTGGCGGCAGGCAACAAAAAGACAGTTTCAAAACAACAGTTCTCCAGAAAAGAGGTTGCTCAAGATTCTCTCTGGGTTGTGGCTGGAAATGAAGTGTTGGAGACCTTTACTTGGAGAAAGGATTCTTTCTTCAAGATGGTGGGTCAGCTCCATAAAGGGGTCCAAGGACTCAGAAACACCCTGGGATGGTGACACACTTCTACACCACAGGACAGAGCCCCAGGCTGATGCAGCTACCCCGAGCTACATACCTGCCTCAAAGAATCAAATGTTTCCATCAGTGTGTCTCCAATGTTTTGTGAGGAAGAGGTTCCCAGACCCAGAGAACTCTGTTTTTTTTCTCACAGAATCTCAATCCTTCCATTTTACCAATGAAGATTCCCATGCCAGAGACTGGGGTGAAAGCCTGCTAGCTCAGAGAGGCCCAGAAAACTGACCAGCCCCGCCAAGACTCCCCCTCAGTCCAATGTCTCCATAAAACCTTCCTCCTTCAAACTCAATGTCCCTCCCTTCTACTTCCTGCAAATCTCTCAATGTCCCTCCCTTCTACTTCCTGCAAATCTCTCAATGTCCCTCCCTTCTACTTCCTGTGCATCTCTCTATCCATCCTCCTTACTCCCTCTCTATGGTATTTATTTTTCTCTTAATAATCCTATGTTCACTTCTTCCTGTCAACTGGTTGCTTGCTCCACCTCTTGACCTACTGTTGACTTTATTTAATCCTGTTCTAAATATTCAGGCAGAAAATTCTTAAATTAAAGATATATGCTAAAACTGAGCCACAGCACAACTAAAAACAACTTTCTTCCAGTAAATGACACAATCTTGGGGTTCACAGTGTGATCAGATATCCTGCAACAGAACTCCATATGTGCATTTTTTATTGCTACTCTATCTACAGTAGCAAGGAAATAGAACCAACCTAGATGGCCATCAACAGATAAACGGGAAAGGAAAATGTGGCTCACAGACACTATGGGAATTAAATGAAAATGATATTACGAAATTTGAAGTGTTCCATTCCGTGCAGATCCCCGCCTGTAGTGTACACATGCTTATATGTAAATTCTCTAAACATGGGACTGTACAGCATTTAGAAGGGGTGACACTGGGAGACAAGGAAGGAGTAAATCAGTGAAGGACCTGAGGAATGGAAGCGTATATATAACGTCAACTGGTTTTCTAGTTTCAACTCTGTCGTGGTTCTGTTCTTTCTTGTTGTTAGTAAGTGAGTAGAAATATAATTCACAAAGAGGTGTAAACCCTGAGCCGCACAGCCTCAGAGCACAACCTCAGAGTGCCACTCTGCCTTAGGCTGCACAGCCTCAGAGAGCCGGTCTGACTGCACGGAAACTCACGGACAGGCAAGGGTTTGGGAATGTGTGTGTCCGAATGACTGTCTTAGTCTAGCTGTGTCAAAGTTTTAGTTGTGGGTTCTTTTTTTTTTTTTTTAATTTATTTATTTATTATACATGAGTACACTGTTGGTGTCTGCAGACACACCAGAAGAGGGCATCAGATTCCATTACAGATGGTTGTGAGCCACCATGTGGTTTCTGGGAATTGAACTCAGAACCTCTGGAAGAGCAGTCGGTGTCAGCTCTTAACCACTGAGCCATCTCACCAGCCCAAGCTGTGGGTTCTTAACATTAAAGTATTAAAGTGATTTCATTTTATTGTTTGTTTATATATATATATATATATATATATAGATAGATAGATAGATAGATAGATGCTTGTGTGTGTGTGTATATATATATATATAAATTTTTTTTTTTTTTTTTGAGACAGGGTTTCTCTGTGTAGCCCTGGCTGTCCTGGACCTTGCTCTGTAGACCAGGCTGGCCTCAAACTAGTAGAGAGCCACCTGCTCTGCCTCCCAAGTGCTGGAATTCAAGGCTTGTGCCAGCACTCACGAGGCAGATTTAATTTTTTTTTTTTTATAGGAGGAGGGCAGGAAGAGTGATTTTGTCTAGTAAACAAAAGTTGTCAAATCTGTTTTGTAAGTCATTTCCTTTGGGGAGGTGATGACCAAAGCCTTTAGTTCCCAGCATCCATGTTGTCCTAATTAGGGTTTTGTTGCTGTGAAGAGACACCGTGACCACGGCAACTCTTCTAAAGGGAGATGTTTCTCTGGGCTGGCTCACAGTTTCAGAGGTTTAATTCATTATCATCATGGTGGGAAGCACCGCACATGCAGGCAGACATGGTGCTGGAGAAGGAGCTGAGAGTTCTACATCTGGTCCACAGGCAGCAGGGAGACTGACTGTGAGCCACACTGGGGTAACCTGAGCATGAAAGAACTCAAAGCTGGCTCTCACAGTGACACGCTTCACATACTCCTAACAGTGCCCCTCCTATGTGCTGAGCACGGAAACACATGAGTCACCTGTCCAAACCACCGCACATGTGACGGTTCCCAACCACCTGTAGCTCCAGCTGTAGGAGATCTGACACCCATTCTAACCTCCCCAGATATCAGACATACATGTGGTATACATACATACACGTCCATGCAAACAAACACCCCTACACACAAAATGAGTAAATGTAAGATGTTTTTAAGTCTTCAGAAAGGATGTAGGCAGATGGGAACTGGAGCTCTTGCTCAGCGATAGAACGCGTGCCTACCGCGTGTGAGGCCCTGAGTTCTGTCTTCTGCATTGCACACATCTAACAGTGATTTAGAAAGACACTGTACATAGGTAAAATATATGGAATATGTCCATATTACATATGGAAAGATTTATCTAAGGTATTGTGAAGGCTGCCTGTGCCTTTATGCTTCTTAGTACAATCGATGTATAGCCAAATTGAGAAAGGTGCTATGACCTTAATTAACAGACAGAATTTACAGAAGAAAGTAAAAACGGAGTCAGCAGTCAGTCGTAAACTAGCTCATCTGTTGAGAAGCCGCACGCACATGCTGTCTCGCTATATAGACCAGTCTGGCCTTCTCGGCTCTGCCTGCCCCTGGAGTGTGGCGAATAAATCTGTGTGCCTCTCCTGACCACGTCTCATAAGTTTGTCCAGCCCATGCCAGCCCCATTTTCTTACTCACCACAACGCACCGCCGGGAGGAGAGGGAGACCCCGACAGGCTTGGAGAAGCCTCGGGAAGCAGGGGTTCTTCTTGCTCCGTGTCCACGTCCTCGGAGCTGTGGGAGTCTGTCCCCAACCCTTGCTTGGAGCACATCTCCAGATTAGTGGTGAAGGCATTTATTTCCTCGTGGAATCTCTGGGGAGAAAATGCCAGGAGCAGTCAGCCGCCTTTTCCTAGTAAAATCGAAAATGCTTGATGTCTCCCAGTCTCCCTGTGGGTGATGGGACGTTTTCCCTCTGACACCTCGGGTGGCCATCGGCAGGTGCATATCTGGTGACTTACACACAGCCCACGTGCTGACCTCTATCTACAGACACATATAGTGATGCCCACCAGCTCTGTTCTGGGACACGGTGGTGCACATCGATTGTTATGTGCAGTTATAGGAGCCTGTACAAGGCTTGTGAAAAGGTGCACAACTAAACATCCGTGTACATTACAGTGAGAGACGTGCTAAGGAGTGTGTCTGAAAACCATGTCCCCAGTGAAGTCGGTGATCCAGCACCTCTGGTTAAGGGGTAGGTAACCCCTCCGTTCATTGTTTCTGCTACACATTAGCATTTTCCTCTTTGTCTAAGGTGTTGGGGAAACAAACTCAAAGACAAACTCATTGCTCTGGCTAAGAGAGACAGGAGAGGTCTGAGGAAGAGCTGCCATTTGCTCTGAGCCTTGCAGAGGGCAGAGCATGTGTCACGGATCAGGCTTTAGATGGGGTAGGGACGAGACACTCCAGAAACTTCCAGGTGTTCTTTCGGCTCAGAGCAGACACCCAGGAGGAGGAAAAGACACGCAACCAGCCAGAGACCAGAAGGAGGTGTATTTAGCTTCTTGGAAACCCAGACAGCCTGTGGGTAGGTGGACCCGGAGCACCTCACCTCTATCCGTTCGACGAGCTTCTCCTTTAATTCACGGGTTTCTTTGCAAGCGTCGACCTAAAACGACACCCACAGGTCTGAGCAAACTGACGAGGGCGTCTCGCCGGTTGACAGAATAAAATCTCTCATTTTTGTACCTCGTACAAAGAGGCTGTGCTGAGTGAGATGTCGATTTCTGGGTCTGTGGATGCGGCTGAGGGGTGGAGCGCTTTGCTCTAGCGCGCGCTGGGTGGGCCCTACACTCTGTCCTCAGCACCCCAAGAGCAAATCAGTGGGGGTGGGGCGGGGGTGAACAAACACGAGGCGAACTGCTGGTGGACCTCGTATTGCGAGAAAATAAACCAGCAGCAACGCGAGTTACCCTCAGCCCTTCCTATGCTGTTTCCCGCAGCATAGTGGCGCTTGCCTTTAATATCAGCACGCAAAGGGCAGAGGCAGGCACATCTCGAGTTCAAGGCCAGCTAGGACTACCTAGTGAGACCCTATTTCAAAAACAAACAAACATAGATAAATTTACAAAACTGAGAGCTGTCTGAGAGGCAGAGACGGGAGAGTGGCAGAGCAAACTGGTTAGCTAGACGAGCCAGAATTAGAGCGCATAGTTTGCCTCAATAAAGTGGAGAGAAAAATGCCTGATGTCGACTTCAGGCCCCATGCCCACGTACACTCATGCACAGCGCGCGCACACACATATAAATTAAGGGAAACACACACATGTATACGGCAGCTCCTTGGTGCGAGGCACTTTTTTTTTTTTTTTTTAACTCCTTTTGTGCCCCTTAAAAATCTTCTAGTGCTGAGGAGATGGCTCGACAGATAAAGGCACTGGGGGCTCTTAGAAAGGACTCGGGTTTGCAGCGCCCTCCTGGTGGCTCAACACCGTCTGTAACTCCGGCTCCGGGGAATCCATCGCCCTCTTCTGGCCTCCATGAGTACTGCATTTGTGTGGTACATAGACATACATGCTGGTATAAAACATCCCCATATAAATTATTAAAACCCAAATTCTTCCACCAAGGGAGAAGCTGGCGAAAAAGTAAGTTTCTGGGGAAATAGGAAAGTATCTCTCTTAGGTAGGCAAACATTTCTAAGGTATAAACTCGAGATTGGATCACATCAGATTGAATATCCAGGCTCTGGTTCAGCGAGTGACTCGCTGAGAGAGGACCGCTTCCATTGGCCTCCCGTCAGGTTGTCTGGGACAGAATACCTCGTCCTGATCCTTAAGCGCTGACGGGAGCAGGCAGAAGCTTTTCATTCTTTCTTCCTTTGTAAAAATAAATAAATAAATAAAAGACAGGGTCTGGAATATCCCGGGCTGGCCCCAAGGCAGCCGAGGGCGAACTTGAATCCATATCCTCTCGGCCTTCACCTCCCAAGTGCTGGGGTTACAGATTGTGCCTCCAGGCCTGTTGTGAGTAGTTGGTCTACCCCGGCTTTATTTGCCCATCGCCGGCCCTCGCTCCTAGCCCCAGGACTGCATTTCTGAGGCCCGGTTTCTCATGGTAAATACCCATGGACAAAATCCCAACTGCCCAGGAAAACAGAGCTGATAAATTGAGACCTCAGTCTTGAGCTGTGTGGAGGTGACAGAGGGTGATGGATGACATCTCACTGGCACTGAAAATCCCCCTCCCCCAACCAACCTGTCAAAAAGCGAGTTTAAGACAAGGCGCATCCGATGACGTCACTCGGTATGTAAAAACACGCAAACAGAATTTAGAACCGTGGTTCTCACCTTGTGGGTCGCGACCCCTTGGGGATTGGATGACCCTTTCACAGGGGTCACATATCAGACATTTACATCACAACTCACAGCAGTAACAAAGTTAAAGTTATGAAGTAGCAGTGAAGATAATTTTATGGTTGGGGGTCACAGCACCAGGACTGTCTTAAAGGGTGGCAGCATCGGGAGGGCGGAGAACCGCTCGTTTAGACACAAATGCACACAGATGTTCATTGCGCTTCTCTGAGGATCCAGGGTCGTCTTCTTCTTCTTCTTCTTCTTCTTCTTCTTCTTCTTCTTCTTCTTCTTCTTCTTCTTCTTCTTCTTCTTCTTCTTCTTCTTCTTCTTCTTCTTCTTCTTCTTCTTCTTCTTCTTCTTCTAATTCTCCTTCTTCTTCTTCTTCTTCTTCTTCTTCTTCTTCTTCTTCTTCTTCTTCTTCTTCTTCTTCTTCATCATCATCTTCTTCTTCTTCTTCTTCTTTGAGTGTGTGTTGTTTTTGTTTGTTTGTTTGAGACAGGGTCTCTCTACATATTCCTGGCTGTCCTGGAACTCATCAGGTAGATTAGGCTGGCCTCAGACTCACAGAGATTCCCCTGCCTCTGACTTTTGAGGGCTGGAATTAAAGGCGTGTGTAGCCACACCTGGCTACTTTTCATTTGTGTGTGACTTTTCATACTGTTTTAATTGCCAAAATAAGTTAAGTGTTGCTTTTGTTGGGAGGAGAAACTCGCACATAATTATGACATGTTGTGTGATGTTAATATAAACAGGAAAGGAACGTGGGTTCCTATTCTTTCACTTTCTGTCCCATGCGATTATGTGAAGTGGGCAGCACTCACGCTGTGAAATGTGTTGGGGTTGGAAGACTCTGTTCTCCCCTTCCATTGTGTGGGTTCTGGGATCAAACTCAGGTTGTCCTGTTTGGCAGCAAGCCCCTTTACCCACCGAGTCCTTTTGCTGGTCTGAGACTGTCTACTTTTATTTGTGTGTGTGTGAATGTGTGTCCATGTCATGTGAGTGTGTGTGCATGTGTATGTATGCATGTGTGTGTGCATGTATGTGCATGCAAGTGTGTGTGTGTGTGTGTGTGTGTGTGTGTGTGTGTGTGTGTGTGTGTGTGTGTATAGCTACAGATTGGGCTCAGACCCCTCAAACATGTTTCACCAAAGCTCTACTGCTGAGCCACTTCATCTTGGAATCCCAGACTTGCTCTGAAATGAGCGTAGTGACACTGAGCCCCTCCAGGCCCTGACTTCTCTGAATTTTAAATCCGTTGCTCCCAAAGATTGTTTGTCCTCCTTGATGTCTCATTACCTGGGTCAACTTTATGTTCACTTCCTTTAATTGCCTTCTGATTTCTGTGATCTTCTCCTATAACATGAGGACAGAGAACACGAGGGAAAGGTCCACGAAACAAAATAAACAGCTTTTAGGAGGGACATATGATGTCCAACAAACTTCAGATCTCATAGTTCCCTTCCCCTCACACTGCGCTGATGTATAAAACCAACATGGAATCCTGTCAGTCAGATGTGATTAATTGGTGGGGCTGGAGAGGTGGTTTAACTGTTAAAACAGTAGCTGCTCTTGCAGAGGATCTGGGTTTGGTTCCCATCACCTCTACAGTGGGTCACAACTGCCTCTAACTTCTGTTCCAGGGGATCTGATTCCCTCATTAGACCTCTGTGAGCCCTGTATGCAAGGGACACACATACAGACAAGCAAGCACACACACACACACACACACACACACACACACACACACATACACACACACACTTATTTGAGACAAGGTTTCTCTGTTTAGACCTGGAACTTGCTTTATAGACCAGGCTGGCCTTGAACTCTAAGATCCACCTGCCTCTGCCTCCCAAGTCTTGGGATTAAAGGCCTGCACCTCCACGCCTAGACATACAAAACATTTTAAATGTATGACTGGCCACACCCTACAAGTGGTCTGGTACAAGTTCCAGGTCATCCTGAGCAGCCAGCACCCATCAGCAGCATATGGTCACATTTGGAGGTATGTATTCACCCTCATTTTGAACCCCATTAATTCATCAGCAGCCCCTGAATCTGATGGTTTAATAAGAAGCTGTGCTTCCAGGCCACTGGGCTTTCGGTCAGTCCTGGTCTCCCGGGCACTGGAACTGCAGACTTTGTGTGTGTGTGTGTGTGTGTGTGTGTGAATGTGTGCATGTGTGTGTATGTGTGAGAATGTGTGCATGTGTGTGTATGTGTGAGAATGTGTGCATGTGTGTGTATGTGTGAGAATGTGTGCATGTGTGTGTATGTGTGTATATGTATGTGTGTGTGCATGTGTATGTGTGAGAATGCGTGCATGTGTGTGTGTGTGCATGTGTATGTGTGAGAATGTGTGCATGTGTGTGTATATGTGTATATATGTGTGTATGTGTGTATGAGAATGTGTGTGTATGTGTGCATGTATGTGTGTGTGTGTTTGACTGCCTCCTCCCTTCTCCTTTTAATTCTAACAACTGCCAGCCTATCTCCTGTCCACAGGCTTTGTCTTTTTCAGTGTTACACCGATGGACTGTGGAGTCTGTAGTGGTCTGAGCTGACATCTTCAAATAGCCCACGGTGCCCGAGATCACTCATGCTTCTGGGAGAGTCAGGAACGTCTTTCTTTCTCATTTCAGCCATCCCCTGTGCACACAAGACATGGCCTTATTCATCTATCCACTTGTGGGCATTTGCTGGGCCTCTGGTTCTCAAGCTCAGGCATGTTTTGCTTTTAACATGCACACAAAATCGTACAGCTCCAGCACAGTTTTATACATGTATGTGACACTCTCTCCTGTTTCTTGTTATCCCATGTCTCCCTGAGTGTGGCGGCTCACACCTGTAAACACAGTGCTGGGGAGACTGAAGCAACTGAGAGTTCAAGGTGAGTTCCAGACCAACCCATGATTAAGAGGGGGCTCTCGTCTCAAAACAAAATGAAGCGACTCAAATAGACCAGAGAGATGGCTCAGCAGGTAAGAGCATTTGCCACCAACCTGACTTACATCCCTGGACTCCATATGGTAGTAGGATAGAACCAATTCTGAGAAGTTGTCTCTGAAATGCATGCATACATACATACATACATGTATGCACACACAAATATGTGCACACACATGTACACACGTGTGTGTGCACCCATGCATACACATATGTGCATATAGACACATATACATACATAATATGCATGCACACAAACACACATGCATACATGTATATATGCATGCCCACACATACAAAACATACAATAAACAACATAAATGTAATAAAACTTTAAAAATAAACATTACACAAAATAAAAAGAAAACTTTCTCTGAAGGAAATCTAAGAACACAAGGAAATAAATAGGAGTTTTTGGTGGTTTGGAAATATCACAAGAACACATCAAGAGGTCATCAAAGGCAGAATCAGCATCTCCCTTTCCAAGGACATGGCTAACAAATTCCCATTCCCAAGGTGTTTTCTCTGAGCTAGCAGGGCTGGGAATCTGGGATTTGGGCCGGCGGTTCTCCTTCCGGATCCTGTCTTCATGATGGCATCAGGACAGAAGAAGCCTCTGAGGAGGCCTCACCCAGTGTCCGGAGAGCAGAGTAGAGACCAGTTTTCTGAGCATCAAACAGGGGAGGTGCTGGCCCCAGAGGAAGGCACTCCACTGTCTGCAGCGCCCTCCCATGATGGAGGTGGGTCTGCCTCTGGCTATGGTCTGTTTGGTACAGGCATCGGGAAGCTTACCTCAATGTCTGCTTCCTGATCAGGGTCCTCCAGATTTTTTGACTGGTTTTCCAGGGATATAACTTCAGTGAGCAAGCTACAAACAGACGAAGAGATGGACTAAGTCCTGCAGATTGAGGGGGGAAATCATCCAACAAGGGCGAGATCTCCAGTCTGTTCTACTTGGGAAGGCACAGTAAAGAGAGGCTCTGTTGAACTAAGCCTCTGCTCGTGTTAGAAGGCACAAACGGGGAGAGAGAGGACTGGTTTTTCCAGCACTGGGGCTTGAACTGAGGCACTTGCTTGTGCAGGAGAAACAAGCAATGGGTTGTAAGTGCAGCCTGGACGGTGACATTTCAAAATCCAAATGCTGAGTATCTGGGTTTTTATCCACACTCTATCAAGAACCTTCAGCTCAGTGGCAAGTTGGGCGTGGTGGTGCACTCCTATAACCCCAGCGCTCAGCAGCAGATGCAGGAGGATCTAGTTACGTCATTTAGCCCAGGATACGTAAGACAGAGTCTTAAAACACGCACGCACAAGAAGAACAGAAAATAGTGGATTATGTGCTCACTGTGCTGGTTCCATAACTATGTAAAACTCACAGGACCTTACATTAAAGAACATGATTGTCTTTATATATTTACATATAGTCATACTTGAATTTAAAAGGGAAATTTATGGCATATGGCGTTTGGATCCTTTGTGATGCTTTGGGGAATAAAAAGGTCCGACGCAGATAAGGCGGACGTGCGCAGATGCTTTGAGACCGGCAAAGAGGAAGCAGCTAAGAGTGCAGTTCCTTTGTACAAAGAGGGTGGAGCTCAGCATGGAAATTCAAGGGCTTCAGACATTTATTTCCAATAAGAGCTTTCTTTGTTAATCGTTGACTGTGAGTCACAATTCGAACCTCGCAATATGCCAGTGAGGATGCCGTACAGTTAATCGCTTTTTGGACGCGAGGAAAGGCAAGCCCTTAAAAAGTGGTTAATTCGCCCAATAAATGGGCCATCAGGAGTCAAGCTCTGTCTCTGCAATGGGGGTGTAGCTCAGTTAGTAGTGCTGTGGCAGAACCGTCCCCTAATGAATAAAGATTTCAGGGGACCAATCACTGGGCGGGACTTCCAGGCCGGAGGGGGAAAGAGAGGAGAAAAAAAAGGAACTTGAGGCCTTTTGGACAGGGAGAGAAATTGGGGTACAAGATCAAACGAACTAGAGGCCCCCAGGTTAGATGCAGATCCTTTAGGATCCGCTTCCGGAGGATTTAATTTAGTTCGGCTTACTAATTAGGATGTTAGTTGCTGAGCCCAGCGATTGAGTTACCTGCTGACTTTGAACTAAGATTGTGTAGTGTTTTCCAAAGAAAGGTACAGGGGTGGGACGCACCAAGCAGAATTGGAATACGTGGTGCTGGCGTGGCAGAGACCCGCCACGGGAATTTACCGAGTCGGGTGCAGAGATTTTAGAGCAAAGGGTCAGAGAGTCTACAGAGATGAGAACACCTTGCTGATACCATGTGGCCCGCCGGTATATGGAATATACATATGTATGGAATGTGCTTACATGCATGCACACGCAAACATGCATACCCACACACACACTCATAAATAACAGTGATAAATATAGAGAGTTATGCACACCCAGTGTGTGAAAAATCTTTCAGAGAAAGGAAAGGCACAGGACTCTGATACAGGTCTTGGATGTCGACTTCTAGCCCCGAGACTGTTCTCTGGCCCCTCTGGTACGGTCGGCTTGCTGTATTGTGTCTTGAGCTTTAGCGGTGGAGGACATTCTATTTTCCCCCCAACACCCACTGCTTACCACTTCACTGTGCTTTCTGTATGTTTTATGTTTTGTATAATGTTGTTGATTCTCTCCAGCCAGTCAACGTGGTCGGCTCCAAATTCTTTCATTTGTAGACCCATCTTTGCGTGCCAATGGCGCAGCTTGAGGGCCAGGCTCCCTGGGATCCTGTGGAGACAGAACCCAGTCACTGGGAGACAGGAAGTAAAAACACCTCATATGGCTCTGCGTGACCTTCCTCTGCATTTCCTAGCACTAAAACTGTCCAACTGGCCGCCTATTTATCCATGTAAACAGGTCTTTAAAAGCCCAGATGAAGCAAGTAATTTTGCAAACTACGTCTTCTGTTACTGAGAATCAAGCCTAGGGCCTCACAAAGCCAACACTAAGACACACTGCCACCTACATGCGCAGCCTGGAGAACTGGCTCCTTTGCTTCCGAGCACCTGCTGCTCTTGCATAGAACCTAGGTTTGATTTCCAACGCCTACAGTGTGGTCCGCAGCTTTCCGTAACTCCACGTTCAGAGGACCTGACACCCTCTTCACACACAGTGCACCTGCATATATGATGCAAGCAAAACATGCACACACATACTTTTCAAAAAAGCTTCGGGCTGGAGAGATGGCTCAGTGGTTAGAGCACTGACTGCTCTTCCAGCAGTCCTGAATTCAAATCCCAGCAACCACATGGTGGCTCACAACCATCTGTAATGGGATCTGATGCCCTTTTCTGGTGTGTCTGAAGATAGTTACAGTGTACTCATATATAATAAATAAATACATAAGTAAATTTTTTTTAAAAAGCTTCATGTGTTTGTCTCAATGCTAGGCATTGAACTCAGGGCTTAACACTGAGGCCCTGGCCCTAAAATGGATATATTTGAGATCTCCCTGTATAGAGTGAACGTTGGCTGTTGGACAATGATTGTGGCAGGGGAGAGGCGGTGTTCAACATGGGACAGGCAAGGGCAGGCTGTTAATGATGATTCGAATAATTTTCATACAGAAGTCACCTGAGACTGTTGACGTATGTACCAATTCTAAACTCCACATCTAACAACACACAGAGACCTGCTGCCCCTGCCTGCTTCGGTAGCCAGGGACGGGCTGGCTCTACCATCTTGCTAGGCAGGGTCAGCCAGTCCCTGTGCACGCGGATGCTGCCTGGAGCTGTGAGACTTCCGGGCTGTCTCCGAATGCCTTCCCAAGATTTATGTGCCCCCCATCCTCGGTGCTCTTCACTGGGCCGTGTCCTTGCTTACAGGGTGCTCTCCTCCGAAGACGGTGACAGTGGAGAGGCTTGAGGGGCCTCGCAAGCTAGAGTTACTTCTTGCTCATCCTGTTTGCCTGGCGGATCCTGGAGGTGACGCTCGGACTCCGGCTCCGACCCGTCCTGGATGAGATGATGGCGGAAGGAGAATAGAAAAAAGTCATCGAGAGAGGTGCCCCAGGAGGTGCCTGCTTCTCCAGACCAAAATGGCGTGTCTGGTCTCCTCTCTGTCAGCCAGGCAACGGTGCACATCTGCAACGCTGGCCTTCGGGGGGAGGTTTGGGGGGGGGACTGCCCTAAGTGTGAGGCTTACACATGAGTCCTGGGTCATGCTGGGCTATATACACCACAGCGGAACAAGAACAAATGAAACAGAAAACACAGCTGAGGACCTTTAATATCCTAAAACAGGTAGAAACGTTTCCTGTTAGGACAGTCTGTTGAGCCATGGCAGCTAAGTGCACCACATAGATCTTGTTTCAACGCTAGTTTTGTTTTGTTTTTTAATTTATTTATTATATATAAGTACACTGTTGCTGTCTTCAGACACACCAGAAGAGGGCATCAGATCCCATTACAGATGGTTGTGAGCCACCATGTGGCTGCTGGGAATTGAACTCAGGACCGCTGGAAGAGCAGTCAGTGCCCTTAACTGCTGAGCCACCTCTCCAGCCCGATACACAAATCTTTTAAAGTGACATAGCTCTAAAAATCTGAGGCACAGCTCAAGAAGCCAGAATGTGGAGAGAATGCGACTATTAGGATTCTTTATGTGTCAAACTGCTGATTTCTCTAGATGTGATGACAGTATTTTGGATATGTAGAAGAAAAATCTTTATTTTTAGAGATGCTTTCTGAAGGCAACAGGAACAAACTCTTGTGCTGTTTGACCTTTTTTTTTTTTTTTTTTTTTTTTTTTAACGTGTTACTGCAATGTGATTTATTAGATATCTTTGCCGGACTCTTACACCTAGAAGTGCTTGAGGGGCCCAGGATTGTCCACCAATTCAAACCCCCTTAGCTGTCTTTTCCCTGATTTAAAATGGCTGATGAAGAGCCTCTCCCCCTCCCCTACCTGCGGCTTTCCCGTGGCAGCTCCAAAGGAGATTGACCTTCCATAAGAAGGCCCCATCGCTCATTCTGAAAACCGGAGTCAATCTGGACCAAGCTCCAGGCCCCGCTCAGTCGGAGTTGACTCTGGACCCGCAGTAGCACTGGCCGTCACTTTTCTGATCATGTTCATCACCCACAGCCTTGCCTTGTGTTTGGCCTGAGGCTGTGAACTCTCTCCAGCTGAGGACCTCCATTCCGCGGAGGTATCTGTCCTCGGGGCCAAATATGTAGTCTTCCTGGTCCTCTTCCATGTAAAACATGAGTGGGCGGTGAAAGTAGCCGGGCACATCCCACCATCCCTTCCTGCGTGGGTCAGGAAAGTAGCCGGGCACATCCCACCATCCCTTCCTGCAGGCTGTAGACAGAGCGATTCCAGGCAGCTGGTCGCTTGGTGCCTTGACCTACTTTTAAATGGCTCGGTGAAGTGCATTTATTTTTACACGCAAAGATAAAGCAAATGCCACGCTCTCTGCTAACTGATGTGAACGCTACTTTAAAAATGCCGCTGTAAGAACGTAACCGGCCGGTCGCTGTTCTGTGCTTTTGTATTCTGGTGTAATTTGTTTTCATGGCAAGAGGTTTGAGAAAAATTGCATAATCTATTGTATTTAGTCCATGAAATCCCTTCTTTCCTGGTCCCCCACCTCTCTCTCTCTCTCTCTCTCTCTCTCTCTCTCTCTCTCTCTCTCTCTCTCTCCCCCTCCTTCTCTCTCTCTCTCTCCCCCCTTTTTGCTTTGTTTTAGAAAAATGTTCAGTTCTCTAGCACTTCAATCCTATACAGGCAAAAGACCAAAAATAATAATAACCTACCTAACAACACGGCTCCTCCCCCCTTTTCTCCCTCACTCCACCTCTCTCTCTCTCTCTCTCTCTCTCTCTCTCTCTGAAACTCTACTGTAAAATAGTTCTGACCTTTGAGGAAGTTTTAAGAAAAACAGTCCTGTGAGTCAGCCAAACAAATTTAAACTGGAAAAAGAAAAGTTTGGGCTGGGCAAAACAGAATAGATTCTCAACGAAAGATCTGCATAAACCTCAGCATTCCTCAGAGACAGAGTCTGTACCCTCCGTCTGAGGCTGTTGGCACCATGAAGATACATCCGTCCATGTCCCCGCACTGTGTGTCTCATATTTGGACAAGAGTCTTTAAGGTAGACTTTGTCATTGAGTTCAAAGAGCTTGAAATCGGGTCATTATAGATTGATTTCCAGGTCCAGGGGGACTGGCCTTAGAGTGAGACAGCCAGGGCTAGCTGTTGGAGAGGTGGAGACAGAAAGGCAGCTGCAGTACACCCAGGGCGCAGGCGCGGCCCCGGGGGGGGGGGGGGGGAGAAGGGAAAGGATTCCTACATGGATGGATTCTGTTGGAAGACTTTCTGCAATCAGAGGATAATTTTACACATAAACTCTGCTCTGTGGTGGCCTTTGCCAGTTGTAATTAATCCTCCCAGACAAAATCCAATACATAACATGTAGGGAGTGGGGGGCATGGAATAGCTAGGGTAACCCCATATGTGGGCAGTGGTGGGTGTTTCAGTGATTCCCTTGTAAGGAGAAAACCCTTGGGCATTTTCTCCTGCTTTGAGACACAAGGCGAGACCATTTCCTTCCCTGCCGCGACAATGATCTCTCTTATTCCTCCTTTTTTTGTGTCTGTTTGTGGGTTTGGTTCGATCCACTACGGGACTATGTGACAAGGCTTTGGGCTTCTCACTCTCCCATCTTCACCTGCTAAGGACAGGGATTACAAGCATACAGCATCAGGCCCACCCCACCTTACCCACTTTTTGGCATCCATCTTGTAAAGGAAATCGGTCTGTAGGTTTTCAGAAAGTTTGTCTTTTTCATCTGGTCTGTCCGAGATGTGGTCCGTTTTGGCAGCTTCCCTTGGCAAATGCAAAGGACACAAACAAAGCAGACAGAGGTGATTACTGCACCGCGGGAGTTTCGGATGGTCCTTTGCCCTACACGATTCTAATGGAGACCTAAGGAACACGCCCAGCCCCAGGTATACCTGCTACCCTCGTACTGACTTTGTCCTGTGTGAACAATGTCATATACAGTGCTTCTTGCAGAAGGGAAATAGAAAGGCTGTATAAATATTTGTTGTCTGAATCCATAAATTATTTAACAGTGACGTCCCACATTCCAAATAGCTGCCATTCGTGTTTCTGTGTATAACGTATGGAAAATACACACAGTAAGCAAACAGCAAAGGGTATAATCTCAAAAGAAAAATCTACCAAAGGGTAGGATGGACAGAGGACCAGGCCTGTGATGAAACTATGTGACAGTGTTGTTAACTGTCCCCTGGGAGGTGGGCTTCCGGAGAACTGTCTTGACTGAGTTCATTGGGCTGGAAGACCCGCCCACTGTGGGCGGTGCCCTTCTCCTGGCTGGGTTGAAAGATCTGCCCACTGTGGGCGGTGCCCTACCCTAGCTGGGCTGGAAGACCCGTCCACTGTTGGGATTCTGGACTACAAAAACTGAGAAAAGGAGCTGGATAGGGCATGGATTCGTTGCTCTCTGCTTCTTGTGTATGGATGCGATACGACCAGCTGCCTCAGTCTTCCACGACCTTGATTTATCCACCAAGATGGACTTTGTCTTGAATTGCGAACCAGGTAAACCCTCTCCGTCTCGGGTGGCTTTTGCTGTTGTTTGTTTTTTAGTTTTTTGTTTTTTAATTGCAGCAACAGGAAAAGAAACTAAGGCATACTGGTTATCTTTCTCATTGCTGGGATAAATCCCTGAGAAGGAACAGTGAAAGGGGACAGTCCATCACGGTGGGAAAGGTATTAGGGAGAGCTTAAGGCTGCCTGCTCACTCCCAGTCAGCAAGTAGAGACAGACAGACAGACAGATCAGCAGTAAGGGAGCCAGCTCCAACTGCTAAGGCTCACTCCCAGCGATAGGCTTCCTCAGGTAGGTCTCACAAAGGTTCCCTAGCCTTCAGAACAGCACCATTAGTTGGGACCAAGTGTTCAAACACATGCGGCTGTGGGAACTTTTGACTTCGAGCCCTGTTTAAACCACACCTGTAAATATTTAGTTCACCCACAACATTTTTATTCTTCCACAGGGTGTATGACAAGCATGCAGGTTTCCACGGGTCTATGCAAATGTGAGGGTAGTTAGGGTTGTACTGCTGTGAACAGACACCATGACCAAGGCAACTCTTATAAGAACACCGTTTAATTGGGGCTGGCTTACAGGTTCAGAGGTTCAGTCCATTATTATCAAGGCAGGAGCGTGGCAGCATCCATGGTTTATGAGGAGCTAAGAGTTCTACATCTTCATCTGAAGGCTGCTAGCAGAATACTGACTTCCAGGCAGCTAGGGTGAGGGTCTTAAAGCCCATGCCCACAGTGACACACCTACTCCAACAAAGCCACACCTACTCCAACAAGGCCACGCCTTCTTATTGTACCACTCCCTTGGCTGAGCATAGGCAAACCATCACAATGAGTATATTTATATACATTATTTCGAATTTTGAATTTTGTGATAACCTATTTGGAGTCCATTTCATACTAGTACATTAGGATTTCTTCATATGTATGACTCTTTGTTTGGGGTAGTGAATTTCCTATTTCTGTGTGTGTGTGTGTGTGTGTGTGTATATATGTGTGTGTGTATGTGTATATGTGTGTATGTATGTGTGTGTATGTATGTGTGTTTATGTGTGTATATGTGTGCCTATGTGTGTATGTGTGTATGTGTGTCTATGTGTGTATGTGTGTATGTGTGTGTATGTATATATGTGTGTATGTGTGTGTATGTATGTGTGTATATGTGTGTATACATGTGTATGTGTGTATGTGTGTGTATGTGTGTGTATGTATGTGTGTGTATATGTGTATGTATGTGTGTGTGTGTGTGTGTGTGTGTGTATCCACATTGTGTGCATGTGGTGGTAGAGGTCAGAGATCGACACTGAGGTCTTCTTCTATTGCTCTTCATTTTATCTTTTGGGTCAGGGTCTTTCACGGAATCTGGACTCACTGTTGGGCTGTGCTGGCTGACTAGGCAAGGCCCTGGGTTCCTCTGGTCTCTGCCTCCCAACACTGGGTTCTGGCAGCACCGTCACTCTTTATGTGAATTCCTGTACTTGCATGACGAGCACTATACCCACTGTCCAGTCCCCAGGGCACCCCAGGAGAATAAAACTACAAGCAGTGCTGTAGTGGGGTGTCCTCTCGTCTGTGGCTGCATGCGGCAGCCAGAGCTGACACAGCGGCAGGCAGCTCCTGAACCCTGCCTCCCAAACTTTCCCAGCCTGCACTTTGCTTATTTGTTTATACAGACTGGCTTTTGTAGACAGGACCACAAGTAGTTCCTTTGAACTCCGTGGCTGAGGCTGGCCTTGAACTGTGGACCCTGCTGCCTCCACTTCCAAATGCTGGGGTAACAGGTGTGCACCAGCATGCCTGGCTTTTAACCCGTGCTTCATAGGTGTGGGATCAATTTATACTCCTGGCAGACATGGTGGCTAATCACAACTCGTGAATTTTTGAAGTTCCTGTTCTCTGCCGATCTAGTGTTTAGCATTAATTTCTCCCGTCGAGTGAAGCAGAGACTCTTTGCCTGAGTGTTCACAGCTTCGTTCTGTTCTCTCCTGTGTGACAACTGTGTTAGAGGCCCCGCCCATCTCCTACTTTACTAAGCTGCATTTATGTGACACATACACACATTTAAAATTGAATCACAACAACCTTGCAATGCATGTCTGTAGTAGGTCAGATCCATGAACCCTGAGCCCAGACCAGGGACTTGTCACACCTACTTTACTCTCTGGTGGTTCAAATGAGATGTCCCTGTAGTCTCAGCCATTTGACTACTTGGTTCCTAGTTTATGATGCTGTCTGGAAGGCTTAGGAGTGTGGCCTTGTTAGAGGAAATTTGTAACTGGAGGTGGACTTTGAGACTTCAAAATTCCTGCTTCCAGTTTGCAATCTGCCCTTAGCTGTTGCTCTAGCTGCTAGTCTGCCTCCTGCTGCCCCTGCCTGTCTATAAACTCACCCTCTGAGGGGCCAATGAAGTTCTTCCGGAAACTTCCAAGGTCACGGTGCTTTATCACAGCGAGAGTAATGAATATTCACACGTAGGAAAAGGTGCTGGCATTTATAGGTTTATGTTAACTATCTTTAATCCCAGCACTTGGGGGGGAAATCTCTGAGAATCCAAGGCCAGCTTGGCCTGTTTAATGAGTTCCAGACCAGCCAGAGCTGCACAGTGACACACTATCTCAGACCAGCCAGAGCTGCACAGTGACACACTATCTCAGACCAGCCAGAGCTGCACAGTGACACACTATCTCAGACCAGCCAGAGCTGCACAGTGACACACTATCTCAGACCAGCCAGAGCTGCACAGTGACACACTATCTCAGACCAGCCAGAGCTGCACAGTGACACACTATCTCAGACCAGCCAGAGCTGCACAGTGACACACTATCTCAGACCAGCCAGAGCTGCACAGTGACACACTATCTCAGACCAGCCAGAGCTGCACAGTGACACACTATCTCAGACCAGCCAGAGCTGCACAGTGACACACTATCTCAGACCAGCCAGAGCTGCACAGTGACACACTATCTCAGACCAGCCAGAGCTGCACAGTGACACACTATCTCAGACCAGCCAGAGCTGCACAGTGACACACTATCTCAGACCAGCCAGAGCTGCACAGTGACACACTATCTCAAACACGATCAATAGCAGCAAGGTTACCCCTTGGATCTGTGGTTGCTGAGAATCACTTGATTGTGCAACTAATAAAATGTAACTGTGCTTTAAATGGCTACTTCTTTAGCAACTGCAGATAAGGGGGCTGTGAATTTATAAGGAACAGCCAATTTCCTAAGTGGAAAATGAAGTCTTGCCGGCTCTGCTTCGGATACCTCCTTCACACCACAAGCCTCGCACGTGGTCCGTAAGTCTGCTCCAGTAGAAACTTACGAGTTAAAAGTAGATAAACCGGAGAAGAGCATGTCCACCCTGACCCTGAACTGACGCCTCATGATTGCTTTCCTACTGAGGCAGGTCCCAGAAGTGACTCCTACTTACTTGGAACCTTCGGTCACACTGCCGTTTTGGAGAAAATCACTGCTCTTCTCAGTCAGCTGATGTTCCTTCCCGTCTGCCCTCATTTGCAGAGACATCACGCCTTTACTGAGGGTGGCTGGTGTAAGAGCTGCCACCACTCCAGCGCTGTAAGGACAGTGGCAGGAATCTGTCAGCAAGATCCACAGTCTCCTGATATGTGGCTAATTCTTTCACAGAGAATGCAGCCTGTTTCCCAGGGCTGCCAAGATGGCAGCCCATTCTCCGGGACCCCAAAGCAAGCTCTTGAGAGTCTCTGTTCAAGTATACAAGGAAAGGGTTTGTGTGTGGTTGCCCTCAAGGGTGCAGCTCATGTCTAAGTCAATAAATCATCCTCGAATAGGGACATCATAGAGAAACATGTGACAGTCATGTTGGGGGTTAGAACAGAACTGTTTGTAAATGATTTCTGGTTGTGTAACGTGTGCTGCAAAAAAAAAAAAAAAAAAAAAGCAGAATATAAGGTCACTAGTATTTCAGATTTCAGGGCTAAATAACCAGAGATGGTCTCTAGAGACATCAGATGTCTCATTTACCACTGAGATGGTTCGTCCTACACTCTCTGTCTTTAGACCTCCCATGTGTTTTTCTGTCTCCTATTTCTGGCAACTGTCACTTCCAACTCCTCACTAGTATAGTACATTAACAATACAATGATGTAATACATCTCGTTCCAATGACTCTGGATCCCCAGCTACACAGGCTACCTTCCTAGAACTCGGGTTATTAAATCAAAGTGGGTATCATACAGATTCTTTAATATTTAGAGAAACATTTCTAAATTGAACTGCAAAACAGCAACGACAAAATAAAGGGGCAGAATTGCAAAGAAGGTTTGAGTGGTTCACATCTAAGCTCCCAGTACTTGTGAGGCTGTGGCAGGAGGATGACCTTCAATGTGAAGCTAGCGCAGGTTGGCCAGGCCTACAGCATGAGGCCTTAGCTCCAAACACACAGGCAAAGAGTGAGACAAACACATGTGAAAAGCTTTAAGAAGGTGATGGGGTAAGGGGCTGTCTTGGTACAGAGACAGGTGGATCTCTGGGTCTTGCTAGCCAGCCAGCCTAGCCTACTGAATCCAGAGCTCCAGATCAGTGAGAAACTCTGTCTCAAAAAAGTAAGGTGGGGGGGCCTTTGAGAGGGATAAGTAGGTAAATGCACCCACTGTCCAGTGTGATGACTTGAGTTCGATCCCCGAACCCGCATGGTGGGGAGAACTGATTCCCACCGAGTGTCCTTTGACCTCCTTGTGCACACCAGAGAAAATGTGTGCACATGAAAATATCGACGGATTTTAAAGAATTAAAAACAAAGTAGGTAGCAAACCATACACATCTGCACACCCACATGTGCACACCAGAAAAGGAAGTTAATCCATGTTAAATTAACATCACACAACAAGGTGGTGATAGCAGTGGTAGTAGCACTGATTTCATACACGAAGGCTTTTGCTTTTGTTAATCAGGCGCATTCATTACATTGTTTCATTCAGTCCTTACCAACACCCTGTGGGCAGTTAGCCAGCCAGATCTTTTTTTTTTTTTTTTTTTTTCTTGACAGTTTTTTTTTTTTTTTTTTTAATTAATTAAAGAAATCTATGTCTTACCGTAAAAACTAAAAGTTAGTTAGAAAAAAGCAGAGATCTGGGGGTGGGGGGAGTGACTTGTGTGTTTTAAGGGTAACAAATCTAGGACTCATATGTTTGAACAAGCCTGTGGGGGCCGTACCTAAACATTGCATAATAAAAAAGTACATTTACTTCAGCTTCCAAAGTCCCCATACTCAATAGCAGTATCAACAATGTTAAAAGTCGAAAGTTCAAAGTCTCTTCTGGGATTCATCAAATCACTTAACTGTAATCCCTGAATTAAAACAAGCAATCAACTAGGCAAATTCCAAACTCTGCTATCTCCATATCTAATGTCAAGGCAGTCTTCAGATCTTCAACTCCTTTTTCATCTTTGTTAACTGTGACAAACCTCTTTCTCCTGAGCTGGTTCCACTCCCTGTTAGCAGCTTTTCTTGGCAGGTATCCTGTCACTCTGACATCTTTAACACTTTGGGTCTCCAAGTCAGTTTCAATGTTACAGCTTTTTGTTTCAATGTCTGGGATCCACACACCATCTTCTGGGCTCCTCCAAAGGAGCAAGCCAGATCTTAACCATTCCTGTTGTTATATCAGGAAACCTCCAGCACCTACAACCTACAATTTGTCTGATTGCTACCATATCAGCTTCACAACTGCCTATGAACATAACACTTTCTGCTTCCATAGGTTTGACCACAGTCCACTGACCTCAGAGGCAGCCCCAACCTCTGAAGATAACTTCTGGGTCTCCATACAGCCAGAAGAATCTCGCTTCTCTAAATCCGGTGTGCAACACCAGCACACGAGCTCTGTGCTTGTTGAACACACAGAACCTCCCATCCTCCTCAGCCTCACTTCATCAGCCACTTCATTTTAGAGAGTGGCTGCTATACAGAGAAGTTTGGACACGTTCATTCTTTGGGGCTTATTTAACAGCAATCCCTCTTCTCCCTATACTACCCTATTTTTGTTGTTGTTTTTACCGGTTGATTTTCAAAGCTGTTTGGAATTAATAATCAATGAGAATGAACTCTTGTTCCTTTCTCCACATGCCACAAAAACATTTAGAGTTATCAGTTTGGGGAAAAAAATGTGTTTTAACCGGAAGGAACTGATCAACTTTAGAAGACAGCTGACTCATGGCGGATTGACTCTCTAGCCCATCCCCCAGCACGAATTTCCCTCTTCAGAGCCTGCTCTCTGGATAAGTTGGGAGGAGCATGATTTGAACAATCAGGGTTTGGTGAGGAGGCAGCACACAGAGGGGGCCCATATTCTTGTCCTTTCTCAATCTGGTCATCATTTGTACCTCAGAGTCCCTTGGGATGTTTGGCTGGTGGCCTGTGTTCCCTAGCTCCCAGGGCAGAGAGGCCTTGCAGGTCCACACCTGGTCAGAAAAGCTTGCAGTTGGGCTTGCTCTCTCTGACATTCTACTTGGAACCCAGCATGCGAAGCTCCTAACTCCCTCCCCTGAGAGCGAAGACAGCAGTGTCCCCTGCCTGTCTCTAGCCTGCACCATCAGCTTGCCTCTTAGCCTTCTGGTTTCCCTTCCAGGGCTAGGGCTTTCTCCCACCCTGCCCTCTCTTCATCCATCAGCCGGTCTCAGACACACAGTGCCTGGGGTGCTCCTCTGACTTCAGCTCCCTCCCCACACACGCTCTCCCACTGCCCTTTGACTTTGGAGCCTCTAGCTTCAAATGACCACACTTCCTCTTGCTATGCTTGAACAACACACTTTCCCAGGAAACCTCTGCCATGTTCAGCCATCATCTGTGGGAATCGAGATCCACGGCAGGACCTAACAGATTGACCTACGCCTCTCAACTCAAGCTTACAAGCCTTACCTTTGGTTTGAATCCATGTTCGAAGCCTGTTTTTGCCATATGCCTGCTGTTCGGTTTGGGCCAGAGTTAAGTGCTTTGTCTGGAAGCAGGTTTGTTAATGGCTGCCTAAGTGAAGTACTGGAAGGACTAAGGCGATGACTGGGAAGGAGCTGAGAGCTGGGCAGTTGCAGGAGGGAGCTTCCGGTAGAAAGGAGGTCCCACAGGACAGCCGTGATTGCTTCTTTCCACAGCTCTCCTTCGTCAGTGCTCAGAGTAATCCGAATTATCAAGGGTACTGGAGGAATGCACCGCGATGCGGTGAGAATGTTAACGGGACCTCTGAGCTTTGTGCTTGAAGTCAGGCGCCTCTCTCCTGTGGCTTTACCTCCTGTCCCCTGCCCTCTCTAAGTGCCTGTTGGGACAATCTCCAACCTTCAGGGTCCCACCTCGTATCATAACTGTGCCCTTGTCTTTAGTGGTCCCGGGACTTCATGTTTCTTTAGGGGAAAAAAAACCCACAAAATTCTTCTAACTTAATCAGCACTATAATAGCAAATGCTTTCTGAATGTTCAGTTATATGCCAGATATTTTTGTGTATATTTTTACATATATAAGCTATTATTGTAAACAATTCTTCAACAGAGGGAGGATCTGTGACTCATATCCAAACCTAGATAATGTGGTCCCAGGCACCGTGCCTTTAAGTACACTGTACTGTGATCACTCTTTATACTGGGATCTCACAGTGGTGATGGTGGTGGTGCTGGCGGTGGTGGTGGTGTTGGTGCTGGTGGTGGTGCTGGTGGTGGTGGTGGTGGTGTTGGTGCTGGTGGTGGTGCTGGTGGTGGTGCTGGTGGTGGTGATGTTGGTGCTGATGGTGGTGTTGGTGATGGTGGTGGTGCTAGTGGTGGTGGTGTTGGTGTTGGTGCTGGTGGTGGTGCTGGTGGTGTTGGTGGTGGTGCTGGTGGTGGTGCTGGTGGTGGTAGTAGTAGTGGTGGTGGTGCTGGTGTTGGTACTGGTGGTACTGGTGGTGCTGGTAGTAATAGTGGTGGTGCTGGTGTTGGTGTGGTGGACACATACTCGCCTATACAAAGTAAATGAATGTAGTTTAAAAGTTTGGGGAAACAGTGTGGAGAGATGGATCACCAACGGAGACTGCTATTGCTCTTCCAAAGGACCCAGGAGGGAAACACCTGTAACTCCATCTCAAGTTCCGATGCTCCCTCATGGCCTCCAAGAACACTGTCACACACACACACACACATGCACACACACACACACACACACACACGCACACATTTGCAAGTGCACACATACACACACAAATAAAAATAAAATACTTTACAACCAACACACACGGCACTCAAATTTTAATGTAGAACGATGATTACCATCTTGTTGGAAGTACAAACTTTATAGCTGCCTGTTTTACTAAAGGCCTTGCACAGGCAGCACGCCTTTTAAAGCAGGTCAACGCCCCTGTCAGAAGGTCAGGAATCTTCATTCTGACCTTGACAGCTGCTGCAATCTGGAAAGACAGACATCAAAAATAACCTAAAAAGGACATTAAAGAAGAGGCAGGCTTTTATGGTTTACTATGACGGTTGCCACCCTTGCTTGGCTGTGCCTCCCTGGGGAAGGAGGCAAAGGGAGCCCAGAAGGTTCGGCTTCTGCAGAAGGACGTGCGGACAGCCCTCACCCAGTGCTCCTCATTCTTTCTGCTGTTCAGCCAGTGCATCTTCGTGAGGCTGCAGGCAGTTTGTAAATTCAGGGTGTGGGGTACTGGATGGAGAAACTAATGAAGTCAGCCTTTCTGTTCTTAGGGGGCGGGGGTATCAGGTAGAGCAACCGTCTTTCTGTTCTTTGATGCTGGAATATTTGTGACTTTTTTTAGGGAATGTGTATGAACGAGTTCCATTCTCTAACTGGGCTGTAATTCAGCGTTTAGACGTTCAGAGACTGGACACAGCCGCTAAGCATGGAAGCAGCTTCTTCTCTGGACAGGGTCTGGTCGGAACTCAAGATAAGCCTGTGGACTGTATTCAGGCAGCCATGCTGCAGGACTACCAGGAAGAATGTCGTGGGATTTGTCCCATCTAGTCGCTTCCTGGAAGCCATGCTCTGAGGCCAGGGCATATCTCTAATGTTGGAAGTTCAGCTCCAGAGTCTCCCCTGCTCCAGAACACAGCCCAGACTCCAGATACCTCTCCTGAGACACCGGTGCAGACTTATGTTAAATCGATACATGCTTGGACAGTGGAGAGGAGGTGGGAAAAAGGAGAAGATATGGAAGAGGAGGAGTCAGAGGAGGAGAGGGAGAGGAGGAACGGGAACAGGAGGCTGGTTAACAGCAAGGTATAAGGGCTCTCCTAGGGGGGACTAGAGAGTGCAGTGGGAAATCTGCCCAACACAGACCCGCAGCCTGTGCTCATAATTACTGAGTTGTGTTTTCATTGAATGGGTTTGGGTTGAAGAGGATATTGCAACACACTGGTGCAGATTTAAGTTAAGTCGATACATGATTGGATAGTGGAGAGGTAGGGGAAGAAGAGGTAGGAAAACGGAAGAGGAGCAGAAACTGAGGGGGAGATCAAGATGGAGCTGGAGAAAGCAGACCTGGATCCAGGTGGCCGTAATTGGTGTTAGGTAGAATTGAATATTTCTAAGTGATTTTATAGGTCTTTTATCTCTTATAGAAGGGCAGTTTGTACCTTTGACTATTGAATGTAATCTTATGGTATAGAGAGGGTTTGTGGATTGAGAATGTAATATATAAACCTGCATGAAAAGCTATTGGGCCTTAGAGTCTTGTCTGTGCTGGGCAGTGGGTAAAGAACACTCCGGGGCAGAAGCAGCAGGGCGGGCAGAGTGAACTGCCCGGGAAAGGAATCTCATGGAGAGTGTGGCTCATAAACCGAGTGACAGAGTCCGTGTGTTCGGCTCTGTACTAGAGCTGCATCCACAGAGTGAGACCACGGGGGCCAATAAAGAGATGAGCCATCCATTTAATACTGCAACACACTGGGGCGTCTAGGTTTCTCTTGGACATTGACGTATCAACTTGAAATGCCCAGGGAGAGTTGGTTCTGACACTAATGCTCTGGGGCTGCCGACATTAAACTCCAGGGCCCAGCCTATACGGACCTAGGAAGAAAATTTCAATTCTCAAACTAATCAATTCTTTCTACAATGTGATCTGGGGACTAAAACTTTATTACCCAGGGCCCTTCCTGACTCACTGCAGTCCTTCTGTTAAACTGAAGGGTTTCTTCTAAACCACAAACCCCGGGTCGGACCTCTTCACAGGGACTACATTTACTCTACCCAGCTCCTCTTGGCTCACAAATACTCCCCGTGGAGAGGGCTGGACACCAACAGTAGAGAAGGAGAGGTCCCCGTAAGAAAACAACAGCTCGGGCTGGAGAAATGGCTCAGTGGTTAGAGCACTGACTGCTCTTCCAGAGGTCCTGAGTTCAAACCCCAGCAACCACATGGTGGCTCACAACCATCTATAATGAGATCTGGTGCCCTCTTCTGGTGTGTCTGAAGACAGCTACAGTGTACTCGCTCTCTTCAGCTTCCCAGCCCCCACCCATGAACACATTTCCCTTCCTGGTCTGGTCAGTAGGCGCTTTCTTCCTTGTTTTCTGCAGCCTTGTGTTTGCAGTCTCGGTGTGAGGCTGCCAGCTGGAGTGAACCGCCGGGATAAACCTCACCCAGCGCTGTTGGCTGCCAGTTCGAGGCCAAGGAATCAGCAACATACTGGGCCGGGTGTGGTGTTGCAGGTCTGTGAAATCAGCATTTGGGAGGCGGGATCAGGGAGATTGGAAATCCAAGGTCATTCTGGGCTACAAAGTGAGTTCAAGACCAACCCTGGATACATATATACTAAATATGTCTTTAAACAGGCGTGCACTAAGACACGTTTACAGATGGGTGGATGTTGGTGTGAGCTGAGGCTCATGGACCCCGGCCCTGCAGCTCCCTGGGGACCAGCTATCATTCAGCCTTGGCTGGAGTGTTGTTCATGGGCGTGAGGAAAGAACAGACGTGAGGACCGTGAGGAAAGAACAGTCTGAGGACCGTGTGGAAAGAACAGTCTGAGGACTGCCGGGGGTTTGAGTGTCTGAGGGAAAACCTAGCAATAGCAGAGTTCCTTCGCCACGGTAATAAGCCAGAAGGCAGATGTGTTTGTGCCTTTGATACCCATGGGAGAAAAGATGACTGAAGGCTGGCTTGGCAGTTTGGACTCCGCTAAAACCAAGAACCCCTTCAGATGCAGCAACGTCTCAGGAAAATTCTGAAACTTCACTCTCGCTTCCCCCTGGGAGGTGCTGTTTCTGGGGGCTGGGGCTGGGGCTGCGTGATGCTGTTTAGCAACACATCTACACACTGGGCGGACGGCTTACCTGGGTCCTGTCTATTTCCTCATCCCCAGGTGACACGTACATTTGCTTGAAATTTGGCTTCTGTAACCGTACCTTTCTCACGGACTATGTGAAGGGGGACAGGCTCAAGCACTATTGTGCATGTGGAGAACAGCCTCAGGGGGCTGGGGTGCTCTCCACGTGGGTCCTGGGAAATCAAGCCTTGGCGGCAGGTGTCTTTATTCACTGAGCCATCTCCCCAGCCTGGTGGACATTATCTCTAACAACACCTAGCTAATTAGGGGATTCTCTACTGGGAACTTGGCTGTGGCTTGGCAGAGCTTCTCCTGTGAGAACTTTGGCTCATGATAATTTACTACCTTTGAAGAATAGATTCCCAAGAGTACTTGGGACGGCAAATGTGCTCATTTATACGCAGGTTCACCCTCAGCAATAAAGTTACGCCTTGACTAGCTTATAAAATCCCTGTGGAACAAGTTCACATGTGGGGTGTCTGTCTAGGTCACGTGCTGTCCCTCAGTCAGCCAAGGTGAACAGGGAAGGAGGGGGGAGTGCTGAGCAGAACAATCCCAAGGGCAGGATAAGGAAGCTGGAATCAGAGGCAGACACCAGTTCTGACCCTCAGCACAGGACAAACAGGCTGGCCTTCAGGACAGTGACCTCCATGGACCCGTAAGACACCATGTTCCTGCTCAGGACTTCCAGAGCATCAATAAGAGCAGCAGCTCGAAAGGCTCTTCAGATTGGGGTCAGAATCATGACCTAAAACTGGCCAACAAGCTGAAAGATGAGAGAGAGGCTGGCTGGGCTCTGAGCATCAGATCTCTGCAGGAGTGGGGTGGCCACAACAGTTTGGGGTTTCATTTTTAAGGAGGTCTCACTGAATATGCCAGACTGAGTAAAGAATTACTCAATTGATTTATACTGTGTCATTTATTTATTAGAGACAGGCTGTTGTGTAGCCCAGGTTGGCTTCAAATTCACTATGTAGCCAAGGATGACCTTGAACCCCTGGTCCCCACAGTGTTTGGAGTATAGGAGTCTCCAACATACACAGCTCCTGCATTTTATGTATTAATTAATTTTAGAGATTGGGTCTCACTATGTGACCTGATACTCACAGCAATCCTCCTGCCTCAGCCTCCTCAGATACAAGCTATAAATCTGTCCAAGACACGAGTGCTTTAAAAAGTGAGTGAGTGAGTGCGTGCGTTCGTGCGTGTGTGTGTGTGTGTGTGTGTGTGTGTGTGTGTGTGTGTGAGAGAGAGAGAGAGAGAGAGAGAGAGAGAGAGAGAGAGAGAGGGAGGGAAGGAGGGAGGGAGGGAGGGAGAGAGAGACTCATGACACTCACTGTGGTGCTCACACGAGACCCTGGTGTCACTGTATGTCAGAAGAGGTCGGGGTGGTAGGAACCTCTAAGAGCCAGGGCAACAAGACCTGTGCTGTAGCTGTTCCTCTCTGTGATTGCTGCAGGACCACTGCCTAGGAACAGGGCCTCAGGCAACTTCCACAGCATGCCTGGGACTTTTCTCACCCCATCTCCTAGTTAAATGTCCACACACACAGAGAATGAGAGCAGTATATTCCCCTAGTTGTGGCTTCTTGGAGCTAAGGCAGCAAGCTAAGCCATGCTTTCTTTCCTCAGCTCATTCAGGTAAAGTGTTACAGACTTTAAGTGAAGTCACACAGTCACCAGGTGTCACAGTGTCTAGGTATCACAATGTTCAGGTGTTACAGTGTCCAGGTGTCACAGTGTCCAGGTGTCAGTGTCTAGGTGTCACAGTGTCCAGGTGTCACAGTGCTCAGATGTCACAGTGTTCAGGTGTTAGAGTGTTCAGATTTCTCAGTATTTCTCCAGGTTTCTCAGTATCCAGGTGTTACAGTATCCAGGTGTTACAGTGTTCAGGTTTCACAGTGTCCAGGTTTCTCAGTGTCCAGGTGTCACAGTGTCCAGGTGTCACAGTGTTTAGGTGTTACAGTGTCCAGGTGTCACAGTATCCAGGTGTCACAGTGTTTAGGTGTCTCAGTGTCCAGGTGTTACAGTGTTCAGGTTTCACAGTGTCCAGGTTTCTCAGTGTCCAGGTGTCACAGTGTCCAGGTGTCTCAGTGTCCAGGTGTTACAGTGTTCAGGTTTCACAGTGTTCAGGTTTCTCAGTGTCCAGGTGTCACAGTGTCCAGATGTCACAGTGTTTAGGTTTCTCAGTGTCCAGGTGTCACAGTATCCAGGTGTCACAGTGTTTAGGTGTTACAGTGTTCAGGTTTCTCAGTGTCCAGGTGTCACAGTATCCAGGTGTCTCAGTGTCCAGGTGTCACAGTGTCCAGGTGTCACAGTGTTTAGGTGTTACAGTGTCCAGGTGTCACAGTATCCAGGTGTCACAGTGTTCAGGTGTCTCAGTGTCCAGGTGTCTCAGTGCCCAGGTGTCTCAGTGTCCAGGTGTCACAGTGTCCAGGTGTCTCAGTGCCCAGGTTTCACAGTGTCCAGGTGTCACAGTGTTCAGGTGTTACAGTGCTCAGGTTTTACAGTGTCCAGGTGTCTCAGGGTCCAGGTATCAGTGTTCAGAAGTGACACATGGTGACAGATGGTTGTATTTATCAGATTGGCCTTTCTGAGACAACCTTTTACTATGTACTCCTGGCTGGCTTGGAGCTCACTGTGTAGATCAGGTTACAGTCAGTCATGGTGAGGAAGTCAAGCCACCAACTTTTGTCTTAACACACCCACAGTCAAAAGCAGACTGAGATAAATGCATGCACATTTGCTTGTGCTTACGCTGGATTTCTCCACTCATACAACTCATGACTAGCCTAGGGAATGGTACTACCCACAACCAAGATGGGTCCTCTTCCTCAATTAACAGAAAATCCTTCAGAGTCACACCCACAGGCCAACCCATTAAGATAATTTCTCGGTGGGCTTTTCTTCCCAGGCAACAGTAAGCAATGTCAAGTTTACAATTAAAGATGCCCATGGTGTGTTCGAGTGTGTACATGTGTGCGCACGGGTGGGGGTGATCTGGTGAGGGGGGCGGAACCTTACCTAACCCATTGTGTCTCTGATGGTCACAGTGAGTCCCTCTTTGGCATGAGAAGGTTCCTGCCCTCCCTCCCTATGACTAACTTCCTTACTCGTTTCTTTCTTCCCAAGAGCGGGAGTCTCAGCCTCAGACACCAGCCCAGTAGAACAAGAGGCCTTGATCCTAGGGAGCCAGTGCCAAGGACTGAGAGCAACCAGAGCGGCAGAGGTCTTAGTGGAAGTGAGGAGGGTGTTGGGGTGGCTTCCCTTCCCCCACATGCCTCATTCCAGAAAAGAAGTAAAATCTTCACAGTAGATATTCTCTGGGGATGGGTGAGACTTTTACACCCTCCCCTCAGGGGCCTGGGCAGTGAATGAACAGGCGTTTTGTTTGTTGTTTGTTTGTTTGGTTGGTTAGTTGGTGCTTTGGTTTGGTCGCTACACTGAACTGCTAGTAGCATCTAGTAGCCAACATCTCTAGGTACACAGGCCAGCTTCTCACACCACACAGCAGGGCTGTCACAAATGCTCACAGTACTGACACAGAAATCCTAGACCGTCATGGTGACCTCAACACTGTGAAGTGTCCCCAAATGGAAACCTTGCTGGGAGTTCATAAGCACATTGGCGTAGTTGACGCTGCACACGCATGTGAACAGGAAGGCAGATGGGCTTTGGGAGCAGGTGCAAGATGTGACTGGCGTAAGCCACCACTAATGGCCTGGTGCCAGGTGCCACCTTGTTATGGCAGGCAACCTGCTGCAGATGTTTTCTCTGCCCCAGAGAAAACAGGAGATGCCCAGAGCAAAGATGCCTTCTTGTCTGACTGGAAGCAGTCCCCACTTCTCAGAAATCCTCGCATGTTTCTGAGTTTGGACTGTTCATAGTTGGGACGGCTGTATTGTTTTCTCTTTAGCTACCCTAGTCATTAGACAGCTCGTGGTTACGTTCCTGGCGTGCCCTTAGCGTTATTTATAGGCTAAATAGTCTAATTCTAGAAGTAAAAGAAAAGGCGCTTTTAAGTTCCCTTTCCCCCCAAATGCCAGGCAGTTTTCTTTTTCTTAGCCTAAAATTACAAAGACAGCCTGTGTCCTTTGGCAAAAGGGTTACCCGTTGCTTG
Source organism: Micromys minutus (assembly GCF_963924665.1). Classification (NCBI taxonomy): domain Eukaryota; kingdom Metazoa; phylum Chordata; class Mammalia; order Rodentia; family Muridae; genus Micromys; species Micromys minutus. The sequence goes on from NC_137972.1 coordinate 2,586,167, forward strand.
CTCTGTGTGTTCTAGTTGGAAGGCTGCCTCTGTATTCTGATTCTCAAGCTGTGGGGAGTTTATTGTTTTTTAAATTATCTAGTTTTTGGGCTGGAGAGATGGCTCAGTGGTTAGAGCTCTGACTGCTCTTCCAGAGGTCCTGAGTTCAAATCCCAGCAACCACAGGGTGGCTCACAACCATCTGTAATGGGATCTGATGCCCTCTTCTGGTGTGTCTGAAGACAGTGACAGTATGTATACTCATATAAATAAAAATAGATCTTTAAAAAAATTATCTAGTTATTACCAAGGCCTGGCCTGGCTATGGAGCCCAGGCTGATTTTGAACTCACAAACCTTCTGTCTTTGCCTCCTAAGCATGAGAGGAACGCAGGCATGCCCTCCCATGTCCCACTGGTGAAATCTGTCACTACCAAGTCATGCAGAATGAGGGTCCTGGAAGGAGAAGCCTTGGCAAGCTCGATGAGTTGTATCCATTTTGTCCCTTTGGGAGCATTGTTGGGCCCTGTTGGTGTCACAGACGTCCCTTTGGAGCGTTGTTGGGCCTGGTTTCTGCTTGTCAGCCTACAGAAGAATCCTGGTGTGTGTGTTTCCAAAGCGATCCCATCAGACACAGATGGCTCAGCTCTGAGACCACAGACAGAACCACTGTGGCTATTATATCCCTCCCTCCTGACAGGGTCACACGCGCGCGCGCGCACACACACACACACACACAATTAAAAAGTAAAAAATAGATTTCTTTTAAAAGGAGCAGCAGTCTGAACTGCTGGGGTCTGGTCCCGTTCCGGCATCTGAACTGGGTAATCCTGTCAAGCTACTTAGCTCTGAGCTCGTTTCCTCTTGTGTGAAATGGGGTGATATCTCTGCAGGGTGCTTTGGATCTGAGCCTGGAGTAAAAAGAATCAAATGGCCATTAGACCCAGGTCTTCCTCAGGGGAACGTGAGGGCAGCACTGGGCAGGCCGCCTCAAGCGCAACTGTGCTGGAAGGGGCCTGTACAAATCCTCCATGTCTGGGCGGTGGGATGGCTGTTCTTGGTTGTTAACCACATCAGGAGTTAACTAAGACTCAGAAATGGAGGCACACCTGTGGAGACGCACTGCTTAATTTATGGAGGGAAGGTCCACTTCTGATGTGAATTTCTGAGGTAAGGAGACACACCTTCAATCCCGGCCACGCCGTCTGCTGGAAGCCCAGGTAAGGACACGGAAGTCGGAGGCTCCTGACGTCTGCCCGCGGCTCTCCGTTCACCAGCATGTCCTTCGCTGGCACCAGAGCCACTTCTTCCGGATTCCAGAGTAAACTGAAGAGCAGAAGAGACTCCAGCCTCCCGGACTGAGCAACTACTGGATTCTTAGAGTTTCTGTTTATAGCTAGCCAGCCTGTAAGTCATTCTCTCTCTCTCTCTCTCTCTCTCTCTCTCTGTGTGTGTGTGTGTGTGTGTGTATATATACATACATATATATATACATATGTATGAGAAAGTCTATTAAATTAAAATCACATACACAATAAAACATATATATTATGTACTATATGTTATAATAGTAAATGATATATAATTATACTATATAACAAAATATTATACATACCCTATATTATATATGATATATGTTATTCTATATGTTCTCTATATATCATTCTATATGTTGTTACTCCAGAGAACCCTGACTAATGCAGGCAGGGTATTAAATACATTGAAACCACTCCTAGGAGCAACCCAGTGTAGTTAGCTGACTGACGTGCCAAATGTGAATACACAGAGTAGGTAACTTAGGAAGAAAATGAAGCTTAAAAAGCCACTGCTTGTTTTTGTAAATTTCACAAATAAGGACCTACAAACAAATTACGCATTAAAAAAAAGTTCCAGAAAGAGGAGATAAAACCGACAGTATGGCTCAGCGGGAAACCCAGCCTCAAATTCTACTCTAAATGGCCAGGCACTGAGGAGCGCATGGATGTGGACAGATGCTGTGCACGTTCTGCCCAGATTCGGACGCCGACCCTTTCCTCGGTCTTGTTCCGACATTAGAAACTAGTTCACAGCATCAAGCGGAGAAAGTCTATTACACTAAAGAAACCCACAAGCTAGTGATTCATAGAAATATAATTTAATTGTCCCTCTTTTCATTAGTTGCCAGACTTTATAAAAAATGGCAGTGTATTCAAACAGGACCGTCAGAAAGAGCAGGAAACAGAATACAAATCTTCCTCAGGAAGTCTGCGTGATGACAGCTTCCCAGAGGTCAGAGGGCACCAGCCTGCCGGGCTCTCTGAGGTTTGTGCTGACTGACACATCTGGGAACTTCTCTGTACAGCGTGAGAAGAGTCTTCAGGCTCCCCCAGCAAACATCTCTCACCCAGCAGTCAAAGGGCCCCTGCATTCCAGTCCGAGAGGCCACAAGCGCCTCTCCCAGGCCCCAGGGAGTGGGAATTAATCCAAGGAAAGCCCCTCAGAAAAGGGAGAGAGGCACCTAGTAGCCACTCCAGCACCTTCTCTGCATTGTCTCTGGAAGGTTCTAGACATCAGCCCTGTCCTACAGCTGGGCACACCAAGTCGAAGCCAGCTCTCCACCTGGGCGTGTCATGGGTCCCAGGGACACCGCAGGCTCAGGAGATCTTGTCTGGTTCACCCCCTAGTGCTACGCCCACAGATTGGGACCACCAGTCTATTCTGTCTTCTGGTTTCAATGAGGCAGAGTCTCATCATGTTCCTCAGACCAGCCTAAACTCAGAGCGATCCTTCTGCCTCAGCATCCTGAATTCTGGGATTGTAGATCTGGCTTTCCTGGTGTCTCCCTGTCTCTCAACAGGTTTCTGTGTTTATCAGCCACATGGTATCACTACTGAACTGAAGCTTCATTTTTTTCTTCAGGTTGTGATAAAATTCATGGCGACTTGGAAATCTCACTCTGTTGTAGCTCAGCTTGGCCCAGAATTCTCAGAGATCTTTTTCACTCACAGGAGTGAACTCCCTCATCCCTCAACCTTTCCTCTGCTTTTATAATATTTACCTAGTAAAATGTCCCAGTGTGCTGCTTTCCAGAAGAAACATACCATAGCCACACTTAAAAAAATAAAAAGGGGGCTGGAGAGATGGCTCAGTGGTTAAGAGCACTGACTGCTCTTCCAGAGGTCCTGAGTTCAGTTTTCAGCAACCACATGGTGGCTCATGAGCATATGTAATGGGATCTGATGCCCTCTTCTGGTGTGTCTAAGGATAGCTACAGTGTACTCATATAAAATACATAAATAACTATTTATAAATAAATAAATAGGGCAAGGTATATGGATGTGATCCAGGGCTATGAGTTTGAGCCAAAAATCACATAAAGGTTAAAGGATACACATACAATTAATTTAAATATTTTTTACTTCATCCTGTATATTCCAAATAGCATTTGAACAGTGAATCTAAACTTGTTTAGTACAATATTTCATGCCTTTTTGTAATACTGCCTTTGAGCACCAGTGTCAGCCACAGGCACCGGTAAAAACCCCACATATGGCAAATGGCTGCAGGAATGAACACACAGCCCTGTGTCTACCACAGGCTCTACCCTCTGGGTCAGAGTCACAAGATCAAAGCCAGGACCATGAGGAAGCAGGCACAGGGGTTCTGCAAGTGTAGGCTGATGGGATGTTCTGCTAGGCTCCTCCCCAACTCTGCTACATTATTGTAGCTGTAATTCTGAGGGTTGAAAAATTCAAACCTGAGCCATTGCTCAGTGGCGTAATCCTTGAACCAGCAGCTGGGGCAGGAGGATTGCAGAAAGTTTTAGGCTAGCCTGGGATAGAGGGTGAGTCCAAGTCTAGCCTGGGATATATATAGTCTCAAAAGCTATCTACAGGGCTGGAGAGTTGGCTCAGAGGTTAAAACTGTAATGGGATCTGATGCCCTCTTCTGTGTGTCTGAAGACAGTTATAGTGTACTTATATATAATAAATAAAAAATGCAGGATTTTGGCTAAGACTCTAAAAAAAAAAAAAAAAGAAAGATTTATTTGAATTCTGTGTATTCAGCAAAAGCCAAACTGGCTCAACCAATGATGGCATCCTTTGTCACAGGCTTAGTGCGTGACTGCACGTCTTAATACCAGGGCGGGAGAGAGAGCTCAGCAGCTAAGAGCTCTTCGGAGGAACCCTGTTCGATTCCCAGCACCCATGCGGCACCTCACAACCCGCAGCTCAGGTTCTAGGGGACACAATAACCTTTCTGAGAAGACTGCACATGCGTGGGGCACAGACATACATGTAGGACAAAACACTCATACACATACAATAAAAATAAAATCATCATAAAAAACAGTGACTGCTGGTCATGGCATTAAGATTCCCGGTGCAGAAATCCTGGGGGTGTTTTGGGAGGGGGCTTTTGGAGACA